>NC_045708.1:66254957-66593252 GCF_009834535.1 Camelus ferus
TTGAATTGTCAAAAACTCGTTGAAATGCACATTAAAATGGGTACATTTTATTATCTATAAATTGTACTTCAATAAAGTTGACTTCAAATTGGAGTTGAAAAACACTTTAGAAAACACCTACTGTATTGACACAACATTGTAAAATGATTATAAATCAATAAAAAAAAGTTTAAAAAAAAAAGAAAGAGAAAGAAAAATACCATATGATACCATTTATATGTCTTAAAAAAAAACAAAAACCTACTGTATCCCTTTTATATTATAAATAAAGAGCGAAGACCAAGGGACTCTGTCTGGCTGAGTCGGACAGCTGATAGAGCTGGCAGATGTCAGAACAAAATCCCACCTGCTGAGTCCCAGTCCAGCACACTCTCTGTGACGCTGCTACCTTTCCATTGAAAAAAGAATTAATTTAAACAGAATTTAGCTTAAAATGGCCTGAAGATTGGGAATTTTAATTCCTTGAAAGTTAAGAGATATTGTGAGGATGACAATGATGATGATGATGATGATGATGATGATGATGATGATGTTGGTGATGAAGAAGATTTTGCCTCTGCCAATGCCATTCTTTCTTTCCTAAGAAACAGACCCCAGTTTCCATCCAGTTGTTCCCCACTCTCGATCCATGTAGTCTGGGCATGGAACCCCAGCTCCTGCTCCAAGGGAGAACATGGGACCCAGGTCTCAGGCCATCATTCCAATCCAGTAGCCACTAACCACATGGGGCTACTTGAAAGAAGATGAATTTAAATTGAGATGTGCTATAAATGGAAAATACAGTCTTTTAAATTCTCTTTTTTGTGAAAAGAAAAGAATATAAAATAGCTATTGATAAATTTTATACTGACTAGTATGTTAAAATAATATTTAGGGTATGTGATTGAATAAAATTCATTATCAGATTAACTTCACCTGTCTCTTTTTTTAACATCTCTATAGATAATTTAAAATTACACCTGCAGCTCACACTTGTGATGAGCGTTGTACTTCTATTAGATAGCTGATTTAAATAATTATCACATTCACACCCTTCACCGTATGGCTTTTAGAAAGGTATGTGTCAGGTTATAGCAGAACTAAATGTACTTAATCCAATAAAGTTATCATATCTTAGGCAGTTTTGTGTTGGACTATCTGTCACTTGCAATTGAAAGCGTCCCACATATGATTGTTCCCCAAATGGGTGTAAATCAAAATAGCAAACTATGTTGCATACACTATGGGAAAGTTCTCAGGCACTTTTCCATTCACTACCTTCTTTTGTTTTACCAGATAGTCATTACTGTTATAAGGAAACTGGGGTTCAAAGAGGTTAAGTAAGCTGACCCAGGTCAAACTCAGAAAGGAACAGAGCTGAGCTGCTAAACTCGGGTGTTTGGATTTCAGACCCCAATTTTTCCCCCTCCAGCACCACACTCTGCTGAGCCACCTAGAACATTCCCTTTTGAAGTTAAAGGTGACAGAATCAATGTAAATGGAAGTGACTTGCCGTTTGTGGGTCCTTGCCCAGGAATTAAGCCATCTAAAAGGTGATTTGCAACGTGTCGCTGATGAGATTAATATGCATTCCAAGTGTTATTAGGCCATATAAAGTGACTGGTGACTACATGCAACACTGCCAGAGAGACACTCTTCTCTAACTTAAGAACCAGAAAGTAAGAAATGGGTTGTTGGTGAAACGACCAAGGTTTCTTTGTCAGTTTCTGATAACATTATAAAAAGGTGAAAGGTTGGATAGTAAAGAGTTTATAGCTCCTCAGGGCCATCAAGTGGAGAGTTAGACTGCACACTGGGCCCAAGAGTGCATGCCACCAGGAAGATATTTCCTAAAGATTAGGGGCCTGGGAATAATTCTGTGGGTTCCACAGTAGCCGTGGACACCTCATTCCATGGCCTCCAAACTTCTCAGATTGTTTACTCGGTTTCCTAGATGCCATGACTCAGATATGAACAATATTTCATAGAGATAAAAGGTAAAAGGCGTATTTTTGAATGAAAATAAACAAATTCGATATTCTGGATTGTGTGTTAATTTAAATGAATTCCCTGGAGCATGAATGTCCCATAGAGAGTGATGAAACTGACATTTTGAATATGTAACACAGAAGCAAAATGCACACACCCTATAAATTCAGCCTAAAAATGACAGCACAGTCCTCTCCTCTTGACCTCTCCAATAAGAGAAATTGCAGTACTGTGGTACCCCCTAATCTGTGAAGGATATATTCCAATACCCTCAGTGGATGCTGACACCGTAAGTAGTACCAAGTCCTAAATACACTATGGTTTTTCCTATACGTACATGCCTATGATTAAGTTTAATTTATCAATTAGGCGCAGTATGAGAATCTCCAAATTGCCAGCATCATTACTCTTGCACTTTGGGGTCATTATTAGTGACATAAGGGTTACTTGAACACAAGCACTGAGATACCCAGTGGCTCTGATAACCAAAGACTAAGAGATTAACCCTGGACAAAGGGCTGGCTTACATCCTGAGCCGGACAGAGTTGGCTGCGGGACACTCTATTGGCTACTCAAGATGGCCACACAATTTGAAATTTATGAATTCTGTATTTCTGGAATTTTCCACCTGATACTTTCATAGCACAGTTGACCGTAGGTAACTGAAACAGCAGAAGGTGAATCCATGGATGGGAGGGCAGTTGTAGTTGTGGTGACATTGTCCTGGGTTTACTAGAATGTTCCTACTTTCAAAATCCTTTACCATCATCCCCAGGAGAAAACAATGTAGGCCCTGATTAAAATATATGTCCTGGTTTTTAGTTACAAAAACCTAAGTTTTATAAACCCAAGCTCAAATCCCCATCCTCACGAAGATTATGATCTAGCTGGGGGACTGAGGAAACTACAGGCACCCAAGGAATAGAATGCAGGGGAACTTACATCAACTGCCAAGGGCAGGGATGTCCTCGTGAGCACGTGCCGACAGCCACCCAGGTCACACTGCTCTCTTTGTGGGCCCACAGTGGGGAACGTTCCCTAGCAGGCGTCTGGGCAAGCGGGGATGGCTGCTCAGCCTCCCTGTGCCTCAGTCATCCCGTCTGTAGAACAAATATAATCACACCATTTCATAGGGATGTTGTGGAAATTAAATGTATGCGTGGATGCACTTAAAACAGTGCTAGGTACACAGTAAGCACGCTGCCATTGGCAACAGCAGTGTGACAGTGCCACGCCTCACGGCCACTTCCTCTCTAGGGGGACTTAACCTCACACCGCTAGGAAACAAAACCTTACCTGCTGCTCCTTCAAACAAATAAGCAAACAAACAAAACCTTTGTTTTGTTTTCCTGCAGAATATGTCAGTCCAAGGATTTTGGGGCTGGAATTCCCTCAGGTGAGTCACAGCTGGGACGCAGCCCCCGCCCCCAGTGTGGTGACGGAGGAGCAGCAGCGAGTCTCAAAAGTTACAAGCCAGCCATTTAGCCTCAAGTATGTCTTTATCACTTCCTTCCCAACTCAGTTTTCTCCAATGAAAGTTGCTGTATAAGCAAAAAATATTATGAGGATTAATAAAAATATTTCAGCCATGCTGCGTATTGCATCATGTGTGATTCGTTAGCAGCAGCTTATAGGCAAGACAAAATTTTCACGCCAAATAATGTTTTATGGGTCTTCAGACTATTTCACACACAGTGTGTCCCCACGTCCTGACGAGTCCTCCCTAGGAGGGAAGACGGACAGTGGAGACTTTCTGAAGCCCTTTCTTTCCTAGATGTACTTGGGGCAAAGGTTAGTTTCTGCTTCTTGTTCAGCAGCCACGATACCAGGAAGTTTAGATGTTTCTTGAAATGGCGCCTGGTGTATTGTTTGTGGAAATAGGATTTATTGCGATGGTAACTCAAATCAAGAAATTAAATATAAAAAGGTTAGTGAAAGGTTTCCATCATGATTACAGTCACCATGATCAGTCAAAGGCCAGAGAAATGGCCATTTTACAATTAAAATACCCCAACACATTGTTGCGTATCACTATTGCCATATTGCAGGAGCCGGCCACAATCAAGTATATAAATTGTCTGAGATTCCCTTTTGTCATACAAGATAGCTGTGTTATTGTCAAAACTGGGGAAAAGACACTATTTTTCTGATATTCCGATTTTACGTACTCTGGTTAAAAAGAGCTCTTGGGCAGAGGTTGCAGGGAAAGCTCCACGCAGGGGGCTTTAGGGTTTTTTAAAAGCTCGTTTGGTTATAAGGGCAGATAAACACCTCCCATTCAAATGCATAAAAGTCTATCATTTCAGCTGTTTTCGTAAAGGTCTATCAAAAGAAGAATTAATTGGGCCCTATGCCCGGGAGTCATTCCTTCATTCTTTATTTGTTCATTCATTCGTCAACCAGCTTGAGGGCCTACTACACGCCAGACACTCACTGGACCCCAGAGCTGGCTTAGAGTCCAGCAGGGGAGAATGCCATTGCAACAGCAATCGTACAAGTGAAGGATGCTATGCAAGACAGAGTATAGAAGACTCCCGAAATTTATAGGACTTCGTGGTTGGGAAGGTAAAGAAAGGGCATTTCAACTGAGACCTGGGGACGAGGAGGGGAAGTTGGCCAGGTTGTGGGGAAATATTGAGACAGGCAAAAAAACTCACACAATTGATCACGGCTGCGCTGCTGGGACCTGGCACGTTGTAGATACCCGATAAATATTTATGGACTAGATTAATGCCGGTCATTATACTTTCAGAGGTACTTGGCTTCTTATACTCCGAGGCATGCCCTAGAGATTGATGGGGCCCAGGACAAGGCCCACTCGGCCACCTCCCTCTCTTGCCCACAATCCTGCACAGATAAAAACTGACTAAGATGAAACTGCCAGGTGGAGGGTAAAGAGAGAGAGATGTCCTGAAGGGCAACGGAGGACCTGCGGTGGCTCAGAGACAGGTGGAGAGGAAGGGACGTGGTGATGACAGCAGCCATTCCGTACGCCCACCTGACGTTGGGGGTTGGGGCCAGCGTGCGTTATGGGAGCTTGCGGGTTTCAGCCTCCCATTAGAAGAAGACGCCCCTTTCATTTCTTAGTGATGCCTGGTTTTTCAGCAACAAAGGCCATCACCTCTTTTTTTTCCTTCTCCCTTTCTCCAAAAGCAAGGATGCAGGATCTTTACTCCACTGGTCCACATGGTGGGATGAGGTCTGTTTATGCTCCACTCTACTCAGTGGCAAACGAGCCCCTCGCCCCTCAGGGGCAGGGTCACAATGTGTCACTCTACAGTTTGCACTCAGCACAAAGGCAGTGAGTGGCGGCTGGAACAACTCTGGACTCCACATCCACACTGCAGGCCCTTGCGTGTCTGTCCCTTCGCAGAGGCGATGTCTTTCCCTAACTTGTTCACCTGCAGGTGGTGCTTTTTTTGAAACTCTCACAGGTCACCCTATAATCCAGCTGCACCCCTGTTCCTTTGTGTTCCTCTTCCTCTTGGGCAGTTGTATACGTGGTTTGTAGTTTCATATTTGGCACTAATGTTTCCACTCAAAAAAAAAAGTGATTTAAACAAAATGACCACATCAGGGAAATGGAAAAGTGGGGCAGAGCGATTCGGGGGATGGGGATGATGTTAGCAAAATGGAGGCCTTTGTGGTCCTGGGTGCAAGGTTATCATTTGTTTTCCTGAAGTGCCCCTGTGCAGACTAAAAGGCATTATTGTAACACCATTGCCTCCATGACAAAGCACCACACAGCCCCGGAAAGCTCTAATTTCACAAGCCTAACACATAAAGACCATAGAAAGGGCAGAGTTGATGCCAACAATGTATATTCCTCAAACCAAACAACCTCCAAGCCACCGAGGGGAGGCACTTGAAGCTAAAACATTTCCCCAGCTCTCGGGTTTATAGTGGAAACAAAGAAGAACGAGATTCTGCCCCTGCCTTTACAGCACTGACATGTAGTAACAAGAGCGAAACTAACGGCCTTTTTCTGCCATGAATATACGGATAAAAATTGTTCAGCAGCACAAGTACGAGATGGAAAGTAAAAGTGTTTCTTAGAGTGTCTATCACGTCAGGAAAACACGTGTCAAGACTAAGAGCCATCGCGTGTCACATTTCGCCCCTGCTTCACCCGCTCCAGAGTGCGTTCAAATATGAGATTGCCGTTGAACTTCACAATAATCTTGTGAAGTTAGGCAGGCCAAACACTTTCATATTCATTTCATACCCGAATGAAATAGTTCCTAGGGAAAATGAGTGACTTACCCAAAGTCATGTGGAACTCAGACCAGAAACCAGGCAGCCGAACCCCAAGCTTTCATTAACAAAAATGCAGACTGGAAAATAAAGCTACGTGTCACCTGTATGTGTGAGTCTGTGAGGTCGTGGGGTTGCTGTGAAAATTCCTGGCAGGACTATTTTTGCTGAACCTTTTGGAAGTATCCAGCAGAAGAAAACCTGGTGGATGAGAGGTGCCGACAACATGCGGCAGGTAATTGAACATATAATCAGGGGCTGCACCACCGTGGCGGCTCTGGATTATATCAACAGGCATAATGATGTTGCTAAAATTATGCACCCACAATTATCCCTCAAAGGTAGGAGATAAATGAATTAACTAAGTACCGGAAGCACAAACCTTCAAATATTTAGAAACTGACTGCTGCAAAGCAAATAGGGACAGCATCATAGCAAAGAGTCATTTCAGGCGATTAGTAGGCTCTTTATTCATGACAAATATTTAGTAGTTTATTGACATGGGTGCTTCATGTAGTTGAAAAAAAAAATCCAGGAAAAAACGAAGCATTGTATGTGGGCTCTAGCAGAAGGGGCAAAAGCAAGTAGCTAAGTTAAAAAGCACCAAAATAAAGATGATTTCCCAGGCTGTGGGATATAGATGATCATTGTTTTGTAAAGAGGGGTTATTTCATGCACCAACAGCGTTTCATGATATTTCACTACCAGGAACTTGTAGACGAGGGTTAATCAGCCTTTAAAAGATGTTGGATCCAGATGTGGAAAAGGAAGGGGATCCATGCCAAGAGGAGGGCAAGCAAGCGGGTGCCCCCCGCAGCACGCTGGCTTCCTGGGAGCCTCACGTGAGGAGAGGCAAGGTGCTCGTGCCAATTGCAGGGCCAGAGGAGAGCGCAGGGGTCAGTCCTCACAGGCGCTGTGCTCAAGGTGAGGGTTTAATTTCTGCTAAGCCTCAGTTGCTTCCTCTTAAACTTAGGGATAACAATTGCTCCGATCGCATTGATTTGTTGTGAAGATTAAGCAAATGCATATGAATGTTTGGTCCAGTACTTGGGATGGAATGAGTGCTCAAGGAATAGTCACTGTCATTGTCACTGTCATTGTTCTTACTGGGTCTTGGGCCACTAGGACGTACATACGCCATGGGTAACCAGGAAAGCCTTACTTTTCCAATGGTGCTGTGAGTTAGCCAGTGAGTCCCGACATCTGTCTCCATCAGTATTTCTCCACTCTTGTGTTTCAAAGAGATACACACGGTCATCAGGCAGTCGGCCTTTCTTGTTTGTTTATAGCATTTTGATGGGAGGGTTATCAGCCAAAATAAATGGGAAAGTGACCAAGATCAGCCATTATAGCAGTTATGTCTCAGTATTTGGTAAGGATGGAGGTTCAAATTAATCACATAAATGAGGAGAGAGGACTGTCTCTGTCTTATGCTCGTCCGTGCTGGCCAGGTCCCCATTACCATAGATAATTGAGAACTGGCTGTATTTATTCCCAAAGACTTCCTTAAAATGCAAAGAGCTCTGTGGCATCTATAAGATTCAATTAGAAGGACCTTTATAAGCACACATCTAGTTGAACCAAATGAGAGATAAATTAACCTATAAACAGCATGCTCTTTCTTGTGGAATCCTCTAATGGCCTGATTTAGGATATCAGCAGATGGGAGGTCAGTGCCCGGTGCTTTCAGAGTTCAAATCATTCATTACAACCAGGGTTCACGATGCCACGAAGAGGTTCTAATGAAATACACTCCAGTAAACCTCAGAGGGGGACAGCTCAAGCAGTGCGCGAGGCATGCGTTTAAGGCAGCAGACAATGATTTTGTATTTGTAGACAGGTAGAGGGTCCAAACAGAGCCACTGCACATTTATTAAGCTGTATTCTTTCAGGGGAGAAGCTTTTGCCGAGACGTCTTACCTGTAAGCTCCTTTAAGCTTTTAGCCGAAATGCTCTAGTTCACATACAAAGAAAATTGCACTGTTTGTCACTAGTCAATGTCCTCTAACATCAGGGCTCTAGTAAGAAAAGAGACACATTTAAAAGGTACCTGATCTTCCCTGCATTTCTCCCTATGCCAGCTGTGAATGTTCTCTCCAAGTCCTTTCTTCTCAAGTCTGAGGAGATAAAAACGTATACATTTGCATCCTGCCAAATTATAGCTCCAAATAATACAAAATATGTGCCTGTATTTTTTTTAAAACTATGAACCCCAGAGGCCTGGAAAAAATCTGCTTTTGTGGCCATGTCCACTAACAGAAAGCTTTATAAATTGTCTGCAAATCAAATTAAAAACATCACAGCAAGAAAACACTCACTTTTAGCATACACGTATAAGATCCCAGGGCATCTCGTTGGGTTAGAAATGCCCCATTTTACATGGTGCTAGCAGATGAAGGATGAGATGGCCTTTTACATGTGCTGTGCAGATGATTCTCAGGTGCCATGAGATGGTCATGTAAATGAATCGTAGATAATAAATTGGAATCTTGAGCTAACGCTTCCCCTGAGGACCCCTGCTGAGAGGCACTCTTAGAGATGAGATGTTTCTTCAGTTTGCATTAGTACCTTCAGTAAATGAACCCCTTCAGATAGAAGCTTCTAGTGGCTCCATTTTAGACCAAATGCCAAGGCAGCATAGTTTAACAAATATTTCCTTCCTATTTTGTTATTACTAGTTTGTGTTTTTCCCATAGAAGTAAATTTATATACCTACTCTTTTTATCTCTTCTTCTCAACTCATCACCATCTTTATTGGGTCATGACATTCTTTCACTATGCCTGGGGTTTACAGAGGTAGAGTTTATAACGTCCCAGTTAAAAAATTAAAATTGGAAATTCTGGCACTTCATAAGCAGCATTTTATGATACCTAAATGGCCTGCTTTGCCTAAAAATGTTAGGCAGTGCATATAAATTCTTCCCTTCTGAAAAAAAATTTGTAACTCTAATGCCAAGTTTTTTTTCTCCTTAAAATGATTATAAACAACCAGGATAGGAGATTTCCTCTTCATAATAATTGATGTCTACCCCTCTGCCATGTATTCACTACCATGCCCTTGACTACTGCTAACCCCATCCCAGGAAAGAGAATTCCAGTTGTGCAGAGTGTACTTAGAATTGCCCCTTCACTGTAAGGCTGTAACATGCTTAGGGGTTCCTTCAAAAGCAGTATATGGCTCCCCCTCTATGTTGCACAAATGTTAAATGTTTGCTCAAGCTACTCGCATAATTAGGTAGGCCCTCCCCATTCATGTCAAACTTACTCATTTGCTATGATGCATGCATTCTTTCAATAAACATGTCTTTGACAGGCATTATACACCAAGCGCTATGCTAGGTACTGGGGAAATAGGAGACAATAAAATACACCAAGACCATGGTCCTCACAAAGCTTAGTGTGCCTGGGAATACAGGCAGCTGTTACACAGTGTGGGAAATAGTAGGGGCACCACAGAGGAGGGACACCTAACCCAGACATTGGGAAGGCAGGAAAGGCCTTGAGGGAAATGAGACATCTCAGTCTGACCTAATGGAACAGAGGCACCAGCCAAGGAAAAGAGAGGAGAGTAGAAATTGATGCCGATGTTCAAGGCAGAAGAACAGCATGTGTGAAGATTAAGGAACAAGAGAGTGAGGACTGCATATTGAAGAGCCTGAAAAAGAAGCTAAAGTTTCCAAAGGCAGTGCCAGGAAGCACCAGCACTGACCGCCCAGCTAGTGCTGTCCGGAGCCCACACCCATGTTCCTTCCGCCACGTTAGCTCGTCTCACTTTTTTCATAGGTCTTGTTAGTACAGCAGAAACTCATTATCTATTAAGATTTGTAATCCGTGCTTGATCAGTTGATTAAAAAATGGGGTTTTTTTTAACATTTTTTATTGATTTATAATCATTTTACAATGTTGTGCCAAATTCCAGTGTTCAGCACAATTTTTCAGTTATTCATGGACATATACACACTCATTGTCACATTTTTTTCTCTGTGAGTTATCATAACATTTTGTGTATATTTCCCTGTGCTATACAGTGTAGTCTATTCTACAATTTTGAAATCCCAGTCTATCCCTTCCCACCCTCCACCCCCCTGGTAACCACAAGTCTGTATTCTCTGTCTGTGAGTCTATTTCTGTCCTTTATTTACGCTTTGTTTTTGTTTGTTTGTTTGTTTTTGTTTTTGTTTTTTAGATTCCACATATGAGCGATCTCATATGGTATTTTTCTTTCTCTTTCTGGCTTACTTCACTTAGAATGACATTCTCCAGGAGCATCCATGTTGCTGCAAATGGCATTATGTTGTCGGTTTTTATGGCTGAGTAGTATTCCATTGTATAAATATACCACTTCTTCTTTATCCAGTCACCTGTTGATGGACATTTAGGCTGTTTCCATGTTTTGGCTATTGTAAATAGTGCTGCTATGAACATTGGGGTGCAGGTGTCATCCTGAAGTAGATTTCCTTCTGGATACAAGCCCAGGAGTGGGATTCCTGGGTCATATGGTAAGTCTATTCCTAGTCTTTTGAGGAATCTCCACACTGTTTTCCATAGTGGCTGCACCAAACTGCATTCCCACCAGCAGTGTAGGAGGGTTCCCCTTTCTCCACAGCCTCTCCAGCATTTGTCATTTGTGGATTTTTGAATGACGGCCATTCTGACTGGTGTGAGGTGATACCTCATTGTAGTTTTGATTTGCATTTCTCTGATAATTAGTGATATTGAGCATTTTTTCATGTGCCTTTTGATCATTTGTATGTCTTCCTTGGAGAATTGCTTGTTTAGGTCTTCTGCCCATTTTTGGATTGGGTTGTTTATTTTTTTCTTATTGAGTCGTATGAGCTGCTTATATATTCTGGAGATCAAGCCTTTGTCGGTTTCACTTGCAAAAATTTTCTCCCATTCCGTAGGTTTTCTTCTTGTTTTACTTCTGGTTTCCTTTGCTGTGCAGAAGCTTGTAAGTTTCATTAGGTCCCATTTGTTTATTCTTGCTTTTATTTCTTCTAGGAGAAAATTTTTGAGATGTATGTCAGATAATGTTTTGCCTATGTTTTCCTCTAGGAGGTTTATTGTATCTTGTCTTATGTTTAAGTCTTTAATCCATTTTGAGTTGATTTTTGTATATGGTGTAAGGGAGTGTTCTAGCTTCATTGTTTTACATGCTGCTGTCCAGTTTTCCCAACACCATTTGCTGAAGAGACTGTCTTTATTCCAATGTATATTCTTGCCTCCTTTGTCAAAGATGAGTTGACCAAAAGTTTGTGGGTTCATTTCTGGGCTCTCTATTCTGTTCCATTGGTCTATATGTCTGTTTTGGTACCAATACCATGCTGTCTTGATGACTGTAGCTCTATAGTATTGTCTGAAGTCTGGGAGAGTTATTCCTCCAGCCTCTTTCTTTCTCTTCAGTAATGCTTTGGCAATTCTAGGTCTTTGATGGTTCCATGTGAATTTTATTATGATTTGTTCTAGTTCTGTGAAATATGTCCTGGGTAATTGGATAGGGATTGCATTAAATCTGTAGATTGCCTTGGGCAGTGTGACCATTTTAACAATATTGATTCTTCCAATCCAAGAGCATGGAATATCTTTCCATTTTTTAAAGTCTTCTTTAATTTCCTTCATCAATGGTTTATAGTTTTCTGTGTATAATTCTTTCACCTCCTTGGTTAGATTTATTCCCAGATATTTTATTACTTTGGGTGCTATTTTAAAGGGGATTGTTTCTTTACTTTCTTCTTCTGTTGATTTATCGTTAGTGTAAAGAAATGCAACTGATTTTTCAACAGTTAATTTTGTAACCTGCTACCTTGCTGAATTCTTCAATCAGCTCTAGTAGCTTTTGTGTGGACCTTTTAGGGTTTTCTATATATAGTAACATGTCATCAGCATATAATGACACTTTTACCTCTTCTTTTCCAATTTGGATCCCTTTTATTTCTTTCTCTTGCCTGACTGCTGTGGCTAGGACTTCCAGGACTATGTTGAATAGGAGTGGTGATAGTGGGCATCCTTGTCTTGTCCCAGATTTTAGTGGGAAGCTTTTGAGTTTTTCACCGTTGAGTACTATGCTGGCTGTAGGTTTGTCATATATAGCTTTTATTATGTTGAGATATGTTCCCTCTATACCCACTTTGGTGACAGTTTTTATCATAAATGGGTGTTGAATTTTATCAAATGCTTTTTCTGCATCGATTGAGATGATCATGTGGTTTTTGTCCTTTCTCTTGTTGATGTGATGTATTACACTGATTGATTTGCGTATGTTGAACCAGCCTTGTGTCCCTGGGATGAACCCCACTTGGTCATGATGTATAATCTTTTTTATGTATTGTTGGATTCTATTTGCTAAAATTTTGGTGAGGATCTTGGAGTCTATGTTCATCAGTGATATTGGCCTATAATTCTCTTTTTTTTGTAGTGTCTTTGCCTGGTTTTGGTATCAGGGTGATGGTGGCTTCATAGAATGAGTTTGGGAGTATTCCCTCCTTTTCAATCGTCTGGAAGAGTTTGAGAAGGACTGGTATGAGTTCTTCTTTGTATGTTTGGCTAGAATTCCCCGGTGAAGCCGTCCGGTCCTGGACTTTTATTTGTAGGGAGGTTTTTAATTGCTATTTCTATTTCCTTTCTAGTGATTGGATTGTTCAAGTTTTCAGATTCTTCTTGATTCAGTTTTGGTGGACAGTATGTTTCCAGAAACTTGTCCATCTCCTCTAGGTTATCCAGTTTGGTTCCATATAGTTTTTCATAATATTCTCGTATGATATTCTGTATTTCTATTTTGTTTGTTGTAATTTCTCCATTTTCCTTTCTTATTTTGCTAATTTGTGCTCTCTCTTTTTCTTCTTTGTGAGTTTGGCCAGAGGTTTGTCGATTTTATTTACTTTTTCAAAAAACCAGCTTTTGGTTTGGTTGATTTTTTCTATGGTCTTGTTAATCTCTATTGTATTTAATTCCTCTCTGATCTTTATTATTTCCTTCCTTCTGCTGCTTTTTGGGGCTTTTTGTTCTTCTTTTTCTAATTCATTCAGGTGGTGGGTTAAATTGTTTATTTGAGATTGTTCTTCTTTTTTGAGGAAGGCCTGTATCGCTATAAACTTCCCTCTTAGCACTGCCTTTGCTGTGTCCCATAGGTTTTGAGTGGTTGTGCTTTCATTATCATTTGTCTCAAGGTATTTTTTAATTTCAGCTTTGATTTTCTCATTGATACATTGTTTTCTCAATAACATATTGTTTAATCTCCATGCTTTCCTTTTTTTCTCCTTTGTTTCTCTGTTTTTGATTTCCAGTTTCATGGCATTGTGGTCAGTAAAGATGCTTGAGATAATTTCTATCTTCTTAAAATTGTTGAGGTTTCTTTTGTGCCCAAGTACATGATCGATCCTGGAAAATGTTCCATGTGCACTTGAAAAGAATGTATATCCTATTTTTGGGGGGTGTAATGCTCTGAAAATATCCACCAAATCTAGTTTTTCTATTGTAGTATTTAATTTCTCTGTTGCCTTGTTTATTTTCTGTCTGGAAGATCTGTCTAGTGATGTTAATGCAGTGTTAAAATCTCCAACTATGATTGTATTCCCATCAATATCCCCCTTTATCTCTGTTAGTAATTCTTGTATGTACTTAGGTGCTCCTATATTGGGTGCATATATATTAACGAGTGTAATATCCTCATCATGTATCACTCCTTTAATCATTATAAAATGTCCTTCTTTATCTTTCTTTATGGCCTTTGTTTTAAAGTCTATTTTGTCTGAAATCAGTACTGCAACACCTGCTTTTTTGGCTTTTCCATTTGCATGGAATATCCTTTTCCATCCTTTCACTCTCAATCTATATGTGTCCTTCTCCCTAAAGTGGGTCTCTTGTATGCAGCATATTGAAGGTTCTTGCTTTATTATCCAGTCTGCCACTCTGTGTCTTTTGACTGGAGCATTTAGTCCATTAACATTTACAGTAATTAATGACAGATGTGTGTTTATTGCCATTTTGAACTTATCTTTGCAGTTGAATTGGTATATCCTCTTTGTTCCTTTCTTCTTCCTTTTGTGGTTTGGTAATTTTCCTTTGTATTATCATGGATTTTATTTAATTTTTGTGACTCCTTTGTAAAATTTTGGCTTGTGGTTACCCTTTTTTGTAAATCTGTCAACCCATTACTATAACTGTTTTTATTAAACTGATAGTAACATGATCTCAAACCCATCCTACTGTTAAAAAATTTTAAGAAAGAAAGAAAAAAATATTCTATATTTCCCTGCCTCCCTCTCCCACTCTCAGTGATTTGTATGTCTTCTTTTATAATTTCATGTTTACTTTATTTGTAATTCATGAGTTATCAGCTTTCCAGTTGTGTGTTTCTCATTTCTGTAGCATCCTGCTGCTTTTCTATTTAGAATAGCCCTTTCAATATTTCTTTTAGCATGGGTTTAGTGTTGCTAAACTCCTGCAGCTTTTTTTTGTCTGTGAAACTCTTTATTTCTCCTTCGATCCTCAAGGATAGCCTTGCTGGATAAAGGATCCTAGGCTGCATCTTTTTTTCATTCAGGGCTTTGAATATATCTTGCCACTCCCTTCTGGCCTGTAGTGTTTGTGTAGAGAAATCAGCTGAGAGCCTTATGGGGGTTCCCTTGTAACTTACTCTTTGCTTTTCTCTTGCTGCCTTTAGAATCATTTCTTTATCCTTGACTCTGGCCATCTTGATTATGATATGTCTTGGTGTGGGTCTATTTGGGTTCTTCCTGTTTGGGACCCTCTGAGCTTCCTGTACTTGGATATCTGATTCCTTCTTTAAGTTTGGGAAGTTTTCAGTCATGATTTCTTCAAAAACCTTTTCAATCCCCTTTGATCCTTTTTCTCCTTCTCGGACCCCTATTATGCGAAGATTGGGACGCTTTATATTATCCCATAGGTCCCTTATGCTATTTTCATTATTTTTTATTTGCTTCTCTTGTAGTTATTCTGAATGGGTGCTTTCTATTGCCTTCCCTTCTAGATCACTAATTCGTTCCTCTGCATTATCTAGTCGGCTTTGCACAGCTATTAGATCATTCCTCATCTCTGTCAATGAGTTTACCCATTCTACTTGGCTCTTCTTTATAGCTTCAATTTCATTTTTGACATATTTTATATCTCTAAACACTATCTCTCTTAATTCCTTCAGCAATTCGATCACTCCTTTTTTGAAATCTTGATCTAGTAGGCTATCGATGTCTATTTCGCTGATCTTTCTTTCAGGGGATTTCTCTTGTTCTTTTACTTGGGAAAGGTTTTTCTGCTTCTTCATCTTGCTCATACCTCTTTGGCACTGTGGTTTATGGAGTATCAGTTGTTTATTTTGGTCCTTAAGGATTTTATCTATCTGATGCCTATTTAGGAATAGAACTTAGGAAAAAAAGAAAAAAAAATAAGAGAGAGAAAGAATTTTAAAAGAAGGGAGAAAGAGGGTTTGAAAACAGTGTATAATGAATAATAGAAGAGTGAGTTGAAGCAGAGTATTAATCGGGTTGAGACGTCCTTTTAAAACCTTTACAAAAAAAGGGGGGGGGGAGATGAATAGATGTATTTGAAACCTGTGTCTAATCAATAGCAGGACATCAAAACCCAAGAGAAATAGAAATGAATTAAGAAGTAAAGATTAAGAGAGTAATAGAAAATAGAACAGGTAAAAACAGATTTAAAAAAAAAGGAGGGGGTTTGTCGGTGTTCTCCTGGAGTCTGTGTGCTTTTAATGTGAAGTCTTTCTGTCTTCGTCCTGTTTTGGAAGCTCAGCTTGCTGTTTTCAGAGGCCCTCCGTTGGCGCCCTCTTCTGTGCTGCTCGCAGCACCTGTCGGCAAGCGGATCGCGCCTCCTCCTAACACTGGGTCAGGTGCAGCTCTCTGCTGTGGGCGGGCGGGTCACTGCCCCTCCGGATGCCGCAGTTAGATGTTGCAGACTGGCCGGGTAGGAGGGCGGGTCTTGCCCCCTCCCAGCACCTCGGTCATGGGCTGTGTTCCTGCCCGAAAGGCGGGGGGCCGCTCTCGCTCTACCTGCGCCGCCGGTAGCTCAGCTGCTCTGTGCGGCTGCGCGCTCCGCCCTGGTCGGCGCTCCGCAGGTGGGCTCGGGGAAGACCGAGGGACAGCCCTGTCCCTGCTCCGAACCAAAACTCAGCTCCTTGTTTGTCTTTGTGGAGCAAGTTCTCTGAGGGACCAGGATGGAGGGATCCTATCTGCCCCGGGCTGCAGGCCAGTCTCAGTCTGGCTTTTGAGGCTGCTAAGCCCTTCGGTGCCGATGCAGGTTTCGCTCCCGCCCCCGCCTGGGTGCTCAGCGCGGGGGATATGGCGGCCTGTGCCTGAGCCCCGCCTCTCTTCCCCCGAAAACTTTCCGCGGGTTTTCAGAGATTGGGGTGTGCGCCCTTCCCCCGAGAGCACATCAACCTTGCTGTTTTGTGGAGGGCCCAGGTTGTTCTGCCCTGTGCACCCACAGCCACGGCGCGCAGCCCCTTGCGTTCCCCCGGGGCTGCCTCCGTGCAGCCACTTCCGTCCTCCGCCTGGCTTGTGCAGCCTGGCCCTGCCAGCCGCTGCCGGCCCGCGTCTGAGGCTGGGTGTTGGGGGGACGCTCTGTGCCCGTTTAGCTTAGTTCTGTCGGTCAAGGGCTGCTCTGTACAGATCCGAGCCTCGGAGGCTCCCCCTCCGTCCCGCTGGCCTTTTGGTTGGAGAGGGGAGACCCAGCGAGCGAGCGCCAGTCCTCCTTTGCCGCTCCCTCCCCGGGGACCCGTCCCGCGCTGCTTTGCCTTTTGTTCTTTCTTTTTTCCTTTTCTCCTACCAGATTTTTGGCGTCTTTATCTTTTGAAGAGGGCGATGTTCTGTCGGAGTGCCACAGGTGCTCTGGTTGGCTGAGTGGGTCTGTAGATGTGGGTCTTGGTGTATTTGTGGGAGAGGGTGACCTGCGAGCGTCCTTCTACTCCGCCATCTTCTCTGTCTCTAAAAAATGGTTTTTAGGTGAAAAAAAAAACATAAAAATACAATATCAAAAACCCTAAACACTTTTTTAACTTACACCATAAACATATGTTGATCTATCAATCATCTGATGTAGGCATAAGGCCTTTTCTTTAGGAAGGAATCCTCTCACTGGAGTTTTATTTTCTTTTTGTTGCAAAAACCACACCTATGATACATCATCAGCAATTTCCAGTTCAGAATCGTTAGGGGAAGAGAAAGAACTTAAAGACAATTTTGAAGTAATCTGAACGCAGAATTATTCCAATTATTCCAGAATTTCTCCAAACCTTTTATAGCTGTCTTATCTATACCTGATTTGACAACCAATTTTTAGCATTTTTGTTGAATCTTTTCAAAGTTTTCAAGTTGTTTTCAAGTTTTCTCACAGAAACAACTTTTTCTGAAGTTATCCTAATCCTTTGTTTAAATTTATTGTTTCAAATTCTCCTGAGAGCAGGTGCTTCAAATTTAGGGGCTCATTGTATGTGTAGAACTTAGAACATTGCCTGATACCTACTAGATGTCAGGAAATATTTAGTTAATAAAAACAGGATGCTAGGGAAACAAATTTTGAAAGACCCAGCAAGCCAGTGTAAGGAGTTTGAATATTATTCTAAGAGTAATGAGAAGTCATAGAAAGATTTTGAAAGAGGATAATGACACAGTAGACATGATACAATTTTATTTTTAAAAAACTCTTCTCACTGGGGTGGGAGAGAATGTGGGGGACTGAAGCTGAGAGACCAGTTCTTAACTAAGAACAAGCAGTGAGCCATGGCAGAGGCAATAATGATGGATGTGAATTGTGAATAAATATTAAGTGAATGATTATTGAGAAGTGTTCGGAAGACGGAATTCACTGTGGTGCTGGCTGTTGTCATAGCTTCCCCCATAAAGTTAATATCTGCCCCCCTGACTTATCTCTAAAAGTACAGGAGTTAGAAACCCCCTCTCATTCACCTTGGTCTCCTCCTACAAAATCCAGCAGAGTTCTAAGTATGATGTATGTTCAGTAAATATCCTAGGGTCCGATAACTGTTTAAACTTTTAGTTTGTTTTGACTTACACAGGAAACTTGAGCTGAATGTCAGAGAATCATAATGAGCTTTTACTCATGTTCTCGGGACCTAAAATAAACAAAAGTAAGTCTAAAGAAATCAAGGAAAAGACATTCAGAAATCAAACTGTTTATAGTGCCTTTTCCTTCTTTTCCCCCAGGAGATTCCATAAAAGTGATAAATTGGAGGATCTGTCCTAGGAGTAGAGAAGAGAGATGCTTGTGATAGGTGTAAAAGATGTAATAAAGAACTGTCTGAACTTGAAGATGAATTGATGTAGGAAAAGAGAGAAGGTAAGGAGTTCAAGATGAATATAGGATTTGGAGTTACCACAACTAGAAAACAGTAGGTCCAATGGGTCCAAAAGACGGAAGACAGTTCTGAGCTCCTATGCAACTGAATTTATTTAAATCTTGGGTTCATGGCCAAAAGGCAAAGCACAGAGGATAGTCAGACAACAATGTCAACTTACCAAGTCAGAATTAAAGGGCAAAGAAGAGATGAAACAGTCACCCAACAGAAAGCAAATCCATTCCTAGGTTCTCAAAATCAGAAAGTAACCCACGGAAAAGTCAGAGTAAGGAGGGAGGTGGAATTTCAGCTCGTAATGATAACAATGGTAACACTTACAGAGAGTTACTAGGTACCAGGCACAATACTGTTTTGTCTTTAACCCTAGTGGTTTGATCTCTATTTTATGGATGAGAAAACCAAGGCAAAGAAAGGTCAAATTTCTTGCCCAAGGTCACACAATCAGGGCAATGCCAGAATTTATATTCATAATCCACTGTGCTTTCTAATCTGTAAGTCTATGAGTCCGAGCAGTTCATACCTGGAAAGTCAGGTCAAGAAAGAGAAAAACTTGTTGTCAACAACACTCTTAAGTGACCCCTCCTTTATGTGAGCCTGACTCACCAGCTACTTCTGCAAGGTCAACCAACACCATCCCAGACCTACCCTAACAGTAACAGACATAAAAAGCTTTCAATCCAGGGTGGATATTTTAAGCCCCTATTAATTTAGAAAAATATGAAAGTTACTGATAAAGAACACAGAATGCACGGGATATACTAATAGAGACTCTGAAACACTCATTGCATAATTTAATTGGAGCTATAATTTACATCTTTTTAAAACTGCATATCAATTTTCTAAGTTTTTACATCTCACAATTGAATTGCTTTCTAGTATTCCACTATCCTGCCATGCAAACCTATATATGATCCCATCTATCTTTACTGTTTAAAATGTATATATATGTAAATTATTATTCATTGGATCCTTTTGCATCTGAGATATAAATGCTGAATCAATGTAGGAAACATCAAGTGTCTGTTTCAACCTGACTTGATTATATCTAAATATAAAATATAAATTAGCATTTTATTTTTGGTTGTATTTATTGTTGTATTATATCATGCATTAATTAAAAACATATGTGTTTTAAAAACACCAAATTTACAATTCACCTGTATACACCACCATAAGGTCAAAATTTGTAAAGGCTGAAAGATTTACACTAAATTTTTCACAGAATGTAATATATCCTTATTGATTATTTTTTAGATTTATTATTGATTTCAGCTCAGTGTTAAAGATTTAAAAATAGAAAATAACCAGGTTCCAAGATGTCTGTGTTTTGTAACGTTGCCAAACATCATTTTTCTAGTCTATTGATGTGATTGACACGTAGATATGATTCAGAGAGGAAACCATTATTAATAGGAAGAAAAGTTATGACTATTGAATCATGACACTTTGCTGTTTTAAGTAATTTGCTGGCTCGGTGTTCTCAAAGAGAACATTGCTGAAATGGAGAGCAGGTTAAGGAGTCTGCACCTTTTTAAAAAATCAAAACACTAATGGAATGAGGCATTGAGGTTTAAAATAAAATAAGTACCCAGAGGTGGAAAGTGTCAGGACGGCGGCAACCTCAAATCAAACTCTGTTCCCAGCTTCTGCTCCCACCCTTTCCTCCCCAGCCCCCCACCACTGGTTACGGGAATGTGGACCTTCCATGGCTGTCACACAAATGAAAATTATGTCCACACGACTGACCATGAATTATCAAAAAAATTTCACTTGGTAAAATATGACCTACCTGCAAAATTTGAGGCACAGAACTCTCTGAAATGCAATGAGAGACCCTAGTGGGGGATATCTCGTAATTTGTTCGAGTGGTTCTTTTTGTTCAAGTGTAGAACTGATTAAAATACAGGGCTAAAGAGAAAAGGTTTTAGCTCTATTCTTATTTTGACTCACTGAATTGTGGGGTTTTTTTCCTACCATGTAGCACTGTCATGTACCCCCCCTTAAGCTTAGACTTAGAAATAATGGAGTATTCTTGGACACACAAGAAGTAGAGGATGGTGGGTGAACACAGTTCTGCAAATCCATCATTACGATTAGGGGTAAAAATAAGAGACAAGACACTACAAAATTTGACAATACATGCTACCATAATTGACAACATACTACAATTGACGCATCATCGTTGGAATCTAAGTAGCCTATCTCTGAAATACGTTTGGAATCCATTCCACCAATAAGTCCTTAATTTAAGTGCCCAACATTTATTTCTTGAGCTCAAAATTGACCCCAAGCTGAGTTCCCTGTTCCCATGGTGCTGCACATGAAACCATCTGCCACATTCTGAACAGAATTTCTTTCAAAAGCATAGTTCTAGTTATGCCATTTGCAGTTCCCAAAACTTTGATGGCTTCCCTTTGTCTCTCAGGTAAAATTCAGAGCCCTTACATGGCACTCAAGCCCCTATATAAACTGGTTCCAATCTCCCTCTCCAGTTTCATTTCCTTCCATTCATTCTCCATCAAGCTCAGGCCGTCCTGTGACACCAGCCAGTCCCTAAATGTGCACCCTTCATCACACCCCTGACCCTTTGCCCATGTTTTGTTCATGCTTTTTCTGTCTGGAAGGCCATTCTTCTATTCCTCACCTCATGAAATTGTATTCCTCTTTCAATGCCCAAGTCAACAGTTTCCCTCTCTGTGGAGCCCTCTGACTACCACCATCCCAGAGAGAAACAACACCTTTCTTCTTTGTCTTCCCAGAACACAATCATGCCATGACCGTTTTTCTCACCATGTTGTAGTCAACTGAATGTCTTCATTTCCCCCCAAGAGACGCTCAGGCTTTGTGAAATTGTGTCTTATTTATCTTTGTGTTCCCAGGGCTTCACACACAGTAAGTGTTTAATAATTACTTGTTAAGTTTAATTAGAGGAAAGTAAGTAGTACTCTTATTCCATATAAAATAATTACAGGACAAGTAGAACCAAATACCTATGTTTTCAGGGGCTCTTGATTGAGTCATAAGCAAAGATAATGTTCATAGGTTTGCATAAGATGTGATCCCTAACTTTTATAATGTTGCAGACTCATTGGGAAAACTTACAAATAAAATAATACATGTACTCATCTGATGAGAATTTGTTAGGAATCACGTAGAAGGCATTTTAGTAAACAAATATCAAATAAATATGATAGATAAGTATTTCAAGAAATTCAGAAGAAGTTGAGGTTATTATCAAATGGAACATTTGGGAAAGGCTTCCTAGAGGAGCTATGATATGACTGGGACTTAGAGTAAGATTAATAATAATAATAATAAAACAGCTAATAGATCATGAGTGTAAAAGACAGTGATGGTGAAGCAGGCTGCATAATAGGGGAAAGCAGCTCAGTCCACTTGGCCGGAAGGTAGCATGTATTTATGGCTATATTTAGACCTGGACTAGACATTTAGCTGAAGATTAGATTGGTGAGGACCCTAAAATCAAGTTTAGGAGACGGATCTTATTTCAAATACCTCACTGAGTCATGGAAAGTTAAGAGTAGACTATAGTATTTTGAAGCCATTGTAAAAAAGCAAGGAAAGAGAAATAAAGAGAAACTTTTTGAGAAATCTACAATAGTGCCAGTTCAGAGGGATGCGGAAATGCAATAGATGGTGGCAATGGAGAGAAAAAAAATTTGCATATAGTAAATAAAAATAAAAGGTGGTTCTGAGCCTAAGCTCTGAAGTCTGATATACACCCTTGGGCTTAAATTCCAGGTCCACCACTTTGTAGTCATGTGAATTTGATGAAATTTATCTATGCCTCAGTTTGTTTTTTTTTTAATTTTAAAGGGGGAACTAATATACTACTATATATAATATACAGTATATCCCATAGTTATGTAATGGGAACTAACGTGAGATAATGCATAAAGAGATAATGAGATAATGAATGTAAGGTAGATAGAAATACATAGCACACAGATGCAGAAAAGGAAAAATAAAAAGGAATCAAGACTGACTCCATATTTTAGAATCTCAGTCTCTGGGGATACATTAGGATCATCAACAAACTGAGAAGCTGAACACAGATATAGTTCTGGATTTATGGCAGTTTGGTTCTGGGCATCTTGAGTGTCAGGTGATGGGTCACACTAAAGTATAGGCATCCAGGTGAGCAGCTGGAGACTGAGGACCAGTGCACAGGAGAAACAACAAATTGGAGATACAGAGACTTCTCATTTATTCATTCATTCATGTATTCTTTCAACAAATAGTTATTGAGTGTGTTCTCCGTTCCAAATACTGTGCGAAGTACTGGGTGGGAACTGATGAGAAAAGTGAACACAAATGCTGTACTTACATGGCAAACAATCTATCGAGAACTCAATAATCACACAAACAACTACAAACTATGACAAATCACGTAAAGGAAAATTCGGCCCTCCTAGAAATCACACTGGACCCTGCCAGCGTGGCTAGCACAGCCAACACCAAGTGCAAAGAAAGACGTTCAGAAACTAAACTTGGAGTTGTGGTGTGTGTTCAAGTAATTGGAAAAGTGATGCAGCCCATGAATAAGTTCAAGGAGAATAAGTCAGGCAGGCAGAAGGCAAGCACAGCACAAGGGGATGGTGGCCGCCATGGGAAAAGAACCCTTCAAGAAAAGAGGGAGTTTTCAACAGTGTCAAATGATGCCAGAAAATCAAGAAAGAAGAGGAGTAAGTAAAAAACATTGGGTTCAACAATTAGGAAGATACTGAATATATTTGAAAGTACATTTTCAGAAGAACTGCAGAGAAACAGTCAACACTCAATGGGTTAGGAAGACGTTGGTGGCAGTGACACGGAAGTAGAATTATGCTCAGATCAGTTATTGGAGAAGTTCTTTCCAAGAAATCGGCAAAATTAATGAGGTAAATGAAGAATGGGAGTCTGAACAATAGATTAAAAACAGGACGAAATAGGAAAGTAGAGCTTATATTATTGTAGGGCTTATCAATGAACACTTCCAGTTTTTCATTTAATTTAAAAGCATCTGTTATCCTAATGGTTCCTCCCCCATTTAAAATTTGATGACCTTCAATGCTTTAATTTTCAATTAGGCAAATAGCTAAAGTAAATACACTAAGTAAGAAAAATTATCATGTGCTGTTGGGGGTTTGGGTAACTTAGGCAATAGAGTGAATGATGTAGTTCCAGGGGTTTTCAGTCCTACCAACCTACAAAAAAAAAAAATCTAATATGAAATAAAGCAACTGTAATATCAGAGAATGACTAGATCTTTGTGCTAAAGGAAATTCAGCTACAACAGAACACAGCACCACTGAGAAATCCCCCAGACAGCCTCAGTTACCCCAGCTCCTTTGATTCACCCTGTCGCATGAATGTTCATCATGTCAAACATGTGGCCACACAAACAAAAAGCATGAAAACCTGTGTAGTCACCCAGGTCGATACACTGACCTCTGGTCAAGGGGACCTATGGAGAAGCTGCCAAGAATGGGTGGTTGTAAAAGGAATAATTTGAAAGTAGAAATTTGTTGAGCACTGCTGTATTATTTGGTTTGCCTCTCACATCTGATAGAATTTAAAAGAACAAAATGAGAAGGAGAATAAAGAAATAACCTCCTTTACACACACAAAAGAAGGAGAGGGCACGGAAAGGCTTTCGAGTTAACCTTGTTTAGTGCAGTTATATGGCGCTGTTTAGTACCCCCATCCGGACTTCCTTTGTGGTCTTCGGATAGATCAAGCCCTTTCAGTCATTTGTCCTCCTCAAAGTTTCTAGAGGCAAGTGTGACAAGGAGGGCTCCTCTCTACACATCACATCAGCACTTGATTGTAAACTTTATGCAAATGCAAATTTCTCAAAATACAAAAAAACTTTCATATTTTCGGTAGCCTTCACTCAGATATGGACAGCCTGAGGTTAGACCTTTTCTAAAGGCAAGAAGAAACCGGAGTAGCAATGGGTGTCTCCCAGAGATGTTGGACCAGATAGTAGTTACCATGTCCACTGGGCCACATCACAGGGGGCTGATTATGACACTAAAATTTCCACTGAGGTATGAATTCCCATTGAAGCAGTAGAGCAACAATTATTTTCCCTAATTTGAAAAATAATTGACATTTTCCCCTTTGCATCTCATGTGTCCAAAATTATTTGACTCCCATGCAATAAACATTTCAGATTCTCAAACGATGCAGGTCCGTCTATACTCACAAACTGAGATGCAGAAAAGGGGGATCTAGCCAGATCAATCATGCTTGCCCCCACCATCTTTTAGCATGGTGATGGAGGACACAGGCTCTGGAATCAGACCATTTGAGTTCAAATACAGCTTTGTCAGTGAGGTTCTTGGGCCAGTCACTTAAATTCTCTTCCCCAAATTGGCATTTGTAAAACGTGGATAATGACTGTACTTACCTGGAAGATTTGCTCGAATGTTAAATGAAATTATTGTACTGCACTTAGAACAGTGCCTAGCATATAACAAGCACTAAAAATAATTTTAGCTGCTCTCATATTAGGTCATCTGATTCCATTTATTCAACTGTCAACACATTTTGAGCACGGTTTTTAATTCTTTGATTGAATCCCTATCTCCATATAAATAAACCAGGTTACTGTCTTCAGGAAGCTTGTGGTTTCAGGACTGAATTTTGACTCCAGCAGGTGAAGGTTGGGGTTCTCAGTGGAAGTAAGCAGGGACTCTTGGTGTCCTGTGTACAACGCAGCACACAGAGAACCCTTCCCAGGGGCTGGGCAGGCGTTCCTCTGCCCACAACCCCTTCTGCCTTCCAGAATCACACTTTCTTATCACCATTTGCATGTGTGTTAATCTTACAACTTGAGCTCTGTGAGTTGTGCTTCACTGGTGCAAATCTTGTACAGTTGCACAGGGCCTCACACTCAACAGACCTCACACCTGACTTAATGCTCTGTCATGAAATCCTTAGTGATTTTGTACAGCAGACCCCACATTTTCACTTTGCACTCGCCCTGCAAATTAAATAGCTGGTCCTGCCTGGAACCATGTCTTTTTCATCTCTATAACCCCAGGAATAGTGCTAAAAGCTTGATAAATTTTATTGAAGGCATGATGTTTATGAACAAATGAATCAGTTAAATGTATGTATGAATGAATGACTCTGAAAAGAGTCAACAAGTGAGATGAGGTATTTACCCCCAAATTACATTGCTTTTCCCCTTAAGGCGACAATAAGTGGCCAAGCCAGGATCCCTCAAAGCATTGCCAGGGATGCGAAGCTTCCAGTGGCACAAAGTGCTGGGCATCACTTTGCTGGGTTTCAACCATGGAGCTCCCACCAGTGTTAATGGGCGTTGAGAAAGGGAATTGATGGCGGTCCTGAGCAAGGCTGGCAGTCTTCATTCTGATAACTGGATCCAGTCACATTTACTCCTTATAGGTTATTAGTTATTTTAAATAATTTTGTTAAATGCTCGAGAGGGAAAATGAAGACATATTAATAAACACACAATTACACAGGTTAGAGCAACAATGCAGTGCTGGTCATTCAGGAACCTTGTGCTAATTTTAATTAGCTGCTTTCCCTGGCTTTCAAATGTAATTAAAGGAGCTTAGTTGTGCTCAGTGATGCAAGCCACCTTATTTAATCACTAACATTATTTCCCTGAACTATTAATGATTTTCAAAACGCTTGTTTATGCAGAATTAGAACAGTAATTACCTTCCCAGTTAATTTTGTACCTTCACATTTCACACCTAGCTCAAACGTCATTCATTTACCACGGCTTCTCTGTCAAAACAAAGAAATGCTTGTTCTAAATGTGCTTCTGAGTGCCAAATTGAAGCCAAGTTTTGTAACACTAATAAAGTAGCTCCCAAGTGAAACAGGTGTAGTAATTTAGACCCTTCCTGTCTCGAGCTTGCATGTACATGCTATGTCTTTTCTTTATTAGCTTTAAAATGAGAGCTTGGTGTGCAAAATAAGCTATTTAATTCAGACTTGTGGAGCAGAATATAATCTTTAATTTAAACTAGTGCAGTAAAAAGAGGCCTTTAATTTTAACTGGCATGTGCGTGTGAATTTGAATTAATAATCCAGAAAATTGAAACTGTTTTGCCGCTGTTACTGGATATTGACTGTTCTTCACATGCCCTTAGTTTCACTCACTTGATTTCTCTCCCAAACCATGGCTAGCACTTTCCTTCCCATCTTTTTTTTTTTTCTCCTCCTATAATGTAGCTCCTTTATGTAAAGCAGAGCTTCCTGAAAAAACAAAAAAAGTTCTCAGTTGACTGAACTCCCTTTACCAAAAAAAAAAAGCACTTTAATAAAGAAATACTAAACCTGTATTAATTTAGTTTACAAAAAGAAAATAATTGGTGTATTCATTATACCTGCTTAAGATGTAATTGAAGTGCACTTTGAATTCGTGCTTGTTTGAATCCTTAGATGGGAAGACTGTCTACCACCTTTCTAATGACAAAACACCACTGACACCAAAGGCACCAGTTTCTACTTGGAAGCTTATTCTCGCATCAGAAACAACTTTTTTGAAAATAGTGGTGACAACAGTTAGACCTATTGTTGCAGCAAAATGTGTTACAGCTCAGTGTTACAGCTCAGTGTGACAGCAACCTGGATCCAGGTGAGAGACCAGGCAGCACTCGGAGGGCTGGAGAACTCAGGTTTATTATGCCAGCGAGCCCAGAGGAGTTAATACTCCAAGCTCTGGATCCCATCTGTAGGTTTACACAGGCTTTTATAGACTACCAGTCTAGACTTTGCAACATTTTGCAACATCACGCAAATAAAGTATAACAAAGGTGACTAATTAGGAACAAGCTTTGTAGAAATGGACCAATCAGGAGTGATAGAAATGAACCAATCAGGAGTGACAGAAATGGACCAATCAGGAGTTAGCTCCATGCAAATGAGGTGCTACAAATGGGCCAATCAGGAGTTAGCTCAGGGAACCAATAGAATCTTAGGGGTAAGTTCCGCTTTCCTAGAAGTAAGCCGTTTCAGAGTTTAAAAAGTGAGACAATGCCACTGGGCCAGGGAACCAGATGGTGCTGGCAGGGGGTTAGTGGCCCTGCCTGGGGGTCCTGCTGTCTTTTTCATGGGGCTTCCCACCTCAGTATGATGCTGTGTTGATTGTGATTTAGCTAGAACTCAACCTTTTCTATCCTTCACAGCCTTTGAATAAGGACTACCCTCCTTTGAATAAGGGAGCCTCCAGGTGTGCTGCTGACCCTGACTGAGCACTCCACCCCTGCATCCCAGAAATACTGAGCATGTGTGCCATACAGTTGGCTCCTATCACTCCGTATGAGCACCTCCATTAATGCAGGGCCTTTGTTATTGATAACACACTTCTTTGCTGAAAACATTTCTTAGATTCTCAACACCTTGGGGTGCTATGTCTTTTCAGTTAATATTTGCATGTGATGTCATAAATTTCTGAGGTGGAAATTAATACTAGAAACATAAATGTGCACTCCAAAATATCAAAGAAGTGGGCTATTGTGCAAAAATGCACTGAACTGAAGGAATGTCAAGGATATTGGGGAACATAAAAACATGCATTTTGTGGGCAGAGAAAGGAAGAGATCACTTGATTAGGATTAGGAGAGTTTACTACTTTTATCTGATATGCATTTAGACTACAAAGAGAATTTTTTTAAAAAGGAAAAGCAAAAAAAGAAAGCTTCTTCAGGCTGGTATTTCTGGGAATGAAAAACATTGAGTGCAAGCCCCTGACAGACTTGACAATGAATACACACGGCCTCGCCTTCCCAAGGGGCATCCCGCCAGGCCTTCAGTGGGAGGAGCCCAGCTCCTTAGGAGAGAGGATAGCACCGTTCTGAGGGAGAGACCACGGATGGAATCCCAAAGGCCCCGCTCTCTGCCGAGCCAATTATAGCTAGATGATAGATAAATAGACAGCCAGCCAGGAATAGATACACAGTTATGTAAATGTCTATACCTCTTTGCTAGCTCAGAAAACTCTTATAATGGAAGGCAAAGCTTTTCATTAATTAAAGTTCAAAATTTTAAACTGCCACAAGGCAATCATTTGAGAAGGTGAGACTCATTGACATCAGAATGCAAGAGTCAACATGAATGTCAACATGGCCACATAACAATCCTATGTGATTTCAGCTGGATGGTTACATAGAAAAGACTTGTGCAGAGCCAACTGGTCGTTGTCCAGAAGACCAACGCTTCCATTTCTGTTCCATGCGTACTTTGTTGTAAAGAAACTCCATTTCCAGCAGAGGTCCCAATTAAGGGATAACTATGGGTTTGCACGGGCTAGTTTTTATTTGTTGTGGCTTGGTCCCATCTCCCTGCACTAAGGTTAACTGGCTGGAAGTCAGGAGCCATGCTGGATGCACCTACCTCTTCTTTAGTACTCTGCCCAGTAAATAAAATAAAATGGTAAATAAACCCCCAATTTAATAGTATACTAACTGATACATTGCTTAAATCATTGCCTAAATGAAAGCTAAATTTTACCAAACTTTCCAGCCTACTTAATTCCCTGTGAATACTCTCAGCACTGGAGATGCCTTAGTCTGGGTCGTGGCTATGTATGCACATACAATTTCACTCAGCAGAGATTGATTACGTGTTGACCAGGTGCCAGGCACTGTGCTGAGCTCAGGGAAAACAAAGGTTTAGTAAGACCCTTCCCCTGGTCCTGGTGAGGGAGACAGACACATAAAATAAGCCAAACATGCTGTGGTATGAATCACAGAGGGGGAAAGAATCTTTCGGAGTAGATTACTGATTCTTTAGACGATTTCTAGGAATATTTGGGATATTTGTACTTTGTTCCATGTTGTGGCTTTATTCCTTAACTGTAGTGTTGTTCTAGAAGATAACTGAGAATCTTTTCAGTTTTGAAATGTGGGCTACATTTTCCTGAAATCACACTAGAAGACATTCTAAGTCCATTTCCTGTTGTTAAAATCTCCTTACTACTGTGACAAGAGTCTTTCTTCATAAAGGCTATTTCCCATTTTTTAGTAAGTATAACCCTTTAATAAGCACAAAGTATACTTTGCAAATAAAATTGAAAGTACACTTCAAGCTACTTTTTGCTTTCTGTATTGTTCTCTTTCATTTTCTCTTTACTTCTTTTTTTTTTTTTTTCTCTTTCTTTCTCCATCCCTCAGTTGCTATAAACATACAGTCTGGTAAGACATTCTATGTGGAATACAAGGGCTGATAAAACCACCCCCTGTCATTAAGGATTGCACAGCTTTGTCAGGAAGATGTGTACATGTGTTACCAAAGTAATCACAAATAAAGTACTTGGGACTGCAGAGTGAGCAAAAATAAATAATCAGAAAAAGTGATGGAGAAAGGAGACTGGTGTAATCTCCACAGGGGAGAGAGCTGAGGAAATTCATTCTGGGAGATGAAAGCAGGTGACAAGGAGCAGAGAGAGATGAAAGAAGGAAGGAAGGAACGAAGAAAGGAAGGAAAGAAAGAAAGAGAGAGAGAAAGAAAGAAAGAGAGAGAGAAAGAAAGAAAGAAAGGAAATAAATTTGGTGTGCTTAGGGAATTCCAAATAATAATCATTATTGGGTGGGTGTAATAAGACACCAAATGATTGTAATGGAAGATGAGGCTGCAAATGCAAGTCAGAGTAGAGTTTGGGAGCCCTTATGGGTCCTGCAGCAGGACATTCTCCAGCGCAGTGTACAGCCACTGAGGACTTTCGAGCAGAAGAGCAAAAATCAATAAAAACAAATTAGTCTCTCCATGCATTTCAGGTTTAGAGAGCCTAAAGCGTGAACTTTGAAATTAGGAAGAACCAGTTTAAATTCCAGCTATTCCATTTGATAACTGCTTAATCATAAGAACATCCCTTTGACCTCCCCCAGAGCCTCAGTTTCCTCATTTGCAGAAGGGATAATAAACCTCTCTCCCTGACGTGTCCTGGAAGTGAACTGCTGGACTGTTGCCAAATCCTACGCCTGGTATAGAGGGCACGCTCAATAAATGTTGTTTCCCACACCCGTTCCTGTGTGTCCTATTTGCATTAGTGGCATCTCTGATTTGTTTTGACAACTCCCCTCCCCTTCCCCACCCAATCAGTGGACAAATCCTGCCAGTTCTACCTCTGCACTAGCTCTTGTACCCATGCTTTTCCTGACTGTCTCCCCTCCCTTACCCTACATCAGACCTTCATTTCCACTTGCTTGTGCGCCTGCTTTGGCTTCACCCTGGTGTTGGCCACTTTAGGCCTTCTATTCTCCAGCCCACCCTGCTGACAGGCTGGATTCATATTCCTATAACCCTTTCCTGGTTCCATCACTGCCTGTGGTTGTGAATAGTCTGTAGAACTAAGTTCCAACTCCTTAGTGTCACATTCAGGGCCCTACAATGCTTGGTCCAATATACCTTTTTTGATGTAAGCCCACATTGATTACTATATTTCAGTCAAATAAAACCATTTCTTATTTCCTACACTGCCCTGTGACTTGAGTCTGCACCTCTTTTCATATCATTCCATTGCCTGGAATCTGTTCCTCCTAACACACTTCATTCAACTATGAAGGAAGCTGACTTGCTAAGAAAGATATTGAGGGGATGGTATAGCTCAGGGGTAGAGTGCGTGCTTAGCATGCATGGGTTCAAATCCCACTACCTCCATTAAAAGTAAAAAAATAAATAAACCTAATTAATCCCCCTCAAAAAAAAAAGAAAGAAAGAAAGAAAGAAAGACATTGAGGAAAGTTAGAAAGAAACTGGGTCCTTGCTGACATCATTGAACCACTGAATTAACCAATCCTAGGACCTTCCAATGTCAGGACTTTTTGTTATTTGAGCTCAAATTCTTTGTGGTTTAAGCCAGTTGTGTTGGGTTGTTTTATGACAAACAGTTGAAAGCATCCTATATGATGATGTGGCCACTCCCTTAAGGAGCTCAAAATTTAGCATGATAACATAGGAGGAATAACTTATAAATAACTGTTTGTATCTGGGGCGGGGGGGAAGTAAAGCTTATGCTGCAGAAAGATTCATGCCTCCATTCTCTGCACTCCTGCAAAACTAGATGTGAGTCATCCTGCTTCACTGGCCACAGGAAAGCCGAAGACCTTAGAAATAATTGTGAAGCTCATCAATACTCCAAATTCACCTGTCACCCCACCCCACTGGCCTAGGGGTTGTCCAGCTCCTCTCCTAATAAAGGTACGAGGGCAGGACAGACTATCCATGAGCTTCCGTTCCTGCACATGGCGCACTTGGTACCTGCTGTGGTTTCCATGGCCGGTTTGCTGCTACTGGCCTTGCAGGAGAATTTTCTGTCCTGGCATGAAAATAATTTCAGAAAATTTTGCATGGTCTAACTTTGAATGAACAAACCCTTTCTTATCCAAAATTTAACTCTCCTTCTCAAGGAACACAGGCAAAATCTGCAGAGGCTAGGAGGGAACAGGGCAAAACCAGCCACGGCCCTGAGTCCCACGAATGGACTAGCCCCTCTGCTCCCTGCCTCAGGGGGATTCTAGGAGCATTATTCTGAAAAAGCTAATGTGACCATTTTCTCCACTTCACATTTTTTTCTGAAAATGTGTAGGGCTCAGGCCTCAAATTTCTTTTCCCCTATTTCTGAAGAAGCTCCCCCCAAAAGACTTAGATATCACAGAGTTCCTCTGGTGAGTGACCCACCATGAACCTTGTGATCCTAAACATTTCCATCTTCATTGCCAACTTTTCACATTACAGTGTGGTTTATTTGAGTGCATGCTTTATCTTCCACTAAAACAAGCTTTCTGAGGGTAGTTTTCTTATCTCTTTCCTCTTTGTTCCCTGAACAGAACAGTCTCTGTCAAAAATGAGGAGGCTGTAGAGGAGCTCTGTGTAAAATGTGATGAATCCGGGGGAGACTGAAGTCAGGAAAGCCATTTAGAAGGCATGATCCAGACAAGAGGAAGAAAGTGACCCTCCTCGGCCAATGGTGGAGGAAGTAGACAAGTGACATAGCCCTGGGAGATAGTATAGGGGTAGTATTACCAGAGATTGTGATGAACTGGAAACAGGAGGTTAAGAAAGAAGATAAATCAACCTGATTTTGGAATATGAGGCACAAAAAGTCAGGAAAGAACATTAAATGAAAATAAGGAAGAAATGGAGAGCAGATATGGAAATTGAAACCAGAAGACGTGAGTTTAGTTTTAGTTTCTCTGCATTCCTGCTGGTTATGATGCAGGAAAAATGGAAGTGGAGCATGAGGAGGGCTGTGTCCCAGGCTTCAGTTGAGCCCCTGGGACATGCCCCACCAAGTGTGGGTCCTTGGCTTTGCACAGGAAAGAATTCAAGAGCAAGCCACTGTTGAGTAAAAGTAGATCTACTTAGAGAGATACATCAAAAATCAAGAGAAAGGCCAAAAGGTGTTGGGGTTGGGTGCTCAGGTTAGAGTAAAAGTAGGTACACACTCCATGGACAGATTGAGGGCCATCTCCGAAGAGGAGGGAGAGAGACAGATGGCCATAAGGTGCTGAGGCACCTGTTACCAGTGTTTATCGGCTCAGTGGCTTCATATGCTAATAAGTGGAAGGACCAGTCTAACTACCCTGGGGGGACTGGGATTCCCAGGAAGTTGGCCATTTCCCACTCTTTGACCTTTTGTGGCTAGCCTTGGGACTGTATGGTGCCTGTGGGCATGTTGTTCACCATGCCAATATATTACAGTGGGCGTATAATGAAGCTCAAGGTCTGCTAGAAGTCAAATCTCCCACCATCTTGAGCCTCAAGGTTTAGTGGGGGTTGAATCTTCTACCATTTTGATGTTAATTGTTGCATCATTCCTTGAATGACTCTGCCCTGCCCCTTCCTGTCTCAGTTAGATCACCAGAATTGAACATAACATGCTACTCGGTAGTCAAGTAATGCACACGATCTCAAAGTTATAAAAATATTTCTTCTAAAAGATAGATCATTTTCTACCAAAATCTATTATGCTCTGTTTTCTGAGAACATGGCTGGTCCATATTTCCTGGCCCCTTCAAATCTTGGGACATGACACTTCTCACCAATGGGTTACAAATAGAAGTAAAAAGCATCACCTCCAGGTCTAGTCCCTGAGGCTGAGTGTGACTTTTTGATACTTAGATCCCAAAACAACCTTGTATCACCTGTGAGACAATAATAAGGCTTAGAGGAATGGCAGAGCAAAGGGATGGAAACACCTGGATCCCTGAACATGGAGCGGAACCACCTGCTGACCTGGAATGCTCAACTTGGATTTTTACATCAGAGGAAAATGGACTCTTATTTCTTGAGGCCAATGAATTATGACATTTCATGACAGCACAAATACTATATTCTATTTGTTTGGAGTTCCTGTGGCTTCAAAATGAATCATCCTTGTCCTGAGGCTGAGGAGAGCTCCAATGTCTAAAACTATTTTCTCATTAAGATGATAAAAATACTCACAGAACAGTAGGGTGGGTCGTAGGGTAACCCTAAGGGTAACCTAAGAGTTAAAGGTTAGATTAGTTATACAACTTTAAAAGAAACTTTTCCTTGCTCTCAGTATCCCAAAATCTGAGTCAGTTGTGTGTTTTTATACACATCACAAAACCAAGTACCTTTACCTCCTCACCGTGGTTCCTAGGAAACTCAGAGATACTTGTGCTCTAGCAAATATGCTTGCAAATATATAGGGCTGGGAATATGTGATCTGGAAATTACTTTTATTTTCTCACTTCTCTGATTATCTCAACTATAAATTCTGCCTTCCTGAACCAAATATTTGCAAGACATTTGAAATAATTTCAAGAATAAAATGGGACATAAGGAAAAATAAATAAATGCATTTAAAAAGTACCCATTTTTATAAAACTGAAGCTTTATATACAGAAGCTATAAAACTCAATGAGACAATGTGTACTATTCCAAAGGTGATTTCAAATAGCCCCATTTGGATAAGCTACTTTCTAGCTGGCAATTTTCTGCTTTTTACATGAAAGAATGTATTTGTGAAGCTGTTTATAGATTTTTAACATATAATTTACTGTTCTAAACACTCATTTCTTGATCTCTGCTCTTTATATCAGACATCCATTTAGTACAGCATTTATTATTCAGCTGTCATAATAAGAGCGGCAAAATGAAAACACTGTTTTAATTTAGTACAGAATTATGTTTTAGTAACTCCTTTCCTGCTTTTTTGGTTATATTATTTATACAGATAAATTAAATAAATCATTTTCATAAGAATTTTAACCAAATCTGAATGAGTTTTTTTTTTTTTTTTTTTGTAACGGTTTCCATCTCCTGCAAGTTTAATGATACCATATTGGAGGAATTCTATAATCACTGAAAAGATTCTGGAAGCTAGCACAGTAGTCACGTTGCACCTTTTCAAAAGTGATACGAAAGGTCAATTCCTTTTAAGATTTCAAATACAGACCCTGATTTTAAAGCTGCCAAACACCTTCCATATAATCATGAACACTTTTGTATAATAGTGGCAGCATGTTGGTTTAAGAAAAACATACATTGAATTTTACACTAAATATATTTAATATTTAAAGATGTTCTATATTTTATATTAATATTTAATTTAAAATTTAATTTAATATTTAAATATATTCTGTATTTTAAAGGGTTTAGGAAACTTAATATGACAAAAAATGTATATTTCCAATATTTCTACCATGTTCATGGTTCATGGTCTCCAGGCAACCATGGAGCACATGGCCGCACAGGGTGTGGCCTGATCTTCCAGTGCTGTTATGTGTTTGGTTGATGATTTCTTCAAAGCCAGTTTCAAACCTGCTATTAGCTCCCACATTGTTTTAATGCAACTGGTCCACCATTCATAACTGTCAAGGACCGATTCATCAGAACTGGGACAGTTTAGGGCTCCAAACTTGTAAAAATGTCTTTTGGCTTGTTAGCATACATACGGCTACAAACACTCTTGTTCCATTCTATCACATTCTCCTTTTTTTTTTTTTTTTTTGTAAATACTCTTGTAGACATTTATCCAACTTTTAAGCTAACCTGGCAAAGGAAACATACTTGAATCATAAGTACACGTGGCATTTTTAGAGATTTTTGTTTGTTTGTTTGTGGTTGATAATGGTGGCCCCTGATGCCTCTCAAGTAATTGTGGGTAAATAATATTGGCTTCCGTAAAATAAAAATAACCCGCAGCATGCACAGCTTGAGAGGAGTAGTGACCAAGTGACTAAAAACTTGACGGGATCTTCGAAAAACACAACAAAGAAGTGGCCACTTAACTCAGACAGCTCTGATTCTCTTCCACTAAAATAAATAAATAAATAAATAATAAAGAATTTACAGTAACGGATGAATCTTAAGAGTACAGCACTTCAGGAAATAAGTGTATCACAGAGGAATGAATAGAGCATATTCCGCTTATATAGAGTTAAACATTGGCAAATAAAAAAAGAAAAGGATGGTTAACCAAAAACTCAGGTTATGATTATCTGGCGGATGCAAGGCTGGGAGGAAGAGATTTGAAGAGGCATGTAAGGGACTCCAGAATTTCTGTGCAAACTTTAAAAAACCAATCCCATAAATAAAAAACAAAAAAAAAGCATTCTGAGTTTGGTGGATAGTGGGCAAAACCTTGTTCCTTTATGATTGTTTGGCTAAAGAAAACATACTAATATTGTCAGGGGGGAAAAGGCTTATGGTACCCCAGTTCAGTTCGAAAATGTCAGCCCTAGTATTATAAAAGCTCAGAAGGTCTTCTCCGGAAAGCTTCCTGACATTTTGCCCACCTCACCAGGAATGTCGACAGAGGACTAAAACGACACTCGATCTTCGGGACAGCCTGGGGTTTGTCTCTGGCTGTCAAGCAAAAAGGGCTGCAACCCCACTCATCTGGAGAAGATCAGAATACTGTGCGGAATCAGAGCAAACGGACGCCAGCCAGTCACCTTCCCTTGCTCGCTTTGGAAGAGGGCATGGTCCCACCCCAGAGCCCAGGCATGAGGGAGCTACGTTCTCAGCAGCACAGACACTGTGAGGGGAAAACGTACCTGCGCCCTTACGTTTCAAGTCATGAGGCATAAAGATTGTGTAATATGGAAATTCTTCGTTCAAAAGGGGAAAAAAAATCCACTTGATACACAAATAGCGTTTCATTTTTGAATCCGAAAACTTCTAGAAATTAATCACTTATTCAGCTAAGCTGAAGGTTTTTGTGAGTTAAAGTGTGTATACTTAGTCAGAAGATGTCTGTCAATAGAAAGCTCACAGTTTAAATTCCAAGTTTAAAACGGAATAGTTTTAATATTTTTCAGATGTTCCCCTAAAAGCACATGCACCTGCTCTAAAAAAGAGGGTGTTTACTGCTCTAAATGTCTGGAGACCATTCAACTTCAGGATGAAGTATGTATGTGTGTGTGTATCTATACACACACATACACACACAGATAAGCACACACGTATATACAAATTACACATATACAAAGAGATATATATTTAACTGGAAACTTGAATTAAAAATACACTTCTTTTTTGTTACCTTAAAATTACTTTTAAGGAATTTTAAAATCACATTCCTCCTTTAATACCACGTACCATGTGCACAATAAGCCTTGTATTACATCATGATAAAACTGGACACAGATATTCCCCAAAGAACTGGCTCAGAAAGTGCCACAACATGGCAGCCTGTCGTGTCCTCCTTCGGCTTGGATTCCAATTAAGTCTCACCAGGAGGAAATGGCTTTCTGCCAAGAGCACAACAAAGGGACAGGACAATGTTCGTCTTGGGCCACGGGGAGATTCAAGGCAATAGTGGAGACCAGGGCTTCCGGAATCGCCCCTCTGGTCTAACCAGGAAAACGCTGAAGGGACTGGCGTGAACCGAGTGTGTCCTCTTCAGTTCTGATTTGCTTATTTTCTATAATAAATCTTCAGTACATAGGGCTTTAGGGTGAAACTGCAGGGCACAGAGACCAATGAGAGGATGAGGCTTCCCGGGTGGAGGGTTCGAATCCCTGCGCCCCTTCTGATGGCTGTGTGACACCACCACGCCATTCCCAGAGCCTACTCAACTATCCGCGGCCAAGTTTCCACAACAGGGAACAAATGACGACTGGCACTGTGTCCACACCTTGGGTCACAATGTGGACAGAGCTGTCCCTTTGGTACTTGCTTCTAGATACAGTGAAGATAGAGGATCCCTAAGTTCTAACCCCAGCTCTGCCACTGACTTCCTGTGTGCCCCTGGGCAAGCTACTTCACTTCTCTGAGCCATTTGTTTCCTCCTCTGTAAAATGAGATTCTTTCATTGTTTTCAGTGTGCTCCAAGGATCCAGGATGTTTCTGACATCCTTCCAAGGTGTTTGTGAGATCAAAGCTCTTTTTATAATAACACCAAGAGGTCATCTGCCTGGCTTTCACTGGCTCACAAGCACACTCTGGAGTTTTCCAGAGGCTGTGTGAGAAGGAGGCCATTAGACGGGGGTGGCTCTAATGCCGCGGTAGCTCACATTAGTCAATCAGAGTCTAAGCCAGAGCCAGTGCACCCAAATCCAAGAAAGTGAAATTTAACACCAGTCACAAGACGCCGGGTTAGCTTTCTCAAATCAGGCAACCTTGAGCTATAGTCAATCAAATAGTCCCTTTGCTTTTCCCATTCTCTCTATAAAAAACGTGTCCCTAGCTCCTGCTGTTGGACTGCTCTTAACCGCCTTTCAGTTTGACACTGCCCACTTTGAACCTGCGCATGCTCAGTTAAACTCTTGAAAATGTTAATGTGCCTCCGTTTACCTTTTAACGCATGTAATATCACAACAGATTAAATGCGGAAGCAGATAGGAGAATCTAGCCGTCTGCTGTTAAACCAGACCTTACAAAGATTCACCAAAAAATGTAACACAGTGCCACTCTTCTCGTTAAGAAAAATGTAGTTGTTTCTCGTATGTTATTTTCTTTACGGGTAATATATTTGTTGATATTATTTTTAATGAATTAACAAGCATTTGAAAACTGCCCTTTTAATATCTCATACAATTATAATGATACAACTCACACGGACCAAAGCTCCTTGGGGTGCTCGATGATATTTAAGATTGCAAAGTAGCCTTCAGATCAGTAAGTTTGAGAACTACTGAGCAGGTTGATTTCTGAGTCTCATTTCAGCATTACGATTCTCTGATGTCCTATACACCACCAGGTATTATTGTCTATAGTGAGAAATGTCATAGGAGGACGAAAATCTCCAGTTTACCTCGTCCTGTATGGTTGTAATCTATAAACAAGTAATTGACAATATTTTCTAAATAAATAAAAATCAGTAAATAATGGTCTACGCAGAGAACCTGTTAGACACACAATCTTCTCCTGAATAAAGAAGTCACATGTAGTTACTTGGATCGAGGTCACTCTGCATTTTGAGATCTTTATTCTGAATTTGTGGACCAGGCATTAGCACCTGCTGCGAAGTCAGTCACCTGTGCGATGGAATGAAGCCCAGGCAGTGACTCAGGGCAGAGTTCTAACCAGCAGTCTTTATATGTTGAATAGTACGCTAGTCAATCGGCTCTTCACCTTGGGGAATTTGAAGGTGACACGGTGAGGGATCTATAAAGGGCAGTGTGCCACACACCCTGAAAGGCACGTGGACGGTGAGCGGAAGCCATGAAGTCAGAAGAGCCATGCAGTGGTAGAAGCTTCCGTTAAACAGAGCCATGAGATAGAGTCAGCAGAGAGAAAAGGCACCAGTGAGTGCAGCACGGAAAAAGGGAAGCAGAAGCAAGGACAGATGGAATCTGCCACACAAGAAGGGCATGTGGCTGGAGTTGCCACCCGCCTGCTGGATAGGTTCCCACAGGAGGGTTCAGGTCTCCGTGAGCCCACTGCTCAGTCACTAGAGTGAGCACCTGCTCGCCTTCTTTCCTTGCCTCTGTGCAATAGCCCAGGAAATGGCGGTGTGTCTCCTTATTTCCTAGGAGGTCTAACTAACACAGCACAGCAGTGCTGGAGCATCTCTTAAGAAACTGAAATTTAAGAGATGAGCAAGGGAAATGCAATGTATGTGCTTAAAGCAAATGCACATAGGTAACCTTTAGAGGGTGATGTATATGGCTGTCTATGTACTTTGCATGTTATATACAAATGCATAATCTCAAGCGTTATCATTTTCCTCATATTTAAGGAACTGACAAAATAAAATTCCCATTTAACAGCAGGAAATGGAGAGAAACTGACCAATGCTAAGACAAGGTGGAAGTCAGAAAAGGAGAAAGAATTAAGGTAAAGGCAATAAAGGGCAGCTCTGACTCATTAGAGTTACTTCTTTGGGAACCTTTATGAGAGCTAAGCTAAGAGAAGCAGCTAGGGGCAAGCATCATAATAAACTGATATTATTAGAGATCCAAACGGGCCGAGAGAAGCTGAATGTCCAAGACCTCCTTTTGTTGTTCCTGAGAAGCAGGATACCTTAGTTTTAGACTGCTGATCTGAGTCCCCTGCTAAAAGGTGGCAAGGGTAAGGACGGCACACATTTCAACAGCCGACCATCCGTTTACTAACACACGTCCTCCCCAACTTACTACTTCACTCAGCGTGTGGGTACCATGTGCCAGGTGCAGGGCTGGAGGCCCACACAGATGAGGCATTCAGGACTATTTGGGGGATGAGAGAGGTAAATGCAGGCTGCCAGGCACCATCATGGCTACATGGATGAGACAGACGTGGTCCATGCTTCAAAGCACTGACAGTCTAGGACACAAGAAGCTAAGTCTCAGGGTGTGATCTGCGCCCTGAGACGGCCCCCAAGTCCTGGCCAGGGGTAGGGATGACCTCTGCCTTCAGGGAAGAGGGACATTTTCATGAAGGGATATTTCAAGTGGATCTTGGAAAGTGAGCAGGTTTACGACAGGTGAAGATGTGGTAAGAGGGGATGTACATGGACGGGGAGGTTAGAGCAAGGCAGCAGAAATGAACATAAACGGGGCCTATTTGTAGGACCACAAATGGGTTGATGGGTATCGTGTGCAAAGAAAGATAGAGGAAGGTGAGGCTAGAAAAGACACATCAGGGTCAGAGCATCAGGGTCCAGAGGCAGGGGTGGGTATAAGTTTAATTTCTTTACTTAGAAGATAATAATAATTTGTGAAGGCTTCCATATAGAGGAATAACAAAAATTAATGACTATTATTTTAAAGGATTATTCTGTGCTAATATAATTTTACACAATCATCAGAACCTCATAACAGAATAGATGTTTTTATTATTGTTTTACCTGGAAGAAAACTAAGGCTCAATTTGCTCCCAGAGCTTGCCCAAGATCGCAGAGCGAGTAGATGAGCTGGACTCAAGGTCGCGTCCATCTGACTCCAACGCGTGTGGCCTTAACTTACAGGACTGCAAACTCGGATGACTTCAGAGGTGTACAGACACACAAGGAAGTGAAGCAGGCTGAGTGTCAGACAACAGAGCTTGGTGGAAACTAGCAAACATGAGATAGACATAAGGCATCCAAATTAAAGAGGGGAGGGTATAGCTCCATGGTGGAACAGGCTTAGTATGCAGGAGGTCCTGGGTTCCACCCCCAGTACCTCCATTAAAAAAAAAGTTTATACTCAAATTAAAGGGAAACGTGCTATCTGGCTGATGCCAAATGAAAGTGCACTCAGGCTAGAGCCAGCACTTTCTGCCGATGAAAGTCCATTCTTTTTCTCTCTAATCTGACTAGAAGTGTGTTTTAAGACAGTTAATCTGAAGTTTTATGAAGATTTGTCTGGCCAAGACAAAGGCAAGAGATGGGGAGACCAGTTAATATGGCCTCATCACGTATTTCCAGGTGAGAGAAAACAAATCTGCGACCGTAAAAAGAAAAAGGCACAAGAGACGTTACTGGGACTGGGGAGCAGTGGGGTAAGGCGGGGTCAGCTGGTCCCTTGTCTCCAGCCAGTTCTCCCCCAGGTGATCTTTTACTTTAAGCCCTCTGCAACCCAAGTGCAGGACTCAGAAGATTTCAGTCTCAAAAAAAACAAACACAAAAAAAATTAATGGATTAGGCACTTCACTGAAGCTTTCATGAAGAAAACAGGTGGAGATTTCCCTGCATTTTCACTTCAAGGTAGTCACTGCCTTCAAAAACCCCCAACCAGACACTTACCTTCTCCCAGCCCTTTCTCACCCACACCTGCCACAAGATTTATACAGAATTTTACTTCCTCTTTCTCTGTCTTCACTTTCCCACGTAGTCTCTAGCCTTGTTAGCATCTACCTCCCATTTCCAGATTTTTCCCCTGAGAATTTAAAGTTTATCAGCCCTTTATTGGACAAAGCAACACGGTCCAGATTCGGCGCAGCCCAGGCCCCCCAGGCCGCGCGCATCGCGGCTCAGGGCGCAGCTCCTGGCAGGGAGTCCCCGCCTCAGCGCCCTGTTACCCACGCGGCCCAGCAAGGCGTCACCATCCATCGCAGTGTCCTTCCTAAGCGCTTTCGGCAGACACACGTCAGCTAAGTTCTCCCCGGGAGCAATCCTGGTGAGAAGTTTCCTTCACGCAGTTACACAGGTACTAGCACACTGGGGGCCAAGCCTGGGTGACTGGGAGCACAACGGCGGCTTTAACGACAGTCTGACAATAAAGAGCTGGAAACAGCACCAAAGCCGCAGAGAGGGTCAGGGCTGGGGACGGGGACTTGGACGCATTCAGACTAGAGCGGAGGTCATGACAGGGCACGAAGGGAGAGCAGAGAGAGGGGACAGAGAGGCCCAAGGGCGCAGAAGAGGCAGGACCTATGACAGGGAAGCAGAAGCAGGGAGAGAGATGTGTGGCGCGGACAGCAGAGCCAGAAAGGCAGAAGAGGACGCCGGAGAGCGCCTCCTGGGAGCCGGGGCGGGGGGCAGTCTGACGTTGCTCAGCTGTGGAGGCCAGAAAGCCAGGAATGGCTTCCTCTCCTGACTTCCTCAGACCCTGCAGCCAGTCCGTCAGCGGAACAGCTTGACCCAACCTTCCAGTTCTGTTCGGTCCGACCACTTCTCCCCCTTGTCATTTCTACCAGCCCCCTCCAAGCTCCCGTCTCCTCCTGCCTGAGACTGAACAATCACCCCTGCTTCTCCCCTCCCCGCCAAACCCCCTTCCCTGATGTTCTCAACCCGACAGGTCAGCTGGAGTGAGACTGTTAAAACCGGGGGCAGATCTCATCGGTTCTCTGCCCACCAGAGCTTCACTTGCTCCCCAGTCTTCCAAAGCCAAAGAGACCGTACGATGACCAGCACCTACGAGTCCCCACGTGATCTCTCCAAGTGTTACCTCTCCAGTCTCGCCTTCCACTGCTTGCCCCAGCTCACTCTCCTCATGTCATCACTGGCCTCGGGCACCTTCTAGAACCTAGCGAGCCCACGCCTGCATTGGAGTCTCTGCACTGGCTGTCCCCCTTTCCTAAAATGTTCAAATGAGATGTCTAGGGCACAAATTCAAAGAGGTAAAGTAACACAAGCACCCTCCTGAGAGCGAGTGCCACCTTATGCCTCACCCGAGTCCTGGCCATGTGTGTTTCACGATAGATAACATGCTCGCATTCTGTATATCAATATTTACTGTCTGGATTCTTCCTTTAGAATATAAGGACCGAAATTTTTATTTGTTTTGCTCATGGATACCTGAAAATGCTTAAAATAAGAATAATCAATGTTTGAGGAACAAAAGAGGGGGGTGTGGCCCAGAAATATCACATGCTACAGGTAAGTCAAATAACTTAGAGATTAAAAAGGGGTTACAAGATTTGGGAATTAAATGATCATTCCTTCTTTCCAAAAGCACGGTAAAGGTCAGAAGCCAGAGTGTAGATAGTTAAAGAATGAAGGTTAGGAACTGAAAGCGGGGAAGATGAGGTCCACTTTCCAGAATCAGACAGCAGTACCCTGAGGAGTAAGGGGGTAAGAGCCAGTTACCTGTTCATGGAGTTTCTCAGGGAAGGAAAGTTGAGAGCTAGGACCTTAGCTTGTAGGGCAGAGGCAGGGTGGACAGTGAGGGTGGGCTGGTAAACTAGGTTTGTAAGGACAGGGAGACCTAGGGTTTGTAGGCAAAAGGGAGATTTGAGTTCTTGAAGGTGCAAGAGACAAATGATGGTTGGTTCTGTGAGAAGTTGGGTGACAGAGAGAAGAGGGGAAAAAAAAACGAGGAGGAAATAAGAAGACTTGAAGCAGATTAATCAAACGAATCGCTTTAAGGAGACGGTCATGGCAACTCAGTGTGACACAATGCTCCTGAGACTGCTGCCACATCGCACATGAGTAGTTCCCGCTCCTGTACTGAAAGCAGGTTTACAGCAAGGAGGCGTCTGAACCAACTAAATTGAAGACTAGTTCACAGAGGAAAGTTTCAAAGGTAATAGGTAACAGCAGGCGAAAGACCAAAGAGTCAAGTCTAAAGATAAAGCAAGTGGAACGTCCAGCTAGTCACATAAAATTGACAACCCTTTTAGTTCTTTAATGAGGGGCTCCCAGCTTCTGGAGCCATTAGGATGGCCACTAAGCATCTGAGTTTGTGACTTCTGTTGGAAATTAGACCCACTACCACACGCTGAGGATGAAGGGCTATGATCTTAAAGAGGTTGGAAAACAGGGTGGAAAAAAGAGAGAAAGAGGGAGGGAGAGAGAGGCAGTTTTCATCAGTGTCTGCAGCCAGCTAGAGGGATATTCCAAATCACATTTCCGATGAAGTATGAGCATGAGCTGTGTGTTGACCTGGTGCTCACAAACCCTGGGGAAAGTTAGTTAGCCACTTGGGGATGCAGGTACATTTTCTCTACCTGCATCTACACTGTGGGAAAAGGGCACAAAGTTGGAATCACTTCCACTCGGAATGAGATTAGTTTATTCATCAGTCTCAAGCCCTGGTTTTCCACACAAGTGAAAAATGGAACTAAAAACATATGTGCTCTGAGATTGCACCTGACTCGCTCGTTTTAACAAGGATGTCTAGGATGGGGATGGAACCTGCGGTTTCACAGCAGGACTCACTCGATCTCTCCCCAGAGGGTTCATCAAAGTGCTCATCAATATTTTGCACAAGAGGACAGTGGTCCCTTTCCCCAGGACCTGTGAAGGATATGAGTGTCTTCCTCCCACCCCCTATATCCCCTGAGGATCCGTCTACACATTGCATCACTTACTTATCTCAAACCTGCCCCAGCTGGGCACATTTTCATTGTTACAGCTTCAGAAAATTCTACGAGTGGTGAATCTCATTTCTATTGTAACCAAAAACAATTTAGAAAAATAGGAGCGCTTCAAGTAAAACAATATACAGATCCAAAGTAATCAACTCCTCTTTCCAGGCTCACTCCAAATCTTCGTTAGCTCCTACAGACATTTTAATTGGGTGCAAGGTGTTTTTGTCTTCTAAGCACGACGCAGATAGCTCACACCTCGTGAACTGTAAGCGCACAGCCTTTTGAGCGAATCCTATGACTATATAAAGTTTTAGCCCCATAGCCACAGGTGCATGAGGCAGCGTGCCTGCGATTCCCAGTCGCACTCCCTTCTGTTACGGGCGATCTCAGCCGGCACGATCTATAATGAATGTATTGGGGTTTGAGCTCTTTCAGAAGTTTCAGCCGCCAGCGTCCACGTGCCTTTCGCATGGTGTTCCTGAGAGCAGAGGACAGCCTCAGGGAGGGGTGGACGAAGTTGGAAAATATAAATAACAAATCAAAAATTACAATTGACTGGATAAACAATTTCCCTTAGTCTGTTTCTTCATAAGTGATCGATTTTCTGATCAATATTCATTATTTCCCAGAACATACCAAACTGCTTATTGAACAAATGAATGGCTGAAACTACAAGGACAGAATCAAAAAGGTGAACCAATTTCTTTAATAACATGGGTTGAACAGACTGTCTCATCTTACCTGGTTGTTCCACACCAATGCACTTTTCTGCATAGCCCTTTGGAGAAAGGCTGAAGTTCAGGAAAACAGGGGAGGTAATTCATTACTCATTAAAAGAAACGGGTTATGGGGGCACGTGTTCATACGTGTGAGGGCGGAGCTGCCCTTTGTGCGGGGCTGTCTTTGTCTGTTCACAGTAAGGTCTCCAAGCCGCCAAACCCGGCTCTCCCTAAAGGCATTGCCTCTTAAATCTGGCGCACTCCATGGATGCGTGGAGCATGGAAAACCCAGAGCATATTCGCTTCCTAGAAGTATGTGTATTAAAATTCGGGATTGTGACTAATATATATTTCAGGTGAAATAATTAAGGTTAAAGCAACTACTTGGGAGCTAACCCTGTCACTTTGGCTGGTTGCTCTACGGTAACTTTCAGAGCGGTTAGTGGAGCTTCATCCATTCGGATAAACTGGGATAGACACCCATGATCTTCTACTCTGTGGCTCCTGTCATCATCTCGAAATCATACGAAGACCAACAGATTTTGAGATAGCTGTCTCCTCCTTCATTTTTAGTGATTTCCAATAGTCTTGTGTACATAAAAAGAGATTGTGGAGAAATGCAGTTGCCCCGGCAGCTAGTTTTAGCTCTAACTTCACCAAATGGCTAACACTAACTAGTGAGCCAACTCCAACATTTAGCAGAAGCAGTGAGCGGGAACCAGTGTTACGGATGGGCCTCCGGCTCTGGTTGCTGCAACGTCCCTGCCCCTTTGCCTGCAGAGGAGTGAGGGACCACAGCAGCGTGTTAACTGGGGGCTCTTCTTTCTCATCTCTCCTCTCAGAGTCCCATAGTGTCTATAAAAAATGCCTAATTACCCAGCTCTACGAGAAATGCTGGACTGATCAATTATGAGAGCGACAAATGATTAACTAGTTAAAAAAAAAAAAACACATCACTTACTTAAGTCAGTCATCCAAGGCTTATCCAAACTACTTAGGAAAGTCTCATTAAATCAGGCTCCCCTAATTAGAAATTAGATAATTCTGACAGGAGTAAAGCTCAAGTTTACCTTTGTACTGTCTGTAAAAAAATATTTTTGCAAAGCAAAGGAATAACATAAACAAGCCTTAATGATTTTGTGAATCTCAAGTTTTAGGGTAGCTGCAGCAGGCTCCCAAGCGTCTTGACAGCAAGCTGTCAACCTTGAAGCTGTCTTCGTGCTGTATGTAAACCTCCAACTACAGAAAACACGCAAAGCTTTCGTTGTGCAAACATCCTTATCTACCGCTGAAGAAAGTCTGAGAAAGACTTGACTAGGTAACATAATTGGAGCCTAGTTGTAATTAAAGCTATTTTAATATATGCATAAATGTCTCATTTATATTGCATTATCAGGAATTCATATCAGTAAAACTTCCAGACAGCTGCGATTTTGACTTTAAGCAGAGTATTTATTTATTTTAATTAGGGAGGTATGGCACAGTGGTTAAATGTGGGAACGGAGGCTGAGTCTACTTCTGCCTCCACCTTGGGCTAGTGAAGCCCTTTCTGCCTCAGTTCCTCATCTGTGAAATGGGGATAATAATGCTAACTCTTCTTAAGGGTGTTCTGAGGATTTGAACGAGTTGATCCATAAAAACTGTTTAGATCAATGTCTGTTCTATAGTAGATGGTCAGTGAATACAAATTACTATCATTTAGTCCATTTTGAAAGAACTTAGAAAAATACATGGCACAGTTATCTGCCTTAGCAAACAGAATACTCTGAGCATAATTTAACCCGTTCTTATTTATTCAAAGTCATGATCATGAAAATAATTCTATTATGTTTTAGGGGATCGCTTTTTCCTTTATTAAGTCACGTCAAATGTTCCTGTTTATATTGGCCTTTAGTAGTTCATCTTCTCCCTCTCCTCATTGCTGTTCATATCTGCTACCAGTATGTCCCGGACCTTTCTCATAAAGCGCCTTATTGCATACACAGTGGTCCAGACGAGGTTCTGTGAGTGATGCAGTGCTCTTGTATGAAGTGCGCTACATGCACTTTCTGGAAGGTTCTTTCCTGCACGGTCAGTAAGACCTTTACCGTGTCCACTTGAATTCTGGGATCTAGTCTTGATAACTAAATCTGCTGGACACCTGGGTTCTCCATGAGTACAGTGCTATGATATTTAAAAGCACTAGGTATATACGGATTCAAAGTTCCATAATCCAGAACTTTTACTGAGGCCAGTTCCCCCAGTTAACAGTATTGTATAGAATGTATTTCTGTGTCTCACAGTTCCTTGTAACTGGTACAGGGCCACTGTAATCAGAGTTGCTTATTTGGATTCTTTAGAGAAAGATGACTGGATAATGGACTGTTCTCTGTTCCTCTTCACCACCCGCTTTCACCTGAGTTACATCAATCTGAAAACTATACAAGTTTGGGGATTTTTTTTTTTGTAGAATTTTTACCCTGTCTTTAATCATCTCGTCTGAATTCTCTGAAATAAGGCTCGCATTAGAAAAATGAGCTATGGAAAACTGTTAACAGCAAAGTCTCCAAGCATGTTGAGTGCCTTCCTCTAATAAGTTTTCATCCGTCAGCATCAGACTCAGCACGGAGTACAGACTTTATCTTACACGTGCTCCACTGAGGGGTTTTTTCATCTCATGGAGTGTAACATAAGCTGATGTGGCATTCAGGATTTACAGAAAATAAATGCATTTTTACTCATCAAGGGAGAACATGTTTTCTCCAGAGAGCAGGTGATGTTAAAAGACACATAACTCTAAACTGTCATGTTATAAAATGCCTGTCTTACTCCTCTCGGTGTCAGGTATACAGGGGCCGTGATCTAATGACGTATCCGAGGGTGATCATTTGTGACGGTGAACACCACAAAGACGCCCTGCTAGTGCCTTCCTGTCTCTGGCGGTGGGGTTCCAGGTGAAGGAAAGCAAGGAGAAAATGGAGGGAAGAGGTGAGGTGATGGCCCAGGCACCTCAGGAATTAAAATGATGCAGGGACAAAGTAAAACCCTCGACTTCTGCTGTCAGGCTCAAAACAGAATAAGAGAGAGAAAGTTGCCAACTCCTGTAGTTTTACTGAGAGGATTTATAGAGTCTGAAAATACTGGTTTTGCCACTAACCTGGCGTGGGACCTACTGTCCCACAAGTAGACTAAACAGCCACCGCCAACTCCCCTACCAGAAGATGAAATAGCCCAGAAAAACTACTGGAACACTTAGCTTTTGGACCTCAGAATGAATGCCAGGCCGTATTCATAATTCAAAGCAGGGCAACCCACCATCCATGAGACGATGCCATCCCTTGGGTTCAAATCACATGTGCTTGGACCAAACACCTGGGCCATGGCTGGGGGCCAGGTCCGGGCTTGGGGTCGAGTCGTGGCTATGCCTTGACCCCAATGCCTTTCCTTCTGGTGGACCCTTACGGAGCCACACTCTGAGCTGGAGCACAGAAGGCCAGCTGCGGGCCCTGCTTTGCCCTGCGCTGGTGGTCTGACTTCTCGCAGAAGTAGAAAGAGCTGACTGCTGTGAAACCCCAGAATGTATGCTTCATTCTCCCAGCCTCCCAGCTTTGTGCCTTAGCTTCTCTGTCTCTCCTTGAAGACCAATAACCACCTACCACCACCAAGGGCCAAGCCTCTTCACTTCACTCATCCTATCAAAATCTATCTTCAAAAAAGTCGAACTGATCTATACTGAGTGACATGATTTCTTCAGGTATTTCCATCAGCCAGGGAGATGTGCATTACAACAGGGTCAGTGCTATCAAGGCAGTTTCTAATCTGGGGTGTATAGTGATATACTGAGGTAGGGAAGGAGAATATTCGTTCTTCTATTTATATGCATTTTTCATGTAAAAAAACTTAAAAGTTTACTAATATCCAATATAGATTGACCCCAGTACCCCCAATCCATCTGCCTTTCAAGTGGTCACGTGTCCCGTAAGTTACACGAGGTTCCCTGAGGAAAAACAGGAAGCCAGTGTAGAGGGTCAACGAGGGGCCGCGGGGCCTCGATGTGCGAGATCCTGCAGCTTGCTCAGCTTCCTTAAGTATGTGTGCGTTCTGTTATCAAGTTGTAACTAGTCTAAGCCACACAAAATGGATGAGAAGATTTTAAAATTTATGCAAAAAAAAAAAACCTTTTCGTTGGCATCATCACAAGCTGTTACAGCAAAAAGTTGAAGCTAAAAGTGTCAAAGTCCTATGGGATTAACAACAGCCACGACAACCACAAAGCCTTTAAAATAGAACAAAATATTTATAATTCCCTACAATGGGATAGAAAGGGCTTGGAAAAATATTTTGTGCCGCACAGAAGCGAGCTAATTATCTCATGGCCAAGTATGAGAAAATCTTGAGACACTTGTATATGTTTTTATTTTTCTTTTACAGAAAGTATAAATTTGCTGACTTTTTTTGGAAAGAAAGCACGCTTGACCTGGTCTTTAATATTTAACTGGATGTTTCCGCCATGGATGAGAAACACTGCATTAAAAACAAAAACAAAAACCAAAGCAAACTAAAACTTAGGCTATGGGAAGAATTTTTAAAAATTGGTGTTTAGAATCACTTCCATTTTCATATGATTTTACTACTGAAACTGATGTCTGCCACCTGTAAAGAGCTCTCGTATCTCCATACTTCTTAATAACTTGAAAATAGAATATTGTAACTTGTTTAAAAATCCTCCAGGTCAAAACTTTCAGAGGAATTTAAATCCATTTGTGAAAAATATTAAAATGTATACCTTCTAATTAGTTTGCAAAGACAACTAATTAGCATCAAGAAAGGTGGACACTTCCTTGCCAAGAAGCAACACAAAGGCCTGAATACTGGTGGAGGAAATTAAAACTTGAGTATCACAAATTGGTAAGTGCAGCCACGATGCCTTTTTTCATTTTACCTACATACTTCAATGAAATATTCCTTTGAGCTATAATAGACATTAGAACAAAATTTTTAAATAAGCTGAACTTAGAACCAGACCAAGTGACATCACAAAATATTCAATGAAGATGATAAAAATTTTTGAATGATAACTAATCATAGTCATAATAATAATAATTTTTGTGAAAGCAAAGGACTTTGTACCATGACTAAATAAAATATTTTATTTCACTTTTGTCTCCTCCAGTTAAAATGTTTGCCTATGTTCTATTATGTATGAATATATTCATGCAATAGTGCATATATAATTTATAAATCAATAAATATGCATATTGGGGGTAAGTGCTGTAAAAAAGTTTATTGATGTGATGTATAATTTTAGAACATTAGACTACTACTTTTAGGAGTTTCACTTTTATTTCCTTCTTCTATTCCTTTCAGCAAAATTCTTTAGGTGGAAGTTCAGATTTTAGTAAATAAATGAAAGACGTGGGCACAGGAAGGTCTTTCTTTTCACCTCTGAAATGAAAAGTGTGCTCAGAATCCACCTACGTGTAAGGCAGTCCTTAGCACTTGTCCCACCTTAAAGCTGGACGAGGCAAGTGTGGTGGGGCTACCAGACGTGAGAGCAACAGCGGGGTCAGCGATTAGCCTCAAGCTGAAAAGACATTGCTAGTTAATCACTTTTTTTCAAAAGCTCTTCCTTGAGATCCTGCAGACTCTCCTCCAGATTCTGGAGAAGAGGAGTTGCTTTAAAATTCATTCATTCCTGGAAGCAGTAGACACAGCTCATCTCCCCTTCGCCTGGGGAGGGCCCACAAGAACCCCGTCTTAGAAAGAAGGAAGCCATGCAGCTCCTCTGTGAAACAGTTACACAAACTGCATTTGCAGCGTGCCTTTAAATGACAGGGAGCACAAGTGCACCTGTGGTTTTAAAATATTCCTAACAGTGTCCTCTGGATGGGCTCCACCTTCAGCTCCAAACCTTCTGCCGGCACGTGCTATTCCAGTCACTCTATTTCCTTCCTCAGCCCTTCTGTTCCTCTGCCCACACGTTTCACAGAACTACCAGAAGCCACCAGGCAGGCAGCTGCCACCAAGCACCGAGCAAGGATGATGATTTTAACTTCTTGGGGTACATTTTCCAAGTGCCAGAAAATGCAGAATCAAAGAAAATTAGCCATGCTGACAATCACACAGTGCGGACAAGAGGGCACATCCGATTCTGCCCCTAGTTACAGGAAAGGGTGACTATTTCAAGATCTGTTTTGTGTGCTTGTGGTTCAGAAACGTTTCCCTGGAAAATACGCTGGCAAAAAAAAAAAAAAAAAAAAAAAAATCACTCAGATCTTGAATACAGTCCTGAGGAAGTACAACAATCTGTAAACCAGGATCACCGCTGCACGGCGCATTCCCCCGGGAGGTGAGCTCCATGCTTGCCCTCTTCTCTGTAGGCTTTCTTTCCAATTTCCAAAGAAACCCTCGAATCAGGACTTAATTAAAAGCAATGCAAAATGACAAGGTACATTGTTTAAGGATAAATATGTTTGTAGAAAGAAACGCACCAGCCAGATTGATGACCGTGGTTCCCAGATCGAGGCGGATGAGGCAGTGTCATCAGGGAGGGTGTCCTCTCCTGGAAGGCACACTCTGGGTCTCAGGCTGGGGGAGTGGGGAGGTGGTGCTTGATTATCACCAGTCTTTATACCTTTGGAGAGTCTTAAGCATAGTTGATAATATTTTTTTTTACCCTAATGCCTCCAGTGCCCTGTGACACCAACCCTTTCATTACCTAAACACTCCAGGTAAAGAGACTGAGCCCTGGAGTCGGGCAAGCCAAAGTCCAAACCAGCTCTGTCCCTCACTCGGTCGGGCAATCTCCCTCACCACTCTAAGCGTTGGTTTTATTCATCTGAAAAACATACAGAAGTAACAGTGTCTGCTTCAAAGATGGTTGGAAGTAATAAAGTAGGTCATGTACGCCAGAACGCAGTACCATGCGTAGCACGTGGGAGGTACTCAGTAAAGGTAGCCATCGTCAATTATTATTTCATGTTTTCTCAATAACCCACCTACAAATAATCCACTCAGCCTTGGACTGTCTACACTGAGCAGCCCTTTTCACCGGGTCCTTCTGAGGCAACAAGCAAGGCATGTAAAGAGTCCCGAGAGAGTTGAGTAGCCGTCAGAGGAAAGCCATACACTTTGAGCCCAATTCCACCTCCCCCCGTGTCTTAAAACAAGTACCTTCTGCCTCAGAAAGCAGCCAGTTTTATCACTTTTAGCTTCAGGGATCAGGACTGGATTGGCCCTGGGGCTCATGCCCCAGAGAGTTTTTATTTGACATTAACCTAAGAGGAGTTTCGCTGTGAGCTAGATCCCATAGACGTATACTCAGCATGTCGCTTTCCCCACGATTCTGGGCTTGAACATCATGGTAATTACACACGCACATATACAGTAACCACAAGCAGGTACTCAGTACCAGTGTCTTCTGCTGTCATAAACCGAGAACTTCTGCTGCACAGAAGGCGACTTCTAAGAATCTCGCCTCCAGGCAAACCTGCCCAGCGTTCACCAGCACTGCCTGGCAGCAGAAACATCATCGGACATCCTTCCCATGGAATAAATAATGCACCCCCGACATACAATGGGATGCGTTCAGCCCCGAAGGTGCCATCTCAGCAGACCTGCTGGCGGCTCTCCATGGACGGAGGATGGCTCTGTGTGAGACCACAGAGGTAATTTCAGCAGCACGATCAGTCGCTTGGCTAGTTGTTATCGGCATTGCTCAGGGAGCCACGGGGGCGGGAGGTGATCCAGGAGAGGTTTCAAAGCCTTTGCTAGTCACATAAAGCCCACATCTGCTGCCGGACCACTGGCTGTGGCCAGTGAGCACAGCCAAGGCGCGTTCCGTTCTTCCTTGATTTCATTCACTCTCCTCATGGTGGTAAGTCTACCCATACTGACTCCAGAAATTTCATTTTACATGCGTTTATCTTCAGGATTTGTAGAAATGCTACATTTTTCTTTGGACTTGCCTAATGCGGGAACCTTAAGCAGGTGTGGCCTCTGGTTTCAAGATGTGGTCGATGAATGAAGAAGGGGAGTCCTCTTATCTTTTAGGCTGATTATCCCTGGTCCTTAAGATGAACTGACTCAGTCATCACTCTTGACCTTCAGCTCCCAGCCACAGCCCGCACCAGTCTGTCTTCTGACTCTGCGTCGTGATCAGGTTCTCCTGTGAACCGGCACTTTACCTATCTAGGCTGTGGTTCCGGACGGATTTCTGTTACCAAAGTCCAAGGCTGAGTCCTATGAGAATCTCTATTCCCTGTTTGGCCTATACTTGGTCAATAGCAGGAAGGTCCTGTCTGAATAAACCTGGTGTATCTGCCACATTTTTTATAAGACGTGCGCCTGCAAAATTCTCTTTGGTTTGGAAGACCTACACCTGGCGTCCAGCTCAGAGGCCTTCTCTACCGTGACGTCACTGATGAGTAACAAGGAGCAGGCAGGGCCTCATTATCAAAGCAGCCCTTCTCCACCAGATTCTGGTCTCTATACCCCGCCTCCAAACCCCCACTGCTTCTCCACTTCCTCCAAACCCACAGCTGTTGGACACTGGTGTGAATGAGATCCACGTTCAGAACCCATCAAGACCTTTGACATTTTTGTATCAAGCATAACATACTAAGAGTCAGGGCGTCTTTTAATTACATAAAGAGGAGACCCTAGTCTCAAGGAGCGTTCACTTTGAAAAAGACAAAAACAGTTTCGATGCAAAGAAATTGATTCCAAACACATGAAACATAATTGAAGTACCAAAACAAAATATACAGTTTCATCTATAAACATGTCTTCAGGTCTGTTCTGATGTAGAACTCCCACTGCTTTCCTGGATCGGTTTCAAACCAATCCTGTTTTCTCCAAAAGCTCTGCAGAAGGAAGGATCTGTGTCCATCAGAGCTCCCGCACTTTTCTGATTCAAACTTAAGCAGACTGGCATTGGGGATGTCACGCACATAAATCTGTAAGTGCGACAATTCCTTAAAAACTGACCTCAAAAAGAAGGTATGTGAGTGAGCCTAGTACAATGGCTGGCAAATAATAGTAACAAGCACTCAACCCGTCTGAAAGGTGAATCCAAACCATTTTGTCGTAAATTATGATTTACATTTTTTTCTAAGAAGGACTACACAAGACAGAATGAATTTGTTTTTTCTTTCATTAACTATAGAAATTCTAGCTCCAGAAGAAACCTGGAAAACAAAGTCAGGGACACTTACGCATGTAATCCAAGAGGAAGATAAACAGAAATACAGGCACATCCTACAAGAACCACCTGTAACTGGTAAACTTGATGTCAAATCCTTTCTTCCCACTGCTATAGCATTAAGATACCTATTTTCACAGGGTAAAAAAAAAATCATAGAAATCTCCTTTAAAAAAATAAAACTCTCAAAAGAGAAAAAAATTAATCAAGAAATATAGTTATTCATTCAGTTCTTCTCTGGCAGCCATCTTGTCTCCTACCCCAGTGTATAAAGTTAGCAATTCTAAAACAATAAAGATGGGATGGGGAAACTCCCTACTAATGAAACACTTTAAATGAGCTCTCTAAATACTTTTAACTAGCATTTAATTTATTTTTAATCAGGTGCTTATCATTTGTTAAATAAATTCCAAAGGCCCCAGGATTCCACAGCCCTCAGATAGGCTAATCCCCCATTGGGAAGCAACACATATTAAGTAGTTGCTAAACCTTGGTAAATACACTTTTAATAATTAATTCTAGAAGTATTTAACTTGCACTAATATACCGGATATTTCAGCAATATTGTAATCCATGGGATATTGCCGAGGGATTTCTCAGATTAACACATTTGGGTCCCCGAGTCCCATCTGTATACCTCTCTCTGAATTAACAGCAGGTGATTCAACACATGGCTACCAGGCTCCGTGTGTCTGAGTGACCAATGGTTTTATTACCCTATCAGCGAGATCAAATCAGCAAAACGCATCAGCTGAGGAAATGCTTAGTAAAGGATGAGACAGACGGTGGCTTACAAGCCAACTTGGGGTTTCAAAAATGATAACTACTGAAAAGAAAAATGGCTTTTCCTGTTGAGATGTGTAAATATTATGTAGATATTCCAACTCAGTCTCTGTGATGGATGGTGCTCAATTTTAAACATATTTCCGTAATGCCTTAATTTAATAGAATGGAAGATACACAAGATGTTGAAGGATCAAGGTGAGAATAAATTTTCTTGCACAGATGGTTTAGTCTTGTTCAAAAAAATCCCTGGGATTCTTAATACTTCTCACTCCATAAAAACAAGGCTTTACTTTCTTTCCTTCTATAAAAGAGACGTGAGCAGCTACTTTTTCATATATAGAATAGGTGGCCCTTCCAGTTCCGTTTAGCATTCTGTAACGTGACTTTGGTTCCCACCCCCACCCCCCACCCCCATTATTTGGGTAAAGCGCATCTCCCAAGCTGTGTGTTAAAACTGAAGTCACGAGTGACCTTTGTCAGGAGCAGAACACGCCCCTTTCCCACCCGGAAGGACGGAGTTCCCAGGCTGACCAGCAGATGGTGCTACAGAGCAGGCAGCCACCGGGGCTGAACTCGTCCCCGACTCTCTCCAGAGGATGTCTTCTGGCCAGTTATCCCATTGAGTAAGGGCTTCTCCTTTCCCCATCTCCTTCTCCTTTTTCTTTTTCTTTTTCATTTTCTTTCTTTTTTTTTTTTTTCAGTTTCATAAATGTGTTCTTTGTAGTCTTAAAAAAAAAAAAAGACGTAGCCTGCTTCCCGCACTGGCGAAGGAAAGCGCACGCCATGACGATGTTTTAGGAGTGATAAAAACCAAACGTTTTCTGGAGACGTTGTCGTCCCAAGTGTTAATGCAGTTTACTTTTTAAAATGTGATCGATAGATGGGGGTGAGGGAGAGTGCCCATAAATTACTAAAGGCAAACGTTCTATTAGCACACTGTGGATTTTGCAGTATTTGTCAGTCTGGGTTTTACTGAGGGGGAAATTTTTTAATTTGCTGAAATCTTGAGTTTTGTTTTGTTTTGCTTTTAAAAAAAATACCTGTCTTTGTCCTTCTCTGTTCGAAAGGGATATTTTTAACAGGAGCCATTTAGGAAATGTAATTCTATATAGCTTTAGGTTTCAATTAACGTTCTACCTTTCTGACAGCCTTTACATTACATGTTTTATGAAATCATTAACTATTGTCATGTTTCTATTATGATACTATTAGGAAATAAGGAGACTTATGTAAATGGAGATGTAAAAGAAATGTATGACAGTTACTCGGAGCAACATCTGTGCACTAGCCCGCATGCTCACGCTAATTTCCTAAAGATTGTTCCATTCATTACAGAGCATTGTTAGTTGCAGTGGCACAACCCTTATTTCCATGCATTTAGGGAACGAGGCAGAGACTGGGTAAATGAGACCCTAATCAATACCACTTTTCATTTCGCATCTAACGTGCTGCCTCTCCCTTTCTTTCCCTCATGCACAAATCCAAAAAAGATCCTGACGTTACAGTCATAAAATGTAATTCTTCTGCAGAAACACAGACAATAATGCTTTCTGTATTCAGGCGTATTGCATATTCTAATGGCATTTGGCTAAATTGAGTATGGATTTAACATCAAAGGCTTCATGAATTTTTCAAATGAGATATTAAAGTCAATATTTCAAGTGAAAGATATTTCAATTTAGTTGCATACACAACAATAAAAAACTCCTACAAGGTGGAGGTGCTAGTGGCTGCAGCAGTATTAGCTCATTCAAGAAATTATTAGTTTATAAGAAAATCAAACACAAGGTTGTGATACGGCGATGACTCTGAATAAATTAGGCTAACTGATAGGCACCAGTGTGCTTTATCTCTTGCAGGCTGAAGCCGTACGCTTGCCACAGGCATGTTCAGGGCTCCTGGCTGATTCTTTTCTCAACTCTGTTGATTAGCGTGAAGATTTGCCTAGCCATTTCATAAATCTCCTTATTTTCATTTGTATGAGTGGAAGACTTAGACTATGTGGGAAGGGAAAAAAAAAAAGAGCAGTTTTTCACCTTGTGTTTAAGTGGATCTTACTTCAAGGTGTCAATCCCTGAAGAGGTTCTCCACCGTGATGCCACATGTCACCTTTGGCCAAGCTGGAGGATGCTCGGATGCGGGCGGGGCGGGGGGGGGGGGCGGCGGCGGCAGCTTGCTGACAGCCGTCCACGCCTTGGCAGGTTGTCGATCCTTTCCAGCTACGCGTGCTGGCTGGTATTTCCGGAGCACCTTTCCACGGAAGAACTGAAGGCCCATCCACCCACATCATCTCATCCATCTAACCAAGTCCCCAATGAGGAAAGGAACTGCAGAGAATGTCATCTTCCCTATTTCACAGCAAACATAAGGTACAAAACATGAAAATGGCTCTTTTTCCCGCTGACTTGTGGCTTTTGAGGGGAATGCTTTAACAGAGAGGGCGGCACTAAAACTGGAATTGGAACTACATTTCCTGACTTCAGACTAGAGTCCTAACTATTGGCCCAACATGTGTCCTCTTCAGCCATGATGCCAGCAGGCTGGCCTGTTTGGGTTTGCACCGTCTGTTTGCCTTTGCTCTGTAGTCACGCAGGAAGGCATCAGCTTGGATTTTCTGCAGAGCAGTCCTCATCTTCCTTCTTTGTTTTCACTGTTGCAAACTTACAGTGTCTTCTATTCAGGCTTTTCAAGCCCTTCGTCTGTTTAATCATGGGTTAACTCTCAACCTCAGATAAACACTCAGTATTCACAGACCCTGGAGGTAGCAGAGAGTAAAGGAACTCTACACTCAGCATCCTAGAAGCAATGACCACTTCTGGATGGTGACAGGCAGCCCCCAGCTGACCTGTGTGTGCAAAGACCCCCCTAGAGTTCACAGCTCAGCCAGACCCCAGACAGAGCCTGTGCACTTAGCCCTGCTCCGCACCCGTTAACCCGTCTGCTCCCAGGGCGCTATTTAACCCAGCCTTATTGTCAGAATCCCTCGTTTTACGGATGCCTCTTAGACGAGATGGCATTTTAAAGACCCAACAACCCTGAAATGCAGGAGGGTTTCATTCTGTAATTTGAAGGCTGATCGCCCATCTTTTAGAACAGGAAAAACCCTAACTCCATAAATACTCTGGAATGAGGAAGCTAGGACGAGGCACGCTCACCACAAATGCTTTTTTTTTAACAAGAGCAAAATATCAGAGCCATCACTTCCTGCTATTTCAAAGGGCATGGAGCCCGCCCCAGGAGAGGGTCTTCCGTCAGCCCAGCCCACACTGCACCCACAGAACGCTCGCTTCACCTGCTTCAGTCAGTACAGACTCACAGGACCGGACTTATTTGGCAATTGGATTGCACGGAGCTGTTTTTCAGTGTATCTACACCCACCCCGAGGACGACCACAAAAAGCCCCCCGGAACTGAAGATTGTTTCTTTGCTTCATTACATCTGAATGATCAGACTCATTTCAGTCTCAGTTCTCAAACTTCCCTCCCTCCTTTCATTCCCCTTTCTTTTTAAGGGACCCTATTACAGGGGAGAAAAAGCAAACGGGAACAAAGCTACAATTCAGTGCTCATTGTAAGGTTTTCAGTTATAACAGTGCTTCTGGGCATGGCCATTACATATTGGCTTCTTTGGAAAACTGTTGCTCTTTTGATGTTTATCATTTCTTTATTTAAACTGTAAAAGGGAGCTTTGTGGAGAACTAGACTTGTCTCTAAGCAAGGTCTGTATTAAAACCCAGCCCAGGCCGTGAATGAAAGTGGAGGCTGTGGGCTCCGACTACTCCCTCATCAGCCCCTGCCCACATCATAAAACCAGTAAGCCATTTGGCACAGAAGGAAAGAGATGGGAAATCGCGAGGACTGAAAGCTGGGGCCGACCACGTACCTAAGAGCCACGAACATAAACACAGAAGGAAGTGTTAGCTTAGCTCTGGAAGGTGGCAGGGGGAACATCAGAGGTTTATGTGATATTCGGTGTTCATATTCCTAAAAGAAAGTGCACATTTTAAAATTTTCACAGCACATCTGTGCATTGCTACATTTTTAAGGGCCTGCTAGGACTGGAATTACAGGAGATTTGAAGCCCACAACTGAGTCGCTCTGGCAAAGCTGCATGGGGGAGGAAGGCTACTGAAAATCATGGGGGGAAAGGCAGAGCCTGTGCCAAAGAGGAACATTAAAAAGGGTTCTAGCCGAGGAAACTGTCAGCTTTATATATGGGAACTTGAAATGGAAAAATTGGTGGTGCCACTGAGCCTGAACAGCAGCTGTGAAATCAGAATTTACTCCCTAATCTGAATTAACTAATCAAAACCAGGTCACTCCTCCGTCTTCCCTCCACCACCCACCGCATCGCCCCTGGGTTATTTTTCATGACCAATCGCCTTCGGAAGCAAAATAAATAAAAAGCAACAAAACCAGAAATGCTAGAGGTCAACGTTTCTGCGCAAGACCCAATGTGCATAAGAGGTATCCATGGGGGAAAGACACAGGTCCTCCGCCTTTCCTCTTTTCACCTGTGTGGTGCGTGGAGTTAGGGGGAGACGGCAAGGTTACATCCTCATCACCAATGTACTTGAATAGAAACCAAGAGTGATTTTTAAATGATGACTTTTGCGATCGAAGCTCAAAAGAGAACTAAAAAGGAAGGAAGGGCTGCATGATGCGAAAGGACCACTGTGCTGGTAATTTCTTTAAAATTCAGATTTGCGGCTAATTTCATACACAAGCACTTTTTGATCAGGCTTTAAGCATTAAATAAAATTGTACTGGTAAATTACCCAAAGAAATACATTAAAGGGTGTACACTAGCCGAAGCACGATCTGAAGCTCTTATTAACTGGTGATTATCTTCACTGGTCCACATTACCATTCCGTTGCAGATGTTACTGACATTAAGATGTATGATGCAGAGGCTGGAAGAAAAGCCCATTTAAGACAGGTGAATACTTAATAGTAATTCAACATACGCGGCACAACATGTCTTTCACAGGAGTTCAAGGATTTTTCCCTTTTTTCTCCTTGCAATTTTATGGGAATGTTTATAAATAAAATGAGAAATGAAACTCCATTTGGTAGCCATTTGACTTGCTCAAGTTTAATGGCCATTTAAAACTTCGCAATTTATCATTCATCGTAGGCTTCTTTTTTCATCTGGCTTTATTTCTTTCTTTATTTTTAAGATCTTAATTCTCACGGAAGATCCACATTTTAAGTATGCAGATAAAATTCATCTGCCGCAGAGCAGTTGTTTTATCTCGTAGTTTTGGTAACTCCACATCCAATATTGTCACAGTTAACTGACTGTCCACTGGATGCAGCACCTGCAGACCCTGTCTCTCTGCTGTTCAACTGTCAGTGCCACAAAAGGACCCACTGCCTTCATTCCCATCGCCCCCCACCCCTTGCTATGCAACACATAGCACATACAGAAATCTCTCCACCCTAGACATTTCTAGGTGCAACAAAACAGCCAACAGTCTATGAGGCATGCTTTTCTTAAGCTGCCTTTGAGGAAGAGGACCTGGATATTTCAGGAAGAAGTCAGGAGATTAAAAGTAAAGAGATTTGTGAGGAATGAAGTCAACCCAATGGGACAGTTTTGAGTACAACTCAGGCCGTCCAGTCAGTCTCCCTCTCACTGTCCGTCAAATGCCAACTGATTACTAATTTTATATACAGGCTATAGTCACACAAACCCTAAGTAGTTAAAAAAAATGCAAAAGTGACAAAGGTATCCTCAGCACATCTGTCCTCCTTTCTGGACAGTTCTGGCTTTGAACTGTACGGCTGCCTTGGGTAACCTGTGTCCCACTGCAGCTGGTCAGTCTCCCCTTTCCAAATCCAGCCGAAATAACGTTCCCCCAAACTCAGCTCCTTCTCTGTACCTTTCACTGCCTTTGAATCTTTTCAGTCCCGTATTTCACGAACTCCCCTGATTTTCCTTTCTGCAGGCTTGGTTGAAAATAAAATATTAGAAGTCACCCATGGCAAACTATATGCCATAACCCAGCTGATCCTTCTTTTTCAACAATTTCCTTTACCCAAAGGAGTAAGTGATGGGAGACCCAATGCCTGCAACAGGGCCAGTGAGAAGTGTGTTTTGTCTGAGGAGGCTTTTTCTAATCACACAGCATAGACACCTACTTATTCTGCATAAGCATAACTGATCCTATAAACATACACATATGTGTGTTCATAGTTTCCCTTCCCATATTTGGAAATATGTGTGTGTTGCTAGTTATTGTTGTATATAAACAGAAAGTCTACTGTCTTTGGGGGAATCTGTATTATAAAATATCTTGTGCATTCAAACGTGGAGTTGCCAATATTTCTCTTTATTCCATCAGACAAAATAGAGAGCAGAGAGTGGCTTCTCCTCAGGGCAGGGGAAATGAGCCCCAGGGAGCCTGAGCTGCTTTGCGTCGCTGATTTCCATTGTGCTCTGAGAAGCTCTCGGTTTCCTGAGGTTTCCAAGGGGGGACGTCTTGGGGAAGCCAAGATGTGAAGGTTGAGTTGGAAGGAGGTTCTGTTCTCCAGCTTCCTTCCTTACCCAAAGTGACTCTGCTTTTATTGATGTCACATAAAAGAAGCGTGTGAGCGACTTTGCCTATAGGCGGGTCTCCTTTGCGCAAAGACAGAGTATTCATCTCGTTCGAGGGAGAATGACACCAGAGAGGTGAGACTGACTCTGTGGGCCAGAAGGGAGAGGAGACTCCTTCTACTGAACCATCTTGCTCCTGTAGTTGTAACCTTCAGCAAATGTCTCTGTCCCGGGCAATGATTCTGCCAGCAACCTTTCAAACACTGGGCCCAGCCCTGCTTTGTCTCTTTCTAGGCCTCTTAGAAGTAGACCTAGAAGCTGGACTCGGGGCTTTCAGCAGACTTCATCTGGATTCCTTCTCAGGAATAGAAATGAATATACAAATAATCTATGTTTATTTTCCTTCCCCCTAAAAAAACCCAGAATACCTAGTGGATAACAGCTAATTTGTTTTGAAAATCAGTGAGCTGAGATGTAACCTAAACATCCTTGCAAAGATATCACCAGACGAGGGTCCTCAGCCCAGACTGTTAAATGCTGAGTTGCCAAGTTCTGCTTTATTCACAAGTGCCCTCGCCATCAGGGCTAGGCATGCATTTTACACTTGTGGCAAGGGAAGGCCATGACAAGCTTTGTAGGCTCCCTTCCTGCCAGGCATCCTGTTAGACAGGCGGTAACACAAACATAGCTGGGACCAAGTGAGCACAAGACACCAGGCAGACGGTGAGCACTTTCTAAAAGTGGGTGCCACCGCACACCGCCTCGTCCAGCACCGCTTCAGTGGACATTTTGCCTTCCTCGCTGGAGAGCTGTGAAGCCAGTTACCTCAAATTCTGAAAGTGGGGCCAACACAAAATAATAGTAATGAGGATTAAATCATGATAATAAATGTGCTCTCACTTTGTCAAGAATCTTAGAAGTTTCCACTTGACACAAGATCTCACCCTTCCTACATCTCTGTATAACATATGATACGTTCAAGCGGAAGTTAATTAGAACTCCTGTTTGACTGTTGATTCACCCCTGTTTCAGAGCCCAGTGGCAGGAAAAGGTGCGCACACCAGTTTGGAGCTACCACCAGTTAGTCCTTCCCTTAAACTGATAATGCAATCTATTAAGTCGCCAATTTGAAACGGCATCAAAAGTACAGAAAGAAAGAGCTGCCAGTGAGTTACCAAACTGCATGTTCAGTAAAATGCTTCCTTTGGGTCTATATCTGAGAAGGCCTGTGGTCACTTTTCCTAACAAAAGAAGGCAAAGGTCTGGCGGAACGTTAAGGACTCACAGTGCTTCCCTTGTGAAGGTGGTTGCGGTGTTCAGGAGGGGATCTTTGTCATCAGGCTGCTGTATCACCACCAAAGAATGCTCTTGGAGAATAAAATACAGTAATTACTGTTACAGTGTGTGCACAGCAATGTAAGAACCATATCTAGAGCTATACGTGGTACCGAGAGTCGAGAAACAGCTGTAATTTTGGCTTTAAATATGTTTATGAGCATTCTGAATGGTTTAAGCTTGCTGTGCGGCATGTGATTTTAATTTTCTTTATGGATATAGGGGGGCCATGAAATGCTGACTTTTGATATAATAATCTTGCAGGTTTCAGAGAAACTATAGGAGGCCAGTCAGTCCTCACGCCTGCCCTCTTAAATCTCAACTTATAAATTTCTCAGTGGTAGATGTAAGTTGAAAAAAAAATTATATTGCACATTATATAGTAAGCCTTCTATCTCTGATTTGAATGAAGCCTTTCTGCTGATGACTTAGGCTTGGGAAATCAAAGAAAACCTGTAAATGGAGGCATATACCTTATTTACCAAATCGTGACTCCTTCCTTTGAAACAGAAGAAATAGCGCTCCAAAGGAAAATTCAATTTCCTTATTTACCATACACAAAACTCAAGGAATAGTCGTTTTCATATTGAAACTCGTATTTAAACACACTTCAAAGCGAGTGCTAAATTGGTCACTTCTTAGGAATTGCTAAAGCAGATTTGCTTACAATTAAAAAAAGAAAAACATTTGAATTGCCTCTAGATATTGTGAGTTAATTGTGCCTACTTTGGTTTGTTTCATTTAAAAGAACACATCCCAGACCAGTTAGTAGTTGAAAGATTAGTGACAGAGAAGAAATGGGTCCTACAGAAAAAAAAGATGCACTTAGTGAAAAAGGAATGATGTCATTTCTCTCAAATGATTTCTATTGTAAGAACCTTATAAATACCCATTCGACTAAAGCTAAAGAAAAATAATCTTTGATAGACAAGTGTTCCTAGCTAAGGTGTGGACTTGGGCAGGTAATTTCATCTTTAAAAATATTTTTCTGCATTATAATTTTTTCAGCAATATGTCTCATGTCTGTCATCAAGGTACAAAGTTACTTCTCAAATTAAGAAAAAAATACATTTGTCAATCAAATATTCCTACCAGCTTCTGTTCACATCAAGAGAGAATAATAAATGTCGCACTAAAAGCCCGGGAACATGTTGCCAGTTAAGTCTCAAGCAGCTGACGGCCGCCGTGTTGTGATGTATGCCCCACTGTACGGCAGGGCAGCCAGGCACTGCGCTTCCTGGATGCCAGTGTGCTGGTTACGAGGCTAGGTTGACCAAACTGCATTTTATTACTCTCCTGGCACATAACTGGATTATATTTCCAAACCTTCCTTCCAGCTAGTTGGCGTCATGGGACTGAGTCCTGGCCAAGACAATATGGTAGAAGTTACATGTGCGCCATCAGGCTTTCTTGTTCTTTCTCATTCCCCACACACGAGAAGATGTCAGGGCCTCATGACGGAGTGACCCTGGTGCTGAATGACTGTGTGGAGTCAAGATATCAGGAAGAAAGCTGCTTTGATTATGTGAAACCCCTGAGATTTTGACCAATGCAAATGGGGACACTGTTATATCTCCCATATGGTAGGATTTGACTGAAAACCACAACACTAATGGAAATCCCACTTTTATTTTAAGACCCTTTAGAGATGTAGTGAGTACATTTGTTCAAAAGCCTGTATTTAGAACTTCCTCCAGGCGCTGTGTAGAGTTGAAGGTGCAGGCTCTTCTCCTGTGATTCTTAAAGTCCAGTAGTAGGAAGGATAATGTTCCTGGGATGGCAGAGTAGCCTGATGCAAGGATATACTGTGTAGGGGGCTAAGTGTGCATGTAGAATAGCTACTAACACAGGCAAGAGGAGCTACTGAAGGCTTCATAGTGGTGGTTACAATTCAAATGAATGGACTAGTAGGGTGGACCATGAAAAATGGAGCCATGAGCAATAGCAGAGGGGCCTAAGGACGCACTAGACACTGTGCCAAGCTGAGTGCCTAATCGCTCAAGGAATTTAGAGTTTAGTGCAATTATAACACATCAGAGTCATGTTATAGGTTCCATCAATCAGCTTCATCACAGAAAATCTATTTTGCTACACTTAAACATATAAAATCGCTCCAGGAAACTAAAAGTATATCCACCAAAAAAAAAAAAAAAATCCAAAAGAAGGTTGTATTGACTTTCCTGAATGTGATAAATCTGGCCAACTCCCTGAAAGGGATGAAGATGAGGCAGCCTTGTTAGTCTTCAGCTCTGGAAGAAACATCTTTATGGTCTGGTTATATGACATGTATATCTTTTAATGTTTTGTAAAAGTACCAAAAGGGTTATTTCCATATTCATAAAATTCAGACTAATATTGTGTACAATTATATACAGATATTGAAAAAAAAAAAGAAGTTCTGTTGTATTACTTTTTGAGTCCCACGTATGTTAAATTCAGATACATTATCAATGTAAGTGTGCTACATGCTCTAATGTAATAAGACACGGAGAACTGAAGTTCCTCTGAATCAGATAAATACACAGAAAGGAGGCATCTTAAAAAATCATAAAACTCTCTGTATTAGGAATGCCAACAGATGGAAGTGATCAAGGTAACTTAAATAAGCAGACATTACATTACAAGACATTAGTCACTAGCTTTAGGCAATATACCTGCTTTGGACAAAAGCACCAATAAAAGGTGTCCAGCCAATGCTATGTTGGATATGTGCAGAATCTTTCATAAAACTTTGGACATCATAGAAAATAACAGAGGAGACAATAACACCCCAGGAGACAACTGTATGCATAGTACATCATCTCCAAGCCACCTGTAGTGTTTCTCATCTAAATCTTTATTTAAAATAGAAAGGTTCATATTATTCTGATCATGTAGTAAGGCTTATATATTATTTTTAGTAACAGAAAGACCACATTTCTATAAAAACATGAAAGAAAGTCTTCTTATTATGAAGAACATGTTTAGGAATCTCGGTCTGAATCTTGCCTACATTGGATTTTACGCCTCTGAAAGCAGAAGGCATTGTGATAGAATGGAACACATGCTTGTCAAATCCCCTCTTCTACAAACAGTGCATAATATAGAAACGAATAGAAAAGCAAAAGATCTGCTCAAACTTAAAACCAAGGTTAGGTCTTTGGACTCCAAAAGGAACAAAAATGCAAAGATGTGTGCTGAGCTGAAGCTGTACACCTACTGAGTTTCGAGTCTGGAGGCAGCAATGGAGTTTGGGGATCTAGCTCCTGGGGGAAAAGTGGGAATTAAAGTGTTCCAAATGAGACTGGAGTTTGGGGTGAAGGGATAGGACATGGTAATGGAAGAGAAATGAGAGCTTGGCCTCCTGCTTGATGGCAGAAGGTGACACTAGTTAACCTGCCCTATAAAGATGGCTTAAAACAAAACATAACAACATAGCATAGTATAGCTTAACAAGCAAAACTATTTTGCTAGCCAACACAGTCAGGGATTGAATCAAGCCCTCCATTGGCCCAATGAACACATCTATGGTATCCCCAGCACCACTGTAAAACATAAAACCAGAAATGGCATGAGAAGACATGGATTTGGAAAGTGATAGAGGTAGCAGTCACAAAGAATGGGGAGGAATGCAGAGAGTGGAGAAAGAAAAAATCACAACACAGCAACAAAAACAACAACAAAAACTCTCTCTCAAAATGAGTTATTAAACCAAAATTACAAAACTAGTTAAGAAACACAGTGGGAAGAAAGATAGCTAACAAAATAAACATTCAAAATAGCAATCACTCTAAAGAAATTAATTTTACTGAGCAGTCTGACAAAAACTTTAATAGTATGTAAGTTGAGGATGCTTAGGGAGATAAATGAAGAAATAACCTTGATTTAAAATGAACAAGAAATTATTTTTTAAAAGAAATATGAAATATATATAATCTATAATATAAAATAAAAACAGATGGACAAGAAAAAGAACTGGGAAGGAAGAAAGATTTTTACAGGAAAGAAAAAAGTATATGAACAGCATGATAAACCCTGGACTGAAAATGGTTGTAGAAAGAATTAGAGAATTGGAAAACAGAACTGAAATTTACCCAGAATGAAGCAGATTGAGACAAAGAGGGTTTTTTTAAGTATAAAATATTAGACATAAGACATAAACAATAGATAACAAGATCTAATTTATGTCTACTGAATGCTAAGGAAAAGTGGAAATATTATGATGAGGTCTTATTTGAAGAATTAATAACTATTAATTCTGTAGAACTGAAAAAAAAAAAGACATGAATACTTAGATCTGAGTATTTCTCTGTGTATTGAAAAGGATAAATAAAGATAATCTAGCCAAAAGACATCTAATCCTGAAAATATTAAGAATAAAAAAACCTAACAGGAAACAAAGCAGAGAGATTTCAATGACAATTATACTGATAGTAGACTTGTCAGTAGTAAATAAATGTCACAGAAGAATGAACAGATATTTTAAAAGCTCTCAGGGAAATTTTTCAGGGAGGAAAGCAAAATGGAAGTGTTTTCCGATATGAAAAAAAAATGCTAAGGAATTTTACTACTCACATACTTTCACTCAAAGACTTATTAAAGAATGTGCTTCAGGAAATTGACAAATTAGCCAAGAAGGAAGTTGCCGAAATGAAGGAACAATGGGGAGACCGCAAATTGATAATGTATGTCTATAAATGTAGTCAATGATCATCTTTGAAAGCAATATTTGTGTGTACACACATTTAAGACAAAGCGAGGTTAAAACTGCCATAATAACAAGCATTTTGTATGTGTTGGGGGAGGGAGAGAAGGTGTTCAGAGGCTGCTGAAAATGATCAATCCAAAAGTTAATTTTAAAAAAAGGAAAACATAAAGAGAAATCCAAAATAAGATCATAGAAATAGGCCCAAGTATAATAGTATTCTCAATAAATGAAAATAGAAAAGAGAGACTATCAGAATAGAATGAGAACAAAAAACCAACAGCACTGCATTGCTTACTAGATACATCTGAAACAAATTAACAGGACGGCTAAAATAAAGAAACCAGGAAATATCAGAAAAATACAAATTAACACAGAAGAATGTCATAGGAATTAAGAAACAGTGGTGAGATCAGAAATCAGAATAAGTTGGTCTAGCTATACATTTTTTAATTATAAGCATATATGGCAACATGTTAACATTTGATCAAGCTGAATATTGCTTTGTTGTATTGCTCTCTAGAACTTTCTGTATAGTAGTAATATTTCCTAATGAAAATATTGTTTAAAAAAAGTAATTTGGATCCAAGGAGCCAGGAGTTTTATAATAAATTCTCAGCTATGTCACTGATTTTGGCAGCTCGATAGCCTTGAGGTCTCTAGAAAATAAGAATTTTGGATTTGCAGTGGTTCATGCGTTTGCTCATCAGTATCATTGTCCACATATGAGTCAGAATCTTCAGATGGGGCCAATGTGGGTATAGGGCAGGCATATCTATTTTTAAAAGGCCTCTCCCCACCCCCATGAAGGACATCTGGATTTGGAAACCACTCATAGACAATCTCTCATTTCAAAAGAGATTTTGGCTATAATTTGTCATAATCTCAGAAACAAACTATTAATAATTTTTACTCTTCCTTTTATTGGGGAAAGAGCCAAAAAGTAAATCAAATTAAAGACTAAAGACATGAGATTTACATGTATTAGGAAAAAAAAAAGCAGAGCCAAATAATTATTTGTAGTAAATAATACTCTAAAAGCTTTCTATTACATCCCGCAGAGGCTCTTAACCCAGCGATGAGAGGAGTTCAGGACCCCCTAAGACGTGTGCAGTTATGTGTATACATGTGCCTTTTCAGGACAGGGTCATCAGCTTTCACTTAGTTACAAAGGTTTGTAATTCTAAAGAGATTTAGAAACCATTGATTTAACAAAATGACCATGAGAAAATAAAAATACTAGAAAGAACTTTCCCCACACCTTGCAGCGTATCAGTGTGATGTTAGAAGTTGTGACTAAATGTTGCTCTGTGTGTGGGACTGAGGTCAGCACCAAGTAAGTCAACAGGAGGCAGGGACGGACGGTCCAGGAGAGTTCGTTTACAATGAAGTGCTCTGACATCATGAAGTGCCATGAATTTTAGCAGGTGCTGTGCAGAAAGGGACAGCCAAATAGGAGGCTGTGGTAGGAGGCCAGAAACTGGATTCCAGTCCTGCCTTGCCCCACAGTGAGGAGTGTCCCTGGGCAAGTCACCTGGCTCCTCTTCATCAAAATGTGAAGGTACTGGCAGGTGACTTAAAATTTCTTTCTTGTCCTAGATTCCATAATTCTACCAGAATCAATGTCCTCGCCTCCAAAACAGAAGATAAGCCAACATCACACCCCAAGTACAGCTCTAAATGCAATCCAGAAAAGGCCAATAAAGGATCCAAGAGAGAAAAATCCAATTTTAGAAAAAAATTAATTTTGCTAATCCAATAATCCAAGCATTGATTCTATGAAAAACTAGCACGATACACTGTACGGCTTTGAGCAAATAATTAAGTTTCAGCAGGCAGACAAAGGCCATTAGGATGACTAAAAGTAAGGGATGTGATTCTCCTTTCAAGGTGTTCTCATTTCTCTTGAAAGTTCAAAATCAACAAATTAGATGAGCTTGGGCAGGCTTCGGTTCGCTGGAAGTCAGCCCAAGCCACCATTTATGCTAGGAGTCCCACAGTCGAAGCACAACCATACGAAGTTCATGCTCACCAGATCCCTTGAGTTGCGACTGCATTCATCTTTAACTGACCCAAGCTGTTAGCATTTATTATTCCTAAAAGTCCGTCTAGTTAATCCCATGGTTTCCAAACTGGGTGCCAAGGCACCATGGAATATTTGCAGCAAATTCACAGGGCACAGGGATACTTTGGCATTTCAAGGGACACACAGCAGCTTTCTCAGGCCTCCCTTGAACTGTTAGCATGGTTTCAACTTTAAGTCTTGCCACATTCCTTTCAGTGACATTGAATATTTGCAGAGATGGGTTTTTGATCATTGCTATGATCAAAACTAAGAAACACAAAATTCACTGTGCAATAAGAAGTGAAGGAGACAATATCTAGCCTGATTCCAGAGTTTAAAAAGTGGTAAAGTATCCAACAGGCATGCATTTTCCATCTACAATTAGTAAATAACTGTGTTTATTTAGGAATAAAACAAAAATATGATTTTGTGTTTCAATTTCTGTATGTTACTTTTTTCCAAATGTTACGTTACAGCATAAATACTAAGTTATTTGGGCTCATCTACTTAATGAACAGAAAAATCACTGAGACACCAAGAGTCATTGCGAGAAAGTTTAGGGAGCACTGGTTTAGTTTCAAGAATGGTCCAAGGCTTGCATGGAAACAGCCTAAATGTCCATTGACAGATGATTGGATGAAAAGGATGTGGTATATTTATACAATGAAACACTATTCAGCCATAAAAAATGACAACATAATGCCATTTGCAGCAACATGGATGTCCCTGGAGAATGTCATTCTAAGTGAAGTAAGCCAGAAAGAGAAAGAGAAAAATACCATATGAGATCGCTTACATGTGGAATCTAAAAAAAATTTTTAAAAGAAAAGAAAAAGACAAATGAACATAAATACAAAACAGAAACAGACTCATAGACATAGAATACAAACTTGTGGTTGTTGGGGGGAGGGGGTGGGAAGGGACAGACTGGGAGTTCAAAATTTGTAGATACTGACAGGCATATTCAGAATAGATAAACAAGATTATACTGTACAGCACAGGGAAATATATCAAGATCTTGTGTAGCTCATGGTGGAAAAGAATGTGACAATGAATATATGTATGTTCATGTATGACTGAAAATTTGCGCTCTACATTGGAAATTGACACAACATTGTAAACTGACTGCAACTCAATAAAATAAAATTAAAAAAAAAGAATGGTCCAAGGCTTGGATGGAAAACAAGCTTTAAATTCAAAGTTGTAGGGCATATATTTGTTCTTAGATTATACAATATAATAGGGATGGAAAAGGGAAGGAGAGGAGGGGAAGGAGAAGGAGGCACAGGAGGAGAAGAGGAGGAGATAACAGTAGTGGGAATATTAATAATAGCAGTATTAGCTGAGTACTTACTAAGTGGCAGGCACTGAGCTGTCACTTTATGTAACGCAATTTCCTTCCGCCTCACGACTGCTCAGCTCGCCTGTGTACTCTCACAGGGACTGGATGTCCTCTGTTCCAGTTAGTGAACAGCTGTTACTTCAGCCCCTCCAGGGCGCCCCCCACCACTCTGGCAGTCCCAGCCCCTTCCCCAGATCCCCCCCAGGACTACCCCACAATACAGCAGCTAAAGCAGCCCGGCAGGGGAGCCACCGGGACCCTGCTCCTGCCCTGTGGCCGGCAGTGCTATGACTGACCAGGTCCCGGGCCTCTTCGTTGTTGAACATCGAGCATTCACTCACGCTGACTCCTCATGGCAAGGCTGTGAGGATGGTGCTTTTACTCCCAAATTTAGATGTTGATCTTGATTCCAGTTCTGTGTGACTTCCAAGCCTGTGCTCTTCCACACCAAGTGCAGTCTAGTTAGAACCGCCCCGTTTCTAATGCATGCTTGACCCAGTAGGCCTAGATCCCAGGGCCCGACACGCCTCAGACCGGCACCCACTTCACTTTCCTCTTGGTCTGAGGACCAGTCTTAAACATGAGCAGCTCTTTCCACTGAAGCTCTTAATTAGCTGACATCAACTTTCCAACTTGCAAGCACACTTTCTAATGTTCTGTAAGTAGAATTTTAAAAATCGATAAACGTCATCTGTTCTGCAAGAGGCAAATCATAGTGGCTTAAATCCCGCAGTCTCTTACTTTTCAGTAATGAGTGGGGAGTCATCTCGGTAGCAGGCTTTGCTGGCAGGAGCAGCTGCCACAGCTGGCTGTGTACCTTTCCCCAGTGCTGCTGGCAGGAGGGCCCCTCCTGGTCACGGAGACCCACTCTCTCTGGGGGCCCTCTTAGTGTCACTGGAAGGATCCCGGGAGTTTCCTGATTTGACACGGGAGGAGAGCTTCTCTAGAAGACGGCCTACTTACTGATAGCAAATCACATCAAGAGTCACCTCCTCTCCAGCAAGGACTCACTGTAGAGCACAGGGAACTATATTCAATTTCTTGTAATAACATATAATGGAAAAGACTCTGAAAGGAAAAAATATATATGTATGTATATGTATAAGTGAACTGCTTTGCTGTGCACCTGAAGCTGACATTGTAAATCAACTACACTCAATAAAATATTTCTTTTTAAATCGTCTCCTCTCCTTGCAGAACGAGGTCCGGATCCCCAACCCATTAAGACAGATGGGAGGAGTCAAGAGCATTGCTCTATTTTTAAATCAACTATTTTTTACTTCAATAAAAAGAAGAGCGATTATTCTAGTTTTAAATAAGAAAGAGGAAAGTCTCACTGCAACCAGGGAGTCCTTTGTCTACAACTATGGGGTATGGCTTCTTCCCTCCCCTGTTCTAGGATTTCTTCTGACCTGTCCCACGTGTGCTTTTGTTGATGGGGTTCTTGATGGAACAAAAGCAGCCTCCCCCTCCTCCCCAGAGAAAGGTCTTCACTCTTCTCTTTGTGTCTCTTCTCACCTATCCTGAGGCCACCCTTCCATTCCGCTAATGTAGCTCTAAATTATCCATTAAAACTGAAGTGATTACAAAATGATCACAGTAAAACAGACAGTATCAGACTTGATTTTATGTGAACAAGCAACTTTCTGGAAACAAAATGCCCTTGACTTTTGCAGGCACTATTAAGTAAATTTCCCCTTTCAGGGCTCTAATCAGCATCCTCGAAGGGCAAATGCATCTCGTATGGGTAATGATTTGCTCCCACTGAATAGTTTAATTACTCCAGCTCACCAAAGGTGCAGGTCCAGTGTAATTATAATACTATAAACTTCAGCTGGGTCTAGCAAGGACAGTCATTTGTGTCTTTACTCTGTCCTGATTTTGTAAGTTCCCAAAGTAAGTTTTCAGAACTCCATGTACTCAGTGTGGATCTGATTGTTGCAATCAAGGAAGATCTCCCCGGGCTGAGAAAACGGGAAGGTGGGTTGGTTGTATGATAGAAAATGCAGTGTCTGAAGTTAGGAGTAACCTGATATCTTTATTTAGATAAGCAACATGAGTAAAAATTAGACGTAGAATAAGAGTAAAATAAAAATTCCAATGATCATATTTTAGAGCTAATAGGCACTTAGCTCCCACATCCTCAGTTTGAAGTTAAGACAAATTAAGGCTGGTGGAGGTTGCCAACCGAAGGCGTGTAGCTAGTTAATGGCAAAGCCAAGTTAGAACCCAAGCCTCTTGCATCTCAGGTCGCTATTATTTTCCATACACCATACGGCCCTGCAAGTGGTCTAGAAAGAAAAGCTACACTTTTTCTTCATAACTTAACTCTTTGTATGAATATAAATACAAAAAAACCAAGTCCAAACATCCAATTTCATTCAAAAGTCAACGTACTAAACGTCTTTTTTGTACAAGATATTGTGTAAGATACTAAAAAAGGGCTGGAAAGTTGACCAGGATGTGTCCTCTGCCCTCAAGGAACATACAATCAAAGAGCAACTAACAGTATTGTCCCTTTTTAATTGAGCAACATATTTATCCAGGCTTATTGTAGGTTAGTCTCTAAATTTTCACCAAATTCTTCAAGCAGAAATTGATTTTTTTGAGATTTGACAGCTCTTAGCAGCCTATAATCCTTGCCTGATATATAATATTATTTTTGGATGGATCTTTGTCCTTAGAACTAAGCATTCCCGTTTTCCTTTGTAAATTTGGAAGTCAATTTACAGGAGCCACACCTGAATGAATTCCTAATGACCTAGTTTAACTATTGTGAATTTGCCTTCAGTAGTGTGATTAACCTCGCCTCTAAAAGATTTTTTTCTAAATATAGAGTAAAGTTAACTGTAACAGGAAGAAGCCCCTTTGGATGCTGAAGTTCGCCCTCAATCAGGGAGGATAGGGTTGGGGGGATGCACAGAAGTCACCTAGAGAAACCCAAAATCGACTTCACTATTTTAATGAGCTCTGAAATAATCCCATACACTCCCTGCAGAAGAGTAAATAGGTTTCTTTGTGGAGATGGGAAATAAAGAGCCTCCACCGGTGATAAAGCTCCGCTCCCACCTTTGTTTGCTTATTTATAAATTTTATAGATAGAAGCTGTGTTAGAAAGAAGACAGGCAAAACCATTAGAGGTCAGAGAAGGAGTGCGTGTATTTTTAATTCCGTCATTAACTTACTGAAATTGATCAGGAGCAGGAGTCCAACGCCCCACGTGATCTATAATACGTCAGTGTCCTATGCCTACTGAGAGCCAAGGAACAACAGAAGTAATTAAGAACAACGACTTCTATGCTGGGGCCTTCACAGGAGAGGATCTAGGTTGCGAAGCCTAAGAAGGTGGAAATCAGGAGCACACAATGTCAGCAGAGCTACAGAAACCAAGCGGGCTGAGAATACGAGCAAGCTCAGGACGAGCCGACCCTTCTCACTCAGGAACTCCAAGCCATGTGTCGAGACCTATTTGCAGCATTTGGGACTCTGAGCCAACAACTCTCAGACCCCGTGTGGGGCCTAAAAACATCTGGCGTGAAACTGCAACTGCTCTGGTCAGATTGCCTAAATGCGGAACCGCACGGTCAGCGTCTCAAATTAGGCCAGGACCAAGGTCACAGTGGCTTTGCCTTCTGGACCACCAACTCAGGGCCGCTGTTTTCCCTCCCACCACTGTGAGCTTTCTCATGTCAGGACCGCCTCGGGAGGCGCCAGTCCCATCTTCTCACACAAAGTGGAAGACAGGGAGTCGGACGTTCAATCACGTAGTGCACATTTATTGAGCACCTGTAATCGCATGTGTAACGCAGGGCAGAGAAGGCAGGATAAATGAGAGCCATCCGGCTCCCCTGACATTCACAGCAGTAATGATCCCACAGACAGGAGTCCAGGACGTGTCTTTTCCCAAATATTCTGTTCCATTGTCAGACAACATGTCCTGCCTCTTAATTCATTAGAGGCACTGCATAACTCTTAAAGAACCTGTAAAACTGGAGCTGCTGAAATTTCAGCATGTGGCATTTAGGATGTAAAGATTTGAAGTGGGGGAAGAATGCTTGTACTTTTAAAGGAAAGATTGCGTGGAACTGAAATGTCCTTGGTGATAAAAGATAACCAAGAATCGTGAAATTTTCGATGACATGAAATAAATTTCTTTACCCCTCGTTGGAACAAATAAATTAGAAAAGATGGAATAGGGTCAACTCACTGCACTACTTCAGGGATGCCCTTTACATCATAGTCTAAATCAACAGCACCCTCCAAGTCGAGCAGTGTACAGAGTGGGCTGTATGCGGAAGGTCTGTGTGGATGCAAATAATATGGTATAAACCATCAGTCGCCTTTGGACCTGCACCTTTCCCAGTTACGTCTAATGTTCTTCAAGCTTCTTTCTCGCTGCCTATCACAGGGCCAGATCCAGTAGGAGGTGGGGTATGAAGCTCCTGTATCCTAGGAACAAGGTGCCTTTCATAGGAAAGCCCAGCAGCACAGGAGCCTTGCTAGATGCCAGATAAGTTCTTCACCTTTAATATTTAATCCTCAAAACTATAAGGCAATTACTGTTAATATTCCCACTTTACAAAGAGAAAACTGGCCAAGGTGACATAGCTAGTAAGCAAAGCCTGGACTGAAAACCAAACCAGCCTGATCCAAAGTCTTGGTTCATTCCCTCCGCCCTTTACTGTCTCCTGTTTCTTATCCATTCATGACAGGATCATCAGTAAATATTAATTGTGTGTCTACTACATACCGGGCACCAATCTACAGTGAGCAAGACAGAAGTACCTGTCCTCGGGTACTTACATTCTAATGGATTACACAGACAATAAGCCAGTAAATGAGCATATTAACAAGAGAGAGAGAGAATTACTCAAATAGTGGCAAGCCCTACGAACAGGGTGGAATGAGTAACAAAACACAGAATGACTGGGTGGGGGTGAGGGAGCCTACTTAATAGAGGTGGTCAGGAAAAATGATGATTAAGTCAGAGGTGAGTGAAAAGAAAGAGCCAGTCATTCACAAATATGAGGGAAAATACTGTACAAGTTCACAGGCCATGAGGTGAGATCAAGGCTGGCATGTTTGAGAAGAAACAAGAAGATCATGCGCTCAGAGCATGTGAGCAACAGAAGGGTGGTACAAAATCAGGTCATTGAAGTAGCCAGGGACAAACTGTGGGGCCTGGACAGGTGCCTGGATTTTTCTCCTAAATACAATGGAAAGTTATTGGGGGGTTTTAGGGAGGAGATTTATATGATATGACTTACGTATCTTGGTCTCAGCATGGAACGAACTATATAGGTGGACAAGAGTGATAACAGGGAACCAGTCAGGAGAACATTGCAGCCCCACAGTAAGAGATAACGAGGATTTGACCAAGGACATAATGGTGAGAGCAATAAGTAGTCTGAATTCAATAGCACAGCTATCAAAAGTTGGGAAAGGCTTGGATGTGGAAGATGAAGCAATGGGAAGAATTAGGATGTTTCCTAGGTTTTGCCCTGAGCAATTAGGTGGAGGTGGTCCCTTTCGCTGAGTCAAGGAACAGTGAGGGGGTCTTGGTTTGGACAGATATTTGGAAAAACAATCATTTGTTCTTGCTCATATTAAGTTGGAGACGCCTTGAAGACATCCAAGTGGAGACGCTGAGCAGACGTCTCAAACTTAGACGGAGTCATCAATGTAGAGATCTGAAAGTCATCAAGTTAAAAGTCATAAAAGTACATTTAATAAGTCATCAGTGTGGAGTCTTCAATGCAGTCAGTAAAATGGGAGTAGAAGAATTTCCTTGGGAAAATATAGTAGACCAAGTTAGAGCAGAGAAGAGGGCTGGAGACAAGTCTTCGATATTGAGAGGAACAACCAGGGGACGCGGGAGAGAAGGTAGCAGTCAGGAGAAACCCAGAGGAATGTCCTTGGGAGCCCTTTTCCTTATCTTTAAAATGGAAGGAAAAATTCCAGCCCTGGCTACCACTCCAGGAGAGATATCAACGTCAAATGGGACACCATAGGTTAACGAAAGGAACTGTAACTTACAAAAAGCAACATAATTGGACGATATTTTTAAATTAGTTTATCTCTGCCATGTACTAAATTTATGAATCTGAGTAAGGCACTTTTCCTCTCATTCTCAGCTTACCAATCTGTAAAATGATACCGTGGCTTTTTTGTATTTTTCTATAGATTAAATGAAATAATGTATGTTAAGCACTTAGGTTGACTGGTTTATAATAAGTATTTAAAGCATGGTGACTTAGACAAGCCTTATTGGCATCATGGTCTGATAGAAAGAGCCTGGACTTTGGCCTTGAATAGACCTTATTTTAAATTCCAGCTTTGCCAATGTACCTTTAGAAACTTATGGAACCTCTCTGAGTCTAATTGCCCATCTGTAACACAGAGGAGACAATACCTACCACTTGGTGGTGTAGTGAGGATTAGAACGGCAGATGCAAAGTGCTTGGTAAACAGAAACCACTTCATAAAGCACAGCTTTTATTATATTTGTGATCATTATCACCCCTTCAGTCACATGGCTAGAACATGGCACAGCTGAAGCACGGGCTCCAGATTCCAGCCTTTGGACTCTAACTTTAGTGCTTTTCCTATAAGAGCCAGTCACTCAATACACACTCTCCACGCAATCTGTTTGTCATCTTTAACGGGATGAGTAATCCCTTCCCTAGGATTCTAGTGCCCATTCCCCTCCTGAACCGTAAGTCCACAGTCATTACCCTCCATGGTCTAGTGGTTTCACAGTGCTCTGGCACTCAAAATAGCTTCCCCGGGAGGAAAAACAGCTTCCTGGCTTCTCCGCTAGGACTGCCAAGGGGAGAAACACAGCTCTTTCCTCTGGCTGTCCTGAGTAGCTCGCTCGCAGAAACAGAGCGAGGCTGAATTTCCGTATTTACCCAAAAGGAGGTCGCGCCTTCCCACACACCTTACCTATATTTTAGGATTAAAAAAAATGTGGAGTCCTCAGACACAAACCTAATTGCATATTCGACCCATCTCTGTTTTGACATTAAAAATTGTTGAGAAAAGAATGGTTATTATGAATAAATATTATCATTATCTTCAGTAAAAATTCTTCAAGTTCCTCAGATGCAAGAAGTTTCTATGGAGTATAGACGATGATTCTTCTACGATTAGCTATATTCTATCCCAGAAGCACTTCGTAAAGTATGGGAATAACATTACCAACCATGGATATTGTATTTTATATTTACATTTTCAGGGTTTTACTGCTACCTGAGTATTATTCAAATGGTTTTCCCTGGCCAAGTTCTGTGTTTACTTTGAATAACAGACCTTCACTTGAAACAAATACTATTAAAATGGCTCCCACACAAGGAAATAAAAAGAAGTGAGATGAAGTTGGCTGGTTATACATATATACACAGAGCATGAAATGAAACACAGGGAAGAAACAGAAAGCTTTTGAAGGAGATAAACTAGAGTCTGAATGCTAGATGTAGTAAAGTGAGGAATCAGACACAAATTCTCTGTGAATTAAAGTAGGCCACATTTATGCTCTTACTAGAGCCTAAATCCATCTAGTAGGCACTGTGAGTGATTTCAGAAGATGCAATTTTTACCCTCAAGGAGTTTATAGGTTAGCGAAGAAAGCAGTGTGCGCGCACGCACGCACGCACGCACACACACACAGACGTGCATACACACATACAAAGACCAAGTACACACATATACACACTTAAAATACAAAGCAATATAGGAAAATGTGTAAATCATATAGGAAAAAAAAAAGTTCAGGGTTAGCTTTGTAATAAAACCCAGAAAGCAATCTATGAACATAAATGGCACAAATACCTGGTTTGAGTTTGTGTCATCACGTTTGACTTACTTATTCTTTTGAACTAACTCACAGTTCTTTAGAACAGTCAAAACTATGTTGGTGTGGAACACTCAAATCAATGTAGCATCGCCATGGCACCGCCTAGATTCTCTGCCCTGCGGTCCTGACGTGATGCTCCCAATAGTGGACCAGCTGTCAAGGACCTCTGCTGCTCAGTCTGGCTAACCGAATAGGCCACCGCTGGTATGCTACAGGAAATACCTGAGTCCCTTTAGGTTCATGTATGTATCACCAAATAGCCTGAGAGAAAGATGTTCCTCTGGAAATCCCAATATCCCAAAGGAAATACCAGAATTTTAGAATCAACAGTTTAACAACTGGTTAATGTGACGCTGAGGTCCTCCTGAAGGGGAGTGATGGGGGCAATGGACCATACTGCTGGGGAGGATGGAATGCAGCTAAGATGGGGAATGAGGCTTCTGGTTCTGTCCATGAAAAGCCAGGTGAACTGTGAAGGCTGCTTCCATTTGGATTCTCTGAACCACACTGATAGCAAGTCTGCAAATGACTAGTTCTCAATGGAAAGTCTCACACAGGTGATTCCATCTCCCTTGGGAGGTTTCTAGGGTCCTAGAATTCTTCCGTAGAGAAAAGGCCAGTTCCCAACAGCAAGGCCTGTGGAGATCAGCTATGTACAATACTTTACCCCTTACACCCCATCCAATCTCTCCGTCCTCATCAATGCCCAGACCAAGCTCCAACTCCTCCAGGTAACCCTCTCTTCCTCTCCCTTCTCTGGTTTCCAATAACACATGATTTGTTCTTCTGATTTAAGGTTGAATATTGTAATTGAAATGCTTTCTCAAATATGCCTGTTCCTTTCCTTAGAATGCTAGGCTTTTCTGAAACATGAACTATATTTCGTACTTCTGTGTATTTCCTGGCGAACTGAAGATGGTCCTTTGCGTTGTATCTTATAGATTTATTCATAATACCTATTAGGTGACTCATGAGTGGTTACTGAATTGAGGCTGTTACAGTTTGAATCTTTATTAGGTAACCAAGGATAACGTCAGACCCAGGACTGAGGACAGTTGTCAATACCGAGCTTCTTAAGCAGCAGCAATGACAGAAGGCAATGCAAAAACCACAGTGGAGGACGCTGATGGACTGTTCACCAAGCATACCTGAGTGTCTTCTAAGTTAGGCATTGGAGGTAAGATGTCTTGTCAGCTCTTCAGTCCAAAGCACTGGGTTTCTGCAGGTGCTCTGGTTCTGAAACCTGAAGTCAAAAAAGGTCTGGTGACACAAAGTCTCCAAAATGTGTTGAAACTGGTGATTACAAAGCAGTCATGAACACATAGACTGACAGTACCCTGGGCCTGTCTATGAAATTAGGGCAACATTGCCTAGGCACACAAAAGATACTGAAAAATAACATATAACTACATGAATGATTTTGGGTATAAACTTAGCCCCACCAGTTATAGAGAAGTACAAAAGATACGACATTTCTAGGGAGAAGCAGCTGAACAGTAGAAGATGGATTATCCATTACTGTCTACAAGCTAATACTCTGCTGGACCTCGGCAGACACAGCCTGTGGGATCCTACCTGATGCCCTCATATATTCCCTTGCTACTCTGGGGATCATTTCTTAATCTGAGAGTCTTGTAATATATCGAGTCAAAGCTGGAGCTTTGTGTCAGAGAGCAGGACTGGATTATTAAACTAAGTTCCTTTTTACGACTGAAATAAGGAAGGCGAGAGTTCTGGCTCTACCTTTCTCAGAAGATATGCAATCCCGCTTAAAATATCATATTTTTGTTCTATTTGGTTTGTTAAATAATGATTTATGTATTGCGCTAGGTCCTGTGGCAGGTACAGGAGATACAAGGGTGACTAAGACAGGAACCCATTCTTGAGATGAATAGAAGCCTGACCACATACACACAACAAAGCTCACACAGTCAGCCTCGGTCTGTTCCCCAGGCTCTGTGACACTCACTACCGCCGGGGTCTTGAACCCACCTCCAGGCCCAAACCTATGTATTACTGCCACCTGCCTCAGTTCTCGGGATCCATTCTAACCATACACATAAGTGACTGCATATTTGGTGGCTGGTCATCAATCTTCCTGGGCTGAAGCCACAGTTTACCTTCCAATACTGATAAATGGCAGGAACTAGACTCAACCCTTTTCCAACATTGTTTTCTCATCTCCTAAGAATCATCCAGCAAAGTATTATTCAACCCATTTTACAGAAGCAGAAACTGAGAATCTGATGGGTGATATATCTTTTCCCAAATCACACTGGCTAGTGAAGAAACAAGGATTTGGGTGGGCCTAGACTCGTAAAACATCAAAAATCTATTCTGCGAGAAGCTCAAGTTCTGACGCCAAAGCCCAGCTGGGCCCACTGAAAGTTTTGACCAATGCTAACCCCTCCTTCCCTACTTCCTGTTCTTCCAAGAAGCAACACTCCAGATTCCCCATGACTGCCGACTATCTCCTCCACGTCCCCAAGCCACCGTAACCAACTCCTTGCTTGACATGGCCATACCACTAGAAGGCACGTGGCTTTCCAGAAAGCAGCTCCCACAGCTCCCGTCCCCGCTTGTGAGGAAATCAGTGCCGACTCCCCACCCCACCCCCAACTGGCTGCCTGGCCGTGGTTGCCCAACCATGACTGTAGTTTTCAGGGTACACAGCTTTTAAGATAATACATCCCTACTCTTTTTTTGTTGTTGTTGCTGTGTAAGAATGCAGGGTACAGAGGGGTGCTTGCTCTGTGCCAAAACAGTGCCAAAACAGACATGAAGTAGCAACCACATTTTTTTTTCTAAGCATAAGGTCAGACTTGGGGTTTTGTGAAGATTCTGGACCTCTTGTAGCACATCATGTTGGGCAGTGCATGAACTGTATGTACTATTTTGATTAAGATGCAATCCTACATTTAGAAGCAAACCTGTTTCAATATATTCAGTTCTTCCTTCTTTCTTTCTTCCCCCATGGCCGTTCCAAAATATCAGTCAAGGTAAGAATATCACAAACATGGAAAAAAGAAAGTAACCCATAATCTAGAATAATTCTGACTTGGATTAGTGGTCTCACAAATCAAATCTGCCAAATGTCCCTTGTAGGTTTTAGGCAGGCCCACCAGGATTTCTTATCTCATTTCCGTTTAGAAAGTTCCTCTTGTTTAAGGATTCTTGAGAGCTTTGTGGTCATCAGCATTTATTATTTCCATTTTGTAGAAGAAAAAGCAAATGCCCAGAGAGGTTAAGGCATCAGCAAAGAGCCACAAAGTGACGTGTTAGAAGGCCTGTGAGGAGGCTTCCAGAAGCCTGATTTCTAAAGCAGCATCCTATCCACTCAGCCATGCTGCTGCTCATTAAGGTGGTGCCTCTCATTCAAATGGAGCCTGATGATTAAAAACCCTTTAGCATCCTAACATTAACTACCTTTGTGCATCTCAGGTCTGATGCTTCACAGAGGCTTGGAAGTGAATTAGACATTTTATTTAAGTGCTACTTAACTGAAAGTTAAGAAGTATAATTTTCTATTGCAGAATAAGAACCAGAGAGACTAATTCGGTGGAGTAGTTAAATTTTACAAAGCCTGAGTCTCAATTTTCAAAAATTATTGTACATTTATTTGTTGAAGTGAATGAAACATTTGCTATAAACCTATTCAATGGAAAGTTTCTTAACAAAGCATAATTTACTTTTCGTTTACAGAACAATGGAAAGCAGAAGGAAATCTCCTCCGAGGTATTAGAATCATGTACAGCTTCCTATTTGACTAAAAAATTATTTCCCCAGCCTGTTTTCTCAACACTACGGATATGCAGAAAAGTATCGCTTGCATTCATCATAAAAATTACAGAAAAATGACTGAAACTACTGAGAACATTATTAAATAAAACATATCCTTATTCTCTGTCTTTTTGTCTCTGTCTTTTATTCTGTGGTTTACAGAACATTGACTCTTCTTTACCCATCCTCCTACTCAGAAATTAAATTTCTACTCTACTCCCTAATGTGGGAAGTCAAAGAACTCCCACACAGCTTCATCTGGGGCATCTGAGGGTGAAATCCACACCTGGGCTGTGGTCCATGCTCTTGACCGCCTGCTGGGAGTGCACCCTTCAACTGAAGTGTGGCAAAGGGAGCAGTGGGAGGCCCTCTCTTCCCCTAGCAGATGGTAAGCAGAATCAGAGGTTCTTTGTTTCAGGTGCATTGAGTTTCAAAATGAGGATGGGGCCCACCTCTCATTACCTGATTCTGCACGAGCACAGAATTTCAACCCAGGAGGCTACAGCAATGAATATGTTACCCTGATACATTCAATGTGATAACACAGAATTAGGGAAAAAAGAAGAAAATTGTGTCATTATCACCCATCATTCATATTCAGACATGGAGCCAGGGAGCTGAGCTTGGCCCTTTGGGCACTTGTCACCATACATGCCAGGAAATCCTATCAGAGTCTCCAGGTACCTAGTTAATGTGAGTAGAAATGTTTGGGGGCGTGTAACAAACGAGAAGTCTTAGAATCAAAGATAACTGACATAACTAAAATCCTCGTTTCCGGTGGAATACAACAGAGCAAGCATTATGAACATGCACGTGTGTGTGTGTGTGTGTGTGTGTGCACGCGTGCGCATGTGTGTGCTTGTAGGGAACTTGTCAGTTACATGGGATGTGCTGATGCTCCCAGTGGGTCGGTGGGCGGCCACGGAAGCTGACTGCTGACCTCAGGAGCACAGGCTTCCAAGGCAGACTCTCAGGGCTCAGGTACAGGACCGAGGCGGCAGCAGTGGGATGGTGCCAAGGGGAAGCAGGATGGGGCCAGGACCCAGAGAACAGGCAGAGTCAGCAGAAACCAGGGTAGACTCTCAAGGAAGATTCCAGCAGCAGACAACAGATGAAGGCATTCACAGGGGAGTGGCGTTTCATTACATCCTACGCTTCCCGAGCAAAGACCAGTATTCTGTCCATCATTGTTTTCTCAGCAATAGAGTAAGCATGCAGTAAATACTGACTCTATCAGTGAATAAATGAATAAAGTGAATGAATGAATGAAATATGAGGCAATGAGCAGAAGCTTAGGTAGCTACAGTTAGGGAGGCCCAACTGTAGGTAGCAGGGCTCAGACCAAAAGCACTCCTGTTCAGAATTGGCTGAGGACAAGAAGTTGGGACAGATAGGGGTTGGGAGGCACAAAATAGGAATCAGTTATTCCAAGTGGAATAAATGGATTTGGCCGCTCAGAATAACAGAAAATTCAGGTCCTGTGATCAGCACACACTGTCAGAGGAAACCAGTAGACAGGGTGACATGAAGTCAAGACCCTGAGCTGGTGAGAGGGAGGGTTAGTGCATGGGCCTTGGTCCCCCCAGGTAAGTGTATGTGTGTGTGACAAGGAGACAGACTCACAGAGACACAGAGGTGAAGAGAGGAAAGAGAAGGAGAAGCACACAGGACTGCCTTGGGAGTTTTCCTTATTTATCTTTACATTTAGTCACCAACTATTAATTGAATGCCTACTTTTTATTAGCCACTGTGTGGATACTGGGGAGACAAAATGTCTATTTCACTTGGAAAGAGATGCACTCACAAGGAGAATTTGGATGAACAAACATAAATAAATGTTCCTTTCAGAACCTGGAAAAGGAGCCCAGGCATGATGGTAGAAGCCATCAGCAGTTCATTGGTCGGGGGGGAATGGACAGAAGTGCCACCTCAGACAGTGTGCTGGTCACTGCCAACTGACCCTTCCCTTTCCATACATGTACTGTATCCAGTCCCTCAGGAATCAGAAATGTCCGTTTCAATCAAGATCAATTGCTGCTCTAGGTCCAGAAGAGTAGCCACTTAAGAAAGCAGAGGATGGTGGTGCAAAGAAAATTTATCTTACTTTGAAGTTCCTACAGAACTTCTCAAAAATCCCAACTCTTGAAGTCTTGGGGGATTTTTTTTTTTTTTGAGTTATAGTCAGTTTAAAATTTGTCAATTTCTGGTGTATGGGGGATTTTTTTTTAAACAGAAAAACATAATTTCTGCAAGTGATCAGATAAACAAGTTTTACTATTTAGTACTAAAAATGAAATAATAAATGCATCCTGTAAAGATAATATATAATATGAAAAAGAAAATACCCAGAGAAGACATGAGTTCTGTCTTTAGATACTTGAAGAGATGAAGTTTGTCATGTGGAAGAGAAATTAATCTTGTTCTATGATAACCTCAAGAAGCAGAATTAGGACCACTGGGTTATAAGTTCTCCCTCAATATTATAAATAAATTACCAAATCAGAGCTATCTATGGATGAAAGGGGCTATTACAACATGGGCTGTTTCAAACACACAAAGCATGCCTAAACCACTCTGAGCAGAGAATCACATGGGCACCCACTGGGCTAATATCTGGAGAAACTGACTAGCAGCCTTCAGGACTGAGAACTGGAGTCCAAAACGCCAACTCAGATCCAAGGGTGGTAAGCACAGCAGTGGAAATATGACACAGGTCAGGTTAACAACTATACACCCTCAAATGATCAGTCACCGGGAGCAGGACTCCAGTCCACAGCAGGATGACAAAAAGGGAGGTGCGGTCAGTCCTGCCCGGAGCTGGAGGGCAGCTCACAAAGCTTATCAGGGAAAGAAGGCAGAACACACGGCCTTTGCTTTCGCCATACTGTCTTACTTCTAACTTAGTGGCTTCCAGCTGCGTTATGAAGCCCTTGTGGTCTAAGTAGGTATCTCCTTGGAACACTGATGAGGAGAAAGCTGAGAAATTAAGAATCTGAGATCCCCTGTTCAAAGAGTAGCTTCTTATTTGTTTTATTTGTGTAAGATTTCTTTGAAGAAATGTCAGCCTCCTTGACTCCAAGCAGAACGCCCAGCACAGTGCTCCACTGAAGTTTGAAAACCACAGCCATGTAATCGTTTTTAGCCCTATGCATCTCATTCCACCCCTTCAAGAAGGAAAATCCAAGGACAAAATGAAGTCCCCCCTAAATGCACAGTTGCACCACAATAACCAGAGGACAAGCTTTGGGTATGAACAGCCAAAATTAAAGAGCCATCCCTGTCTCTCTGCCATGTCTCCGAGTCCCTGTTTGGATGAATTGACATCGGTCTCCTCTTTTCCATTTTCCTCAATGTTCCTGCTTTGCTGGTTCTAATTGCAAAGCCTAGAAGGACCAGGAAGGCCTAGGGAAGTGGAAACATTCCTTTAGCCAGTTCTGTTTCAAACCCTAGAAGGCTGCCACCTCATCCTTCTCTCACTCTGAAAATGGCAAGCTCCTGAAGACCACAATGATAATATGTGACTTGGGGGTAAAGGACTTCAGATCAGAAAAGTAAAAGCAGTCCTTGTAGCCCATGTGCAATCTAGCCTAGTTGACAAATGTAGGACAAATCAGACCTTAGTGCCAAGGCCAAAATTAAAACTTGTTTGCTCAGCTTGATTGATCAAGATGGCAGAGTAGGAGGACATGAAAGTCCCCCCAACAAACACATCAAAAATACATCTACGTGTGGAACAAACCTCACTGAAAACTAACAGGAAGCTGACAGAAAGGCCTTTGTACAACCAAGGCTGTAAGAAAGATCCAAATGGAATAGAATACACAGGGAAGAGAATGGATCAGGTTGGAACCTGTACTCCAGGAGGGAACCCTGAGGAAAAGGGAAAATGCACAGGTTGAGATTCACACTGGGGAGTGAGTGGTTCAAGCCACATATTGGGTGCCCCATCCTGGAGACCAACACAGGGAAGACATACCCCTTTGGCTGGTTGGAGGGCCATGGGGACTAGCAGGAGAGCTGTGGGTAGCCTCCTCTGCTCGTGAGGAGCAAGCATGCACTGGCTTTCCCCCAGGCAGGGTGGAGAGGGTAGACTGAGGTGGTTTCCTACGACCACCTTGGCAGTACACCCCAGCCTGAGCCGAGCAAATGCTCCAGCCACTCTTACTTCACCTTGCAGCTCCCCACTGCTACAAGGACTGCCACAACCAGAGAGAGAGATCAGCCATGGGACACACAGATGACTTGCACCTGGGTGGCATCTTAGCACAACAGGGGTGGCCACTGCCTGCATTTACACAGGCAGTGCATCAGGGGTGGTCCCAATCGCTGAGGAAGACCAAGCCACTACAGCTCCCACCCAGATGCACAGATGCATGCCAAAAGTCCATGCAGCTCCACAACAGTGCTGAGACAGCAGAGGCTGGGAGGGGTGAACTGCTAAAAGGGACAAAGGAGTCTTAGATGCAGTGGGGCTGCCATTGCTGGTGCTAGCACAGACTGCACATCTAGGCAGCCAAGACCTGTATCTGTGGCCAGCCCATTGCAGCCTACATCCCGTCACAAGCCATGAGCTTGCACAGGCCCCTCTGCTCCAAGACTGCTACCTTCTGCTACAAGTGCTGGGAGAAAGGAGACTACATACTTAAAGGAAACAAAGCCAGCTTGGACTTGACCTTCAGGGCTTCTGCTTCACCAACTAGAGATCCAGCCCCAACCCTGGTAGGGTGGTGATGACCACATAGCAGAGGGGAAGACTTGATTCACACATGGCTCTGGTCCTAGCCCTCTATCTCCAGCTCCCACCTCCTATCAAGGTGACAGCTACTAGCACACCCCGAGGAAAGATGTAACTTTTATTCACGTCAATGCCAGCTTTCCCACCAAAAGCAATAGGAACACAGACTTTATAGAGACACTCCCACATAAGGACAGCCCTTCAAGACTGCAATAGGTAATTGTTAAACCTAAATTCATAGAGACAGAGAAAGCTAAGCAAAATTTTAAAACATAAATGAACTTGTCTCATTTGAATGAGCAAGAAAAAAACCCTGAAAAAAATAAATATTGAAACAAAATTTTAAAATTTACCAGATAAAGAATTCAAAGCATTAATAATACAATGCTAAGTAAATTGGGGAAAAGAATATGTGAACATAGTGAGAATTTTGACCAAAAAACTAGAAAATATAAAAAAGAATCAATCAGAACTGAGAATACAATAACTGTAATGAAAAACATACCAGAAAGAATGAATAGTAGATTAAGATATAAAAAAAGAATACATAATGGTCTGGAAGATAGAATAATGAAAATCACCCAATCAGAGCAGGAAAAAGAAAAACAAATTTTAAAAAATGAGAACAGTTTAAGAGATCCTGAAATTACATCTAATGTACCAACACTTACATTATAGGATTCCAGAAGGAGAAGGGAGGAGAGAGGGTCAGAAATGTATTTGATGAAATTATGGTTGAAGAAGAAAACAGATGTCCAAGTATAAGAAGAACAGAGGGTTCCAAACAAGATGAACTCAAACAGACCCACAAAGAGATATATCATAATTAAAATGGCAAAGGTTAAAGATAAAGAGAGAATTTTAAAGGCAGCAAAAGAAAAAGAAAGAGCCTACAAGAAGGAATCCCCATAAACTTATCATCTGATTTTTCTGCAGAAGCTTTACAGGCCAGAAAGGACTGGCATGATATATTCAAAGTACTGAAAGGGAAAAACTTGCAGCTTAGGATACTCTACAGCACAGATACACAGCAAGATTATCATTTAGACTTGAAGAAGAGATAAGAACTTCTCAGAGAAGCAAAAACTAAAGGAGGTTATTAATAATAAACCTATCCTAAAAGAAATGTTAAAGAGTCTTCTCTAAGTTGAAAAGAAAAGGCTACAGCAAGAACTAAGAATCTATAGGAAAGGGAAAATTCCACTAGAAAAGACAAGTAGATAGTAAGAGCTGAGGATCAATCACTTACATAAGCTAGTGGGAAGATTAAGATAAAAAATTTGTAAAAGAAGCTCTAATTACAATAAACAAAGGGATAAACATAAAGATGTAAAATATGATGTCAAAAGCACAAAATGTGGTGGAGGGGAAGTAAAAAAGTCAAACTTTTCAGAATGTGTTTGAACTTAAATGACTACTGGCTTAAAACAACTAGATATAGTTATGGCTCAACATATATAAACCCCATGAAAATGACAAATCAAAAACTACATATAGATACACAAAAACTAGAAAGAGATGAACAAAATAAACTACTAAAAAGTCATCAAAAAAACACAAGGGAAGAAACAAAAGAAGAAAGAAACAAACAAATAAGAAGAATTACAGAAACAACCGGAAAACAAGTAATAAGGTGGTGATAAGTGCATAGCTATCAGTAATTGCTTTAAATGCCAATGAACTAAATGCTCCAGTCAAAAGACACAGGGTGACAGACTGGATTAAAAAAACAAGACCCATTCATATGCTGCTTACAAGAGCTAGAAGGCACACAGACTGAAACTAAGAAAATGAAAAAAGATATTTTAAGCAAACTACATGACAAGACAGCAGGGTTAGTAATACTTATAACAGACATAAAAGACTTTAAAACAAAGGCTATAACAAAAGATGAAGAAGGGCATTATACAATGATGAAAGGATCAATACAAGTAAAGAATGTTACACTTGTTAACATACATGTACCTGATACAGGAACACCTAAATATATAAAGCAAAAATTAACATACATAAAGGGAGAGACTGAAAATAACACAATAATAGTTGAGGACATAACACTTCACTTGTATCAGTGGACAGATGATCCAGATAGAAAATCAGTAAGCCAACAGTGGTCTTAAGTGACACAATAGAACAGCTGGACTTAATAAATACCTAGAAGATATTCCATCAAATAACAGCAGAATAAACTTTCTTTTCCAGGGCACATGAAACATTCTTCAGGATAGATCACATGCTAGGTCACAAAACAAGTTTTAACAAATTTAAAAGGATAGAAATTACATCAAGCATTTTTTTCAGACCACAACAGTATGAAAGCAGAAATCAATTATGAAAAGAAAAATGAGAAAAGCACAAACACATGAAGACTAAATAACATGCTACTAAAAAAAGGGGGGGAGAGCATTTTTTTTAAAGGCATTTAATTTCAGTGAAGAAATTTAATAGGAAATCAGAAAATACCCAAAGACAAACGAAAATGGAAATACAACTTTCAAAAACTATGGAATTCAGCAAAAGCGTTCTGGGAGAGAAGTTTATAGCAATACAAGCCTTCTTCAATAAGCAAGGAAAATCTCAAACAACCTAATCTACCAACTAGAGAAATTATAAAAAGAAAAACAAACAAAACCAAAAGTGAGCAGAAGGAAGGAAATAATAAAGATAGAGAGGAAGTAAATAAAATAGAGACAAAAAAATAGAAAATATTAATAAAAATAAGAGCTATTTTTTTGAAAAGATAATAAAAATTGATAAACTTTCAGCCACACTTATCAAGAAGAAAAGAGAAAGGACCCAAATAAACAATATAAGAAATGAAAGTGGAGAAATAGCAACCAATATCACAGAGACACAAAAAATTATAAGACTGCTGCAAAGAGTAATATGCCAACCAATTGGACAACCTAGAAGAAAAGAACAAATTTTCAGAAACATACAACATGCGAGACTGAATCAGGATGGAGCAATCTGAACAGACTGATCGCTAACAGTAAAATTGAATTTGTAATTTAAAAAACTCCCAGCAAACAGAAGTCCAGGACTAGATGGCTTCAAAGGGTGATCCTACCAAACATATAAAGATGAGCTAATACCTATTCTTCTCAAATTATTCTGAAAAATTGAAGAGGATAGAATATTCCCAAATTCATTCTAAGAGGCCACCACTACACTGAAACTAAAAATAAAGACATTACCAAAAAAAGAAAATTACAAGCTAATATATTGAATGAGTATATATGCAAAAATCCTCAATAAAATATTAGCAAATTGAACCCCAAAATATATAAAAGGATCATACACCATAATCAAATGGGTTTTCACCCAGGGATGCAAGGATGGTTCAATATACACAAATCAATCAATGTGATATACCACATCAACCAAAGGAAAGTCTTAGCCACAGCAATCAGATAAGAAAAAATAAATAAAAAGCATCTAAATTAGGAGGGAAAAAGTAAAACTGCCACTATTTGCAGCTGACATGATACTATACAAAGAATATACAAAAGTCTCCACCAAAAACTATTAGAACTAATAAATGAAATCAGTAAAGTTACAGAATACAAGATTAACATACAGAAATCTGTTGCTTTTCCATACACTTAGTAATGAACTATCAGAAAGACAATGCAAAAAATTCCATTTAAAATCACACCATAAAGAATGAAATACCTAGGAGTAAACTTAACCAATCTGTACTCTGAAAACCATAAAACACTGATGAAGGAAATTGAAGATGATTCAAAGAAATGGAAAAATATCCTTAGCTTTGGATTGGGAGAATTAATGTTGTTAACATGTCCCAACTACCCCAAGCAATCTACAAATTTAATGTGATCCTTATCAAAATACCCAAGACATTTTTCAGAGACTAGAACAAATAATCCTAAAATTTATATGGAAACACAAGACCCCAAATTGCTGAAGAAATCTTGAGAAAAAAGAATAAAGCTGAAGGTATTGCACTCCCTGACTTCAGACTATACTACAAAGCTACAGTGATCAAAACAGCATGGTACTGATACAAAAACAGACACATAGATCAGTGGAACAGAACTGAGAGCCCAGAAATAAAGTTATGTGCTTATGGTCAATTAATCTACAGCAAAGGAGGCAAGAATATACAATGGAGAAAGGACAGCTTCTTCAATAAGTGGTACTGAGAAAACCGGACAGCTACATGTAGAAGAATGAAATCAGAATATTTCCTCACCTCATAAACAAAAATAAACTCAAAAAGGAGTAAAGACCTAAATGTAAGACCTGAAACAATAAAACTCCTAGAAGAGAGCATAGGCAGCACTCACTGACATACATGGTAGCAATGTATTTTTGGATGTTTCCTAAGGCAAAAGAAATTAGAGCAAAAATAAACAAATAGGACCTAATCAAATGTAAGTTTTGCACAGCAAAGGAAACTGAATCAAGCAAAAAGACAATGGGAGAAAATATTTGCAAATAGAATGACCAACAAGGGGTTAATATCCAAAATATGTAAACAACTCATATAACTCAATACCAAAAAAAAACCCAATCAAAAAATGGGAAGAAGGTCTTAATAGACATTTTGCCAAAGACATACAGATGGACAACAGACAAATGAAAAGATGCTCAACATCATTAATCTTCAGAGAAATGCAAATCAAAACCACAATGAGATATCACTTCACACCTGTCAGAATGGCTAACATCAAAAAGCGCACACATAAAAAATGTTGGTGAGGATGTGGAGAAAAGAGAATCCTTGTTCACTGTTGGTGGGAATGTAAATTGATGCCTCTACTATGGAAAACAGTATGCAGGTTCCGCAAAAAAATAAAACTACCATACGATCTGGCAATTCCATCCTGGATATATATCCAATAAAATGAAAACACAAACTCAAAAATATACAAGCACCGCAATGTTCACAGAGGCATTATTTACAACAGCCAAGGTGTGGAGCAACCAAAGTGTGTCCATCAACAGATGAAAGGATAAAGAAGACAAACACTGGAACATTGCTCATCCAGAAAAAGGAATGAAATTCTGCCATTTGCAGCAACATGGATGGACCTAGAGAGTATTATACTAGTGAAATAGATACAAAAAGACAAATACTGTGCTATCACTTGTATCTGGAACTCTAAAAAATAAAACAAATGAATGTATATAACAAAACTGAAAGGGACTCACAGATATAGAAAGAAACTAGTGGGTACCAGTGGGGAGACAGAAGGGGTAAGGAGCAAGTTGGGGTATGGGATTAAGAGGTACAAATTACTATGTATCAAATAAGTAAGCAATAAGTATATATTGTGCAACACAGGGAAATAAGGCTAATATTTTGTGGTAACTTTAAATGGAGCATAATCTATAAACATATTGAATCACTGTGCTGTATACCTGAAACAAATATAACACTGTAAATCAACTATACTTCAATTAAAAAAAAAAAAAAACACTTGTTTGTTCAAGTGACACTGTGTTTTAAACTTGCACTCAGTTGATGGGGTTACAGTGGATGCCTGGGCTGGATTTAGGCTCTTGGCTACCGTGGGCTGGATTCAGATATATGTAATTACACAACACGGCAAAGGAATATGGAAAGCTTCCATCTATTAGAGATGTAATTTTTTATGACTTACAATTCGGAAACCAGACACCAATCCAATGGCAGCAAAATCGGTTCCTGCTTCTGCCTCCTGGGGGTGCTGAACCCACACTAGACTTGGATTTGAATGCCTCAAGGGTATTACTGCAAATCCAAAGCAAAAATGCTGAGGGAAGACAGAGACAGTCCTCCTTAGATGAATTCAAACTTGAGCTGGAAGTCTGTTTGTCACGAAACTTAAGAAGGAATTCAGACATTGGAACTCATCCAATTTTTTCAAGCCCCATTGCTTCCACTCCCATCTCCAACTTGCATTGCCAAAGGAGCTCTCTTCAATCCAATGCAATCTACGAAGTTACCACAATGACTCCTTCATATGTGTGAACACAACAAAATTGTATTTCTTAGCAAAGTACAGTCCACCAGGGTGTTCTGGTTGATGAGTAGATTTCTAGTTTCAAGAAAATATATTTTTCTCCTTCCATGCTGAAGCTTATTACAGTTTACTTGTTTCAGAGTTTTATCACTTCAGGTGAAGTGTAGGAATGTTATTTCCATTTAGATCCCCTAACTTTCCCCATTTTAAATATAATTTACTAAATATTTCTTCTGCATATATTAATTAAGTGCTGTATTAGAAGTTGTATTGGTTTTTGCTTTAGCCATCAAATTTAATTTAAGAAATTCCTGAGAAGAGTCTATTATATTTACCCTGGTTTTTCACCATTCTGGTGTTCTTTCCTTTCTAAAGTTCCAAATCTTCCTCTGTTGTTATTTTCTTTCTATTTAGAGAACGTTCTTTAGCCATCCTTAAGGGAAGCTTTAGTTTTAGTAACACAGTCTTAGTTTTACTTTGTCTGAGATTCTCTTGATTTTTGTCTTCCTTCCTGAAGGATATTTTTGCTGGACATAAAAGTCTGGGTTAACTGTTGCTTTTCTTTCAGTACTTGAAAAATTCTGTGCCACTTTTTCCTGGCTCTCTGTGTTTCAGATGAGAAATTCACCGTCAGCTGAATTGATGTTAAATTCAAATTGGTGTTCATCTCAGTTAATAAGTAATGTGTCATTTCTCCCCAGCTACTTTCACTTTTTTCCTTGTATTTAGTTTTCAAAGTCTAATTTTAATGTATTTTGAAGTAGATTTGAGGGGAGTTTATCCCATTTAGGGTTTGCTCAGATTCTTAAATATGTAGGTTTAAATATTTCATCAAATTTAGAAAGTTTTTGAACATAATTTATTCAAATATTTTTATCCCATCTGTCTTGCCCTTTCCTCTCCCTTTTTAAGTCTATTTTCTCTATTGCTCAAATCGTGTAAATTCTATTGCTCTGTCCTCAAGTTTACCGATTCTGTCCTCTGTCACCTCCACTCTACTTCTGAGCCCATTCAGTATTTTATTTTGTTTTTAATGATTTTCAATTTTATAATTTTCATTTGGTTGTTTTTCATAACTTCTATTTCTTTGCTGAGATTTCAATTTTTATAATTTGATTCAAGAGGATTTGTTATTGTGGTTGAAGTTTTCTTTCAATGGCTGCCTTGGAATTCTTATCAGATAATTCCAACACCTGATTCATCTTGGTGTTGGTATCTGCTGATTATCGTTTCTTTTTTAAGTTATAATTTTTTGATTCTTGATAGTAAGCAATTTTTATTTGTATCTAGGCATTTTGTAATATTGTATTAATGGACTTTAGATCCTATTTGATCTTTTTGGTAGACAGTCCCCCTGTTGACGTATAGGATAAAGGCTAGGTAAGTGTGCATGTCCAACTTCCTACTGGGCCTCCTGACATCCCCCAGGCGAAAATGGAGTGCCGACTTACACTGCCTCATTGCAGATGCATGGAGTGGAATTTTAGCTACCTCTTCAGCCTCTAAGACACCTTCTTACTTAAAGTGGGGCCATGATTCACACCATTTCATTGCCTTTGAGTAGGGGTGCAAGCTCAGTTCAGCTCCCCACTGTGCCCAGCTGGTACCAAGGAGATCAGAAGCTTAGGGCCGGCTAATACCAGCTCATGCCACCTTGTTCAGCTTCACTGACTCCAAGTGGGGTTGGGAGGCTCCACGTGCAGCAGGACCCCACTTTTTGTGGTTTCCTGGAATAGAGTATGAGCTCCATGAAGACAGGGATGTGTTTGGTTCACCTTTATATTCCTAGAACCTCACAAAGCATGATGCAGCTATTTTTGATCATTAAATAAATAAGTGAAATAATGAATTTAAAAGTTGGGATTAAATGAGCTTTAAAGGGTCAGAGTTCCTGGGGCTCGATAGTCCACAATTCTAAGTAAAGCATCACTGGAGGCCAAATTGTGTGGTTCAGTGATGCAGGAATTTAGGAAAAATTTTCCACATCAGTGACAGGGAAGGAGGATCTGAGTATGCTTTTTATATAATTCACTTAATATTTTAAACACATTATTTATAATTGCCACTAAAATAGTGATTCCTCCACCTTGCTGGGAAGAACATTTGATTTAAATTTGAGAAGCAATTTGAGTTTTTCAGAGCCCAGACTGCATATGTCCCTCTGCTTTTCCCCATATAAACCTACCAGGGGATCAGAAAGTCACCAGTTACACCTTTGTTGGCTGTTTCCCAGTGGCTTGCTTTCAATTTTAAAGAAGCATTATCTGGAGTCATTAAATTAACAACACTCTCCAGCGCACCCACTCTGTCATCCATCTGCTTAAGATGCTTGTCAGGTGATACCCTCCTGTATCTGCAGTCTTCATCTGGTATTCTAAGCTATCGAACCTGGCTCCAAGGTAGCCCATCTTCTGTTCCTAGCTACAGAGCTAACTCTCATCTTTCAACTCTAACAACGGTGTAGTGACTAATAGCCCCCCCCAAATACTCCCCACTAAGGGCTTTGAGTCTTTGGGGTACATTTACACCTGGAGCATGGTTAAGTGGAAAACATTTTGGAGGTCAGAATACACAGAAAGGTGCTTATAAAAGAGACTCTGTCATATTCATGCTCCTTCAACCACAGAGTCTGAACCCTGGGTCATTTCACCCTTTCCCGTATGCCAACCCACTTCTTACAACTTGAAAACTTTTTTCCTTCTTCATCCCTAAGAATAAAAATAATAAAAATGTTTGGCTATCATCAGAATCCAATCAAGACTTTGATTTTGTTAAAAGTGAATTAAAATATAACCCTCAACTGCAGACAAATTCAGTGAGTAAATGGGGTAAAGGGAATAAAATCGAATTGCTTTTTAAATGTAATTATTCTTAAAAACTGTCAGTGGCTTCCCTTTATTTCAGATCCTTGACCTGGCAATCAAGGCCCCACATGTTAATATAATCCAAATCCCACACCTTTTCCCCCAAATCACAATTACATACCTCCACTCCAATCAGATTCAACTTAATTGTACTCTTAAAGGTCAACTGTATGTTTCCCATGTTCAAATCCCTGCTCACATACCTCTGCCCCATCTGGAAAGCCTGCACTGTTCCTTTCTGAATGCCCAGCTTCTCCATGAGCATCCCTGCAATCACTGGCATCTTCAGTCTTCGGTGGTCGGTCCCTCATGGGGAATGCCTAAAACAGCTGTTTTCTACATCACTCACATAACACCTAACATCCACTGCTTTTGTGTCATCCTTCTAAGCCAGTAGTTCTCAGAGTTTATTATTCATTGGAATCACTTGGAACGGTGTTAAAAAGATTTCTTTGGCTCCCCTGAAGAGATTCTGATTTAGCAAGTGTGGTAGGCAGAATTCTAAAGCTGCCCCCAACCCAAGAACTCTGTACGCTGTTTATTCAATCAAACACTAATCCAAGTATGGTTATGAAGGGATTGTGTAGATGTAATTAAGGTCTCAAGTAGGTACACCTTAAAATTATCTCGTTGGGTCTACTCTAATCATCTGAGCCCTTTAGAAGCAGAGTTTTGTCTGGCATGTAACAGCAAAAGAAGTCAGAAATATTCGAAGCATGAGAAGGACTCTGCATGCCTTTGCTGGTTTGAAAATGGAAAGAGCCATGTGGGAAGGAATGTGGGTGGCCTCGAGGAGCAGAGAGCCGCCCCCAGCTGACAGCCAACAAGGACCTGAATTTTGCCAACAACCCCAGGGGAGCTTAGGTTCGATTTTCCGCCAGAGCCTTCAGTAAAGAACCTGGACTAGTGACACCTTATACGAAGAACCCAGCCACACTGCCCGGACTTGAGACTTGTCGTTTTACACTGCTAAGTTGGTGGTGATCTGTTACATAGCAATAAAAAAAACTCTAACATAATAGATACAGGCCTGGGCCCAGGAGTCTGTGTTTCAACAAGTGGGTGGTCCCTGACCACAGTTAAGAAACTTCCTTGAAAACTTTTATAATTTTCATTTCCTCTATCCAATAGACTAGGCTCACCACTGATGTCCTACTTGGGAAGACAATGTAATTGTCCCTTTAATGTGTAATGGATTCCACCTCACACAGATATACACTCTACATCTTTTAACTTTGTAAAATTCTCCAAAGTAGATAAAATATTTACATCCAAAATGTAATACCCAAAGTCTGTGTCTAAACAAGTCCTGGTTCACAGAAATGCCGTGAACGCCGAGGATAACTTCTGGACAGGCCTTCACTTCTTTGCAGCCGAGCGCTGGCTCCGTAGCAGTAGCAGGAGTCCCTCGGTCTGCTGGCCAGGGTTCTGCTCGGGGTTCTGTAGGAAACCTTGACAAGGAACCCTAACCTAGACTTGCAGGTGCCTTGCGTTACACTGGCCTCCCAGTATGACCACCACCATTTGCCAGGTTACCTGCAGTAGCAGGTAGCCTGCTTTGCAGACTTTGGAAAATGTGAGATACAGGAGAGCAAGGACTTGAGATTCCTGAATATGGTGAAATTCTATCATCAAGGGAATCCTCCAGCTTGCTTATGGAGACAATTGAGCACACTTTCCAAAAGAGAAAATCATCCATATTAGTGTGGACGAGTACTTGGAACGCATGTAGTTCAAGCTCCCGGGCCAAACTCTGCTTCACTACTCCTGGTGATGGGGAACTCACCACCTTACAAGCCAGCCTATTCCATGTCTGGACAGCTCGCTTAGAGGGTGCTCCTTCAGGTCAAGCCCTGATCCTCCTCCCTGTGACTTCCACCTGCTGGCTTTACAGCCACTCCATTATACTGCCCTGACCTTGAGCAACCTGTGGGCGTTTGAAGGCCACCCTCGTACCTCATCGCTTTGCTGTGTGTGTCTTTAGGTAAACACCCCCATTCTCTCCAATACTGTCTTGCTGGATGTTTTCCCCACACTACTCCACATGATCGGCCTCTCAGAAAACCAACCGCATCAGAAGTAGTAGGAAGAAAGGCCCATATGGGAAAGGCAGAGTGTTTACAAAAATAGGAGGTGACAGTGAAGTAACAAAGGGGAACAGAGAGACAAAAAAAAACTGACACGCAAGCCCAATGGTTGGTATCCAGGCCTTCACAGCTCTCAATTTTCAAAAGAATTCACGGGATCCTAAGTAGCATATTGAAGCCCCCAGCCACCTTAACAACAAAAAATAATTTCCTATTGTCTTGCCACTATTTTATTGACCCTACTGCATTGGCATCCCTATTTCTGCCAGAACCATAAAGCAGCTGCAGTCAGAAGCCCTAATGGAGTCTCTAACCTGAGCTAGAGAACAAAGAAGATTTTAAAGACAAAACGAACAGATTGCAAAGGAGGAAAAGCAGACCCAATCCCCTTTCGTCCAGATAATATCAGCTTTGTCTTATCCGTCAATATCTGTAAGTCCGGAAAGCTGTGTACAGTGCTTATGTGTCTAGACAGACAGACGGTCCTAGACAAATCACAGAGCTGAATTTTTATGCTTTGGAAATATCTTAAACAAAGGTACCACTGTGGTGGTTTTACATCACACATGTCGGTAGCTCCACTGCCGCAGGAATCTGAGCGAGCGCATTCAGGCTCTGATGGGAGGGGAAAGATCTGACATTACAGAAAAGTTTCTTTTCCGTTTCCCTCTCCCCTCCCAGCAGCCCGGTGCAACACCTGTCTCATCAGCAGGGGCACTCAGAAGGGATGGGCCTCAAGGCACCTCAGTCCCAAGATCCTCCATGCCTCATTCTTCATCCACGCTGCTTGTAATGTTCCATCACTGGCACAGTTACACCTGAACACTCCGGTGCTGCCAAACACCTGGCTTGATTTTCCACTGTCCAAATGAAAAATAAGCATAATCTGCTTTTTGAGGATACAGCAAATGAGGGAGTTCATGACAAATTGTGTTGGTTTATGCAGAATAGTGATAATAAGATACAAATGAGAATTTTTTGCTTAATGAATAATACTAATCACGTTTCAACAAATGCTGTGCCCTTCTAATTAGAGAGACTGCATAAAATCAGCTTAATTTATTTGTGACTAGTTATACAGAGTTTAAATATTTACTAGAGATTTACTCAAATGTTTGAGAGGATTTTAAATATCTCCTGTGGTTGAAGCGGCCTGCCTAGTTCTGCGAGGTGTGGTGACAGCTCTAACTTGTGGGAGCTCTCTCATTTCACAGTGTGTCATGAAAATCCTGGTTTCAAAATGTAAAAAGAAAGGGTCTTCTTGATTTACATACTAATTCTCCAACTGTTACTCATTTTCTTGATTCCAGCCTCCAAAGTTGCTCTCCCAACATTCATCACTGTAGTACACTGGAGGGGATGAGCATCTTTTCAATAAATTATAGGAACTATGACTAATTACAGTGATATTAACTATGCAAAGTGATGTGTAACTTAAAATGGATACGTTCATCACTTCAAATTATGCCTTTGACTTTTGATGGTCTAATACAGGCATGCTCTTCTTGTGCTGAATATCTTTTATATATATTTTCCAAGAATCTCTTTGCAGTTCTGGGGTCTGCTTATGAACATACTGATCTACTAAAAATAACCTTCTAGAGCCTCCTTTATGACCCAGAGCAATTAAAAGAAGGACAAGCAGATGACCCTGAGATGATGAGCAGCAGAGAGACATGTATGTGATGCCTCGCTCGCACAGGATTAGATATAAAAGTCATGGGCATGAGATGCTTTGCTGAAATGCCTTCTTATTTTTATTTTTCAAAAGCATTTTGACCTTGAATTATTTTTATTCAATCCTAATGGAAACTTTGCGGGGGGTGGGGGGTGCTTTAAGTATCTGTACTCTCATCTTCTGGATGAAAACACTGACGCACTGATAGGTTAGGTGTTCTGTCCAAGGCCGCAGGGCTAAGTCATGATGGTCTGGGACTAGACTGAGACTCTGTGCCATCTAGTCCATGTTATACTCCCTAAACCAACTGAACTTATATTTACATGAGCTCATTAAAGAAGCTTAGAGAAAACTTCCAAAATTCTCCCTTTACTTGAGTAAGATGATTTGTTCCATCACCCATTTGTCCATTCATTCCTCAATCTACAATCATTTATGGAACACATTTTCTATGTCAGATACTGTGTTAGATACGGCAGACAGAATGTGCAGACACGATTCTTAGCTTACAGGACCCTCCCTCTGCTGAGGAAGATGAACATGTGGTTCAAGAATTGCACGACACCATGGGAAGGACTATAATAAAGGTTTAAATAAGGTGTTATGAGAGCACAGAGGTGAGGGAATTATTTCTGACTAAGGGGTTGGTGAGAAAGAGGTCAAAGGAAGATTCTCCAGCGAGGTGATAGTTAAATTGTGTCTGAAAGAACTCACTGGGCCTCTTCTAGCAGGACAAGGGCAGCAAAGGCATTCCAAACGGTCAAAAGAGCAAAGCATGAGGGGCACAATGTGTCAGGGAGGGAGGGTGAGGCTGCATAAAACAGGCAGAAGATTCTGTGGAGGGCCTTATGCGTCGCCTTAAGGAGCTCAGGCTTATTCCATGGTGATGAAGAGTCAGGGGACGGTTCTCAGCAGAACAGCACTGAGGCCACTTTTCTGTTCCAGCAAGGTCACCTGGAGGGGGTTGTGGAAAATGGATTGGAAGGAGAGACATGGGAGGAAGAGAGACCAAGCAGAAAGCTGCTGCAGGGCTGTGTGGGCAAGTGGTAAGGATCTGAGTCAGAACTGGGGAAGCAAAGGGCAGGAGCTGCTTAGGGAAAGTGGACTTAAAGGATACTTAGGAGTAGAATGGTTATATTTGTGGTACACACAGGCAAATTTTCCCGTCTTCTGTTTCTTTTTTCCTTCAGTGTTTAGATGACATGACCTGATTAGCCCTTAAGCTTCTAGAAGACAGGAATGAATGTTTGTCAAATGGAAATTCTTGTTATTCTCTTGAAATTGCACCTTGCACAGGGTTCACAATGTAACAGGCATACTTAGGGATAAGGATTTTTGACTTATGATTGGTTGACATGTTGTGACATGGACTTTCCTCCAACTTACAAAGAAAGAAGTCAAGCAGCTACATCAAAATAAAAGATACTGTGCCCATAAACGCATATGCTTAATGGAAGAATGTATTAAAGTCCTTAAGTGCATCTTCCTCTTGATACCAATTGCAAACAACACTTCAGACTTCAAGGAAAACATTTGTTCCAAATTATAACAGATAGCCCAGACTTTAGGTATTTAAGATGGCTTATTGTGTTTCAAGATGGCTGTGACAAGACTTAACTCACAGTTAAGAAAATGTATAATAAATGGATCAAGTGCAGATTCTGGAGCCAATTGCTTTTCTTCAAATTCTGCTTCTACCATTAAGCTGTGGGACCTTGGACAAGTCATTTAACCTCTTTGTGTCTCAGTTTCCTCATCTGTAAAAGGGGGCAAGAAGCAGTAACTACTACAAAGGTTGTTCTGAGTATTAATGAGCTATTATACACACAGAGTTTAGAACAACCTTGACGTTATTATTATCATTGTTGTTACAATTGTTAGAGTAAAGAGAGAAAGGCTCAGGCCTTAACAACATGATGTGGTTCTATCCAATACTCTTAATTATAACAATAACATATAGAATTACCACTATTGATTACGATGAGGCCAAAGGAAGTGTCTCTTAATCACAGCCAGGTTCCTGACTCTGATGTTAAGATGTGGTTGACTTTGAGAACAGTAATCTCAAAATGCTGGACCTGTTTCAAACTTTGCTTCCCAGTTTTCCTTTAAAGCCTAGTAAATACAGAGCATCCTTTCATATATAAAAACTTCTTTGAACTTAGTTTTACTTTCAATCTTGAGGTGAAAAGATCCATTTCTTTTTCTACCCAGTATTGCTTTTCATTTGTCCTATGTCTATTTTTTTCAATCTTCAGAAGATTTTAAACCCATTTATCCTCCTGAGATCTGATAGCTAAATCTGTGCTTTAAAATAAAGAAAAAGAAACATTTATCAAAAACATAGAAGGTACTCAATGAATGTTTGTCAGGCTAGACACTTGACAGGAGCGGAACGATGCTCACTGTATACGTGCTCCCCTGTGGTCCTCAGGACATTAGGTCAGGTCACGGTGATGATCTCCGCTGTGCAGGCAAGCATCGGGAAACCCACAGCCTTGCCCGGGGTCACACCATTAACAGGTAGCCCCGAAGGGCTCTGCCTTGAGGTCGCCTGACTGTAAGGCCCTGTGACCAGCCCCAGAGGTCAAGGTGTTTCTTGGCCCTCAGTTCCTCAAGGTGAAGAATCTTAATTCTCTTAGACAGAGTTGGCCTCTCCAACGTGTTAAGTATTTTATTAGACTTTTCTCAAAATATTCAACTCCAACATGTCTTTTTCTTCTAAGGTCACCTCAGCAGCCTGAACAACATGCAGAAATTCACACGCAGATACCTCGTGGTGGAACAGAATATTTCACACAACCCTCTAAGTATACAGAACCCTCATCTACGTGTAGGTAGAAATTCAGACACTAGCGTGGTTTCAGACCTTGGTCATCTCTCCACCCTTCAGCGACTGCCTGGGCTCACATTTTGTTACTGTTAATAAAACAGAGATTAGTTGATTAGATGGAATTTAGAACATCGCTGAGCATTTTTTAAAGTGTTTAATGAAATGGCCCTTTAAAAACGACCTATTAGTTGTCAGATGCCCTTCAAAAATATGTAACATCCTAATGAAAACAGAACAAACAAACAGCTGAGGCCTGTAGGGTCACGAGATCATAAAACTTTCGGCCTCCTTTCTGACACCGGCAGCTTGCAGCTCCACTTCGCCCCCGGACCGTTGGCGCTGGAGGCTGCAGCCCTGACAGGCAGCGGGCAGCAGCTCGGACTGAAGTCACTCCCGCCGCTGAAGGAGGCCCCGAAAGCATCTGATTATTTTAAAATGTGCTTTCATTGTACTGCTTGCAGCTGTGAGTTAATTTTGTTAAAAAAATAAAATAAAATAAAATAAAATAAAGACCATTTGCTTCTTTAAAATCCAGGTTTACTCCCCTCTGCAGAGCAGCTGCAAGGCGCGCAGCGCCGACTTCACACCCCGCCGCCGCCCCGCCCCAGAGCACCAAGCTGAGAGGCTGCCTTCCTCCCCAGCGGGGGATCCGCACTGCGCTCCGGGGCGCACGGCTTCCGGGGCTCTCCTCATTGGCTGACTGGGGCAGACGGGCAGGTGGGTGGGCCAATTGCAGAGCTGTACAGTTTCAAAGCGGACAGCATCTTTGAGGTCCTCGAGTCTGACTCTCAGCCCTTTCACAGATGAGAAAATTCAAGGACAGAGAGGTGAAGTGGCTGGCCTAAGATTTCACGTCTGGTTAACGGCAGTCCCAGTGCATATAATCTGGAACCAGGAGCAATGGGGTGTGGGGACGTGGAGATGGGGTGCCATCATTAGATTCTGCCAGCAAGCATTCTTTTTCCCCAAGGCAGTATTTACGACAGCTGTCTACTTGATATCTTAAAGATGCGTGGCCACTGGCTCCCTGGCTCCTCTCTAGTTTCATTTCTGAATCACCTTCTCAATAGAATTCTGAACTATGAATCTCTACCCTCACCATAGGCTGCAGACTCACCTCCGTCAAAAACACGCTCTCCGATGCATCAGGCCTCACCAATCTGATACGACTCTAAGTCATTAGATGTCAATATGTGCTTGGTTAAATTGACTTCTAACGTTGCAATCCACATTGCTCGTGGGGTTTCTCCCTTTGAGCACAATGCTGAATTAGACAAGGGCGTTTCAGATCCTGGCTTTGGAGCTTCAGGTCAGCACGCGGCAACCCATGTCTCTGAATCTTCCCAGGTTTCTATGTGTTTGGAATGAGCCACATGGTGATAAACGGTGATCAATCCCGTTTCTGCCATGGCCCCTTTAGCAAGAGGGTAGCTCTGCCAGTCACTTGCCAATCAATTTCACAGAATGTAGGTTGTGCCTTACCCAATTCAAGTCTCCTAATTAATGAAGTGACAAAATTTTGACAGTTTGTTGGCTTCTCTGGCTCTTGCGGAAATTGGAGGAAGAGAACCTTAGGAGGTTCAAGAGAAGGGGAGAGTGAGTAAGGAGAGAAAAATACACACTGATTTAATAGGTCTTTGCCAATTTTTAGCTAATAACAATTTTTTAAATAAATAACCTTTTTAAATTATAAAAGCAATATGCGTTCAGTGCAGAAAATCTTTAAAATACTGGAAAGCATAAAGAATAAAATAAAAACCACTTTAATTTTGACTTTTTAAAAATTTTTTCATGTAATGAAAACCTCAGTGCCATCTAGCTTAAATGATTAGGCAATATACTAGCTCATTCTGAAATTAGGACAGACTTCAGTCCTGTTTTGATTCAGAAGTGTGACAATGCCACCAGATACAAGGTCTCATGACATATCTGCTCCATCTTCTGTGTGTCAGTTCACACTAAGGCCAACTTCCTCCTAGAGTCACAAAACTTCTTCTAGTATCTCCTGGGACTTTATGTTTTCTCAGTCACCGTAAGGGAGAGAGAATGGGTATCTCCCACCCAACTAAGAAATCTTCCAACTCTTTCTAGTTGGATCAAATAAAATTATACGCCTGTCACCGAATCAGACATTAGCGTCAAGATAATACTTGCACCAAATGGCTAGGGCCTGGATTATGTGTCTACCTCTGACCTAATAACCGTAACTAGAGGAACAGGATCGTGCTGATTGGCCCCACTCGGTGGTGGACCACCTGCAGAACTAAAGGTGAAGGTCAGCCTTATCAAATTGCTTGGCTGCTGCACATGGTGTGGAGGTAGGGGAGGTAATGGATGGATGCTGAGGAGTCAGTCGCTCACAGTGTCCTCCATCCACTAGAAATCCAGCTGCCTGGGGAAGACCATTGTTGGCATTTTTGCTATATAGCTCTGAACTTATACATATATTCTCTGTGTGTTTGTGTATTTCAAATTAAAATTATATTGTATATACTGTTTCATATACTCCATTTTTCACTGAAAAAAAATCATCCGTGTTTCCTCGTGTCATCCAATATTCTAAACATTATTTAAAAGGCTACATGGAATTTAAATAACTCCTAAAGTTTGGAAATTTATTGAGCTGTTTCATTTTTCATCCTTACAAAATTAAGTTACAAAAAAAAAAAAAAAAACCCATAGATATGGTCACCAGCCTCACAAAGATAGCAATCTAGTGAGGAAGAGACATGCTAGCAAACAAAAGTTAAACAGAAAGTCACAGGTGTGACGGCTCTTTTGAAGGTCAAGTGCAGGGTCCTGTGGGAATGCAAAGTCTATCGATGGCAGTAGGAACAGCAACTCAGAAGAGGGGAGTTCAATCTGAGACTTGAATGACGAGTAGGATATACTCAGGGGCATGTGAAGTGGAGCAGAGCAGGGAGCCAAGCGATAGATTTCAAAGACCTGGAGATGAAAGAAAGCGATGATGCGGGATCTGAAACAGGTCCTTGTGGTCAGAGCGTAGAGTGAGGGAGACGGTGGAGCAGTTGTCTGGAGAGGCAAGTAGGGACAAGAGGATGTAGAGCCCCAAGAGATGTGTTCAAGAATTTGGTCTTCATGCTAAGGGCAATAAGAAGAGTTTTAAGCAGGGAGAGACAGAACCATCTCTGCATCTTAAAAGATCATTCTGACAACAGCATGGAGAGGTTAATAAGAACTGAAATTGAACATGGTGAAAAACCTCTTAGGAGGCTCCTATGCTGTTCAGATTAAACCATGGTGGTGGCTTAGATGTAAGTGTTGGCAGAGAGAAGGGGAGGGGACTCAAGATTTGCTTCCGTTGTTCCCTGAACCACGCATAAAAGGAAAAGCAAAACCAAGCCTAAAGGCTGTAACATGAGGGAGGTATCTGAGAATTAGGGTAGAAAAGAATCCAAATTGCCTCCTGTTTGCTGGGAAAGACTTAGAGAGATGAGTACACGGAAGAAAAATAAAATTAGGTGTAGTAATTCTGATTCACAGACACCGTTTCCCGGCCAGATGCTGCCGTGGAAATTTCATGAACACCCGCTAAAATCATAAATGAAAATCACATATTCATAACGTTTAATGAGAATACAGGCTGAATTTACAGCCACTGAATGTGCAATACGGATGAAGATGTCAATTTGCCCATGGAAGATGGAAATATATACGGTAGAGGAAAACAATATCCAGAAATGTGACAAACATTTGCATGAAAATGAGTCACAGGAAAAACTCAAAACTTCTTCAATACTTTATGCATCAAATTATCTTCAGAGCAGTCAAAAAATAATAAATAACAATAGTGCATTTTCCTGCCATTAATTTTGTCACAAAACTTCTGTTGACTTCAGTGGAAGTTCTGCATCTAGAATGTGGCCCAGGAAATTTATAGTCTGTAACTCAGAGACCAAAGACCTTGAACATCAAGAAAATCTCTTACCCTTATTTATATACACTGTTCTTTATCTTTATCACAAAGGAAGAGCCGGTACCCATTCCAACTAGCCAATCATTATGCAAGGAATATTCTGACTCACCCAGCATCTTTAATCAGTAAATGCCGTGCCAATGGAAAGAGAGTGGGGAGAAGTCACAGCATCCATTAATAAAAAATGACTGGGGCTTTCTATCAACAGAGGCATCATTAGGAAACGTATGGTAGGAAAATAGTAGGCTGTAGATTTGTGGTGGCAGGGATGGCAACGGAATACTAACATTTACACCCTCTTAACCACTTCACTTTAAAATAATGCCGGATTTCAGTAACCACGTATGTGCTTAATAGAGCATTCTACATTTTCAATTTCTTGCTAAAGTCCTAACCATAGTCTCCAAAGATGAGAGTGCCTTCCTTACCTGACTCTGGCTCTCCCTTCAGCCTCTGGACACAAATATTTCTAATGTTTTCAGTTTTATTGAAATGTAATGGATACATAACACTGTACAAGTTTAATGATTTGATATATGTATCTATTACAAAATGATTATCACAATAAGTTTGGCTTAAAAATAGGGAATGCTTCCTGAATTTGCATATTTTCTTTGCACAGGTGCCTTGTTAGTCTCCTCAGTATGGTTCCAGTTTTTAGTGCATGAGCTGTTGAGGTGAGCATCACGGATACATCTAATAGGTAACTGACTGTGATTGCCATCAGAACGTATTTTTCATGAGGGCTTCAGTCAATTCTTGGCAAAAAATAAATCAGATGTGATGAGGAAGAATCTCAGATTAATCCAGTACTTTCTTGAACAGTCTCCTCTCTTTGCCACACTTCTACTCCCAATCACGAACCCTCGAGTAAATAAAGAAAATACAATTCACATCTCCAATAAATGGTGCAAATCTGTATTTCAACCGAGGATGCTTCCTGGTCACATAGTAGACTTGTAAACTGCATTGCATTTTGAAAGAAAACAAGATAGTCACATTCCATTGACAGACAGCCTTCTTGAGCATGTCTTCTGGCAGGTTAAAGGCACCCAGGTCATACGCTGAGGGTGCTTGGGAGAATCATATGTTCATATAAAACACCTAAAAATCTTAATAGAGGGATGAGCTAAAATTTCAAAAGTCCCCCATTACCATGTAACTTTTCAAGTATCACTAATGCATGGCACCAGTGGATTAGCAGTGTTCTGCTTTAACGGCATTTCTGCCCTATCATTAACCCAAGCATGGTCCATAAAGTTACCTGAATATCCATACATGAGCTTATGGCTGTTTATGGGGTTTCCAGTCCTATCAGCATCAAACTCCTTCTCTAGGTTCAGTTGTGTGGATCTGAAGGCTAGGGACTGGATAGCAGTGTTGTTAAATGAATTCAGCTTTCCATCGTGTCCATTTTCCATGTTTTGGTTTTGAAAGGTCATGGCTCTGACCCTAACATGCATGGTAGAACGTGACTTCTACAGATACTTCACTGTTAATCGATATTTTGCTTTTAGACAGAATCTGGATAGATAAGTGTTTTCAAATCACGACCCAGTCTACGCTGGAAATTATACCAGTTTTGATAAGAAGCAGTTGGAATACACCACCCACCAAAAAAAAAAAAAAAAAAAAAAAAAAAAAAAAAAAAGTCCTATTTAATCCAATCTTCTATTGGAATTCCAGGATTTATGTCACTATTATAGAAAAACTCATTTTGGTTATAGCACCAACATGGCCAAATAAATGACTTCTAGATGCGAGAAGAAAGTATTTGGCCAAGACAAATAGGTGTTCAAACAGGCCTCCTCAGCTTACTCATTTTGCTATATGGAAAATGAACCAACCGAGTTCAATGTGCACCAAATGAGATTTGGAATCACGTTCTAATTCACTTCTTTCTGTACCAGGAATGAGCAGTTTTTGATTTCCCTGCTTCCACCTTTAACCCCTACAGTCTATTCTCAACAAAGTGATCCTTTTAAACTATACACCAGATCACGTGACTCCTCTACCCCAAACCCCCCCACGTCTCCCTAAGAACAGGGCAAGCCAGAGCCCTGGCAGCGGTCAGCAGTCTATACAGTCGGGCTCTCTGGTCTGATTCATCCCCACCCCTGCCCGCCGCTCACGTCACCCCAGTCCCACTGGACACACTGCTTCCCAAACACACCCAAACCCAACACGATCGCACCTCAAGACCTCCGCACGGCTTGCCCCCTCTGACCAGAGCGCTCTTCCCTCTGATGCCACGTGACGCGTCCCCTCCCCTTCTTCATACCTTTGCTCAACAGTCACCATCCCAACAGGCAGCCTTGTCCAACCCCCTCCGCCCACTTCCAGTACCCTTTGTCCTGTTCTGTTTGCCCTCCATAGCTCTCCTCACCTTCTCACATTCTGCACAGTTTACATATTTATCATGTTTACTGTCTTTGTCTCTCACTACAATTTAAACCCCACAAGGACAGAAACTTTAGTCCATTTTGTTCACCTCTGTATGCCCAGAACTTGAAGCAATGCTCAGCACATAGTAAACTCATGCTTACTAATATTAGTTGAATAAAAGAATGAATTCCAAAGTTGTGGAGTGTGGCAAAGATCTAGCACACTGAAAATTTGTGGGTGTTTTGCTTAAAGCTATGATTTAAGTTCTTCAGCCTCAGTTTTCTCATCTATAAAATGGAATAATTATATTATTTAACACTTAGGTTTGTTGTAAAGATTAAGGGAGAAAATAAATGGAAGCATTTTAGACAATGATTCACATATTTATTATTTTGATTAGTCCAAGAATTATAAAAATCAAGAATAGAAACCACACCTAGCATTTGTGTAGAATTTTACACTTTATAAAGAACATAATTGTTTTCATTAGATCCTTATAGGATCCCCTCATAATATGTTCAGAACTGGATCCTCAGTGTCAAGGATGTATCCAACCACAAGACTATGATAGCAGAGGCAGATTCAAACTGAAGTCCTCTGAGTCCAAGCCCTGTGCTCTCTTCAACATCAGGGAAAGAATATCTTCCTTTGAGCACAAGGTTTTAACGGGATGAAAGATCTTTGAAGTGATACGTTGTGTTTAGGTGTCTGTTCCCTAAGTCTGGATGTCTGCTTAGAATGTGGTTTAGAAGAGGCTGGTGATCACCAGCACGGAGTACTCCCTGCAAATCCCAGAACGTCAAGACTCGGCGACCAGAAGAGATCTTCTCGCCACTGATGGCTGATTTAGTCATGTACGTGCAGTCTGGGAAGCCTTTAACATCCAAGTGTTTCCCAGCATCCTACAAATACCTCCAGAAAGGATTAAGTTTTCTGAGAGGGGCTCCCCAGTTCATGATTCCATCTTGTTTTGCATGGCTGGTGTTTAGTATATCCTTAGTGCACAGATGAATGAATTTAAAATGGGTGTGTTTATGTTGCTGCCTGCATTAGCTTGCAACACAACATTTTCTCCCTTTTTTTCTGCTAAAGTAATTAGAGCATAGGCAGATGTCTACAGCATCGTGCCCCGCCCCATCCTTCACAACTGTGTTAATTGGCAAACAAGTTCCCCAGAATGCTGTGCACGAAAGAATTACACATTTAGGAAATGCTGAGTTAAACAAGTTCAAAGAGGCTTTTTTACCACAGGACTTCTCAGAGCCTTTACCTACACCAATGCACACTGCAAATCTTCAAAATTTAAGTAGCATTTACAGTACTTTGTAAATTATTAGATTATGTACTCCCTCCCCCATGAAGCAAAGCTTTTTGCATGGAGTTTCTCTCAAGTCAAGTCTGCAGAGAGCATATTATAACAAATACAGTCAGGGTCTTTGAAAGCAGAATCCATTAAAAACTTAAAATAAATGCCAGAAACATGAAGTCAAGGAGAGTTCATGCTTTTCTGTAAAGCTGGATACTTTATAGGGCAATTTTACTTAGACTTACTATTTAATTTCTATTAAACATACTAGGCTTGTGTAAGCCCACAGATTCTGAACAAGCATTATTTGGGAGAATGTGCTAAAAGATTGATATTTATTTCACCTTTTCTTTTTTTTTTAAGGAAGGCACAGGTTTGGGGTCCTCACATAATCTCATGGACTTTAAATAGAAGGCCAGAGATCCTTATAAGCAAAGTAGTCAAACTTACGACAGGAAAGAAAACAAAGGATGCTCCTGTCCTATTGGTCTTAACACAGGGTCTCTTGGCCCAAATAAATGAAAACTTCTATCAACAGCAAATGTTGTCCAAAAATCTTTATCAGTTAATAGCATCTTACTTAATTTTATTTACAAGATAAGAGTAAATAAACATAGCAAAGGACCGACAGCACAGGGCACAGAACCTGTACATTTAGATGAGGCCAAGAAGAAGATGGTTGAGCGGGGAGGGAAGTCAGGGAAGGACAGCTGCAATCAGGCTCCCTGAAGGAGGTGATGGGGGGAGGCTCATCAGGAAGAAAGATCCAGTAAAATGGGATGAAAGAACCTTGAGTTCCACTGCACCCACTTTAGCCTTATGGTGGCCGTGGTGACAGATCTCAAGCGTTGGAGTTTGAAGGGAATCGAAGGCAGAAAGCTGGGAGGGCTAAACCTGGCTGTGCAGACGCTGCTGGATAAAGAGACAAAGACACCTAGGGAAGGAGGTCTTGTCCAGAGAGGACCCTATCTGTAGCCAATACCAGAAGCTCCTGAAGGTGTGAGGTCCCCAGATCCTGTCCCAGGCATTCAAAGTCAAAAAAAAAAGTCTTTTCTCTGGTTCTTCTCCACTCCACCCACCCCTCCACCCTTAGCTGTAGCCCCTGATGAAGAGGGGATAGAAACTAGCCTGATTATCCCTGCTGCTGGGACAGGGTTTCATGTGCAGACTAACACACACCCCAGTCATCACTGTGTCCCCGAGTCCTCCATTTCATTTCTCATGCTATAGAAATATACAGACTGTTTGAATGATGAACAAATCCCTTCCTCACTCTCTGGACATGAATGGTTTATGACTCGCTCAGCACTTGGCACTGAGATTTAGTCATCTCTTGGAGACTCTTCCCTGAACATGAACCTGCAGTTGCACACCCGAGGCCAGCCCCTTTTTGTTCTCCACAGCCGCTCTTCCTTCCAGGCTTTTGTGAACGTCCTGCAGAGACCTCCCCAGGCAATCTGCGCTAAGCGCAGCTCTCTGAGCCAAAGACCTTCTCTTAGGGCATCTGGATGATTTTAATGGGAGGGTTTTGAATGGGTAAACCCTGCACCTTGAACAAATCTGCACGCCGCTGATGGAGGAGGCAGAGCCCCAGATGAGCAGAGCTCGTCCCTGACCAGCACAGCCAGCCGTCTACCCACTGCGGCTCACCCACAGCTCCCTCCTCGGAGCTGCTGAAATCTGCTCTTCCTTTGTCTTCTGAAGAAGATCTAGCTTCCCCTGGATGCTTTCCAGGATAAAACCCACTCATTTCCTTGACTCGCAATGTCCTCTTGAAAACTAAGTAATGAAAGCAGATGCTCTAGCTCAGACACATATTTTCTCACTCAAACGTTCATCACAGCTTCCCACCCAGAGCTGAAGCATTATCTCTGCTGGGAGATTCACAATCTCTCAAGCCCACGGAAAGGTTGGTCAGGCGGTTCTTGCGGGTTCCATAACTGTAACTGTAACTTTCAATTAATTGAAAATTTTGCTTTATAAGGATTTTGTGTATTCTGTTTTTATTCTTATAGGATATCCACAAAAAAAAAAAAAAAAGATTTTCTTTGCGTATCCTGTACCCTTTTCCATATTCATATCACCTAAATGCAACAAAAATAATGACAATAAAGATATTGTTTTACTTAGAAGGAAAACCTCATACGTGGACATTACTTCCTTTGCCCAGTCAAAAATAAACTAACATGCTTTCGATTGGAACCCCAAATAACACCCATAAAGGCAAAATCTGACCAATTACCTCCTCCTATTCCTGATTTTTCTGCCTCCCCCAGGATATGGGAGAAGGAGAGTATATAATTGGGAAGTCATTTCTACTTGTTTCCATAAACCAACAGGCCCCATGCCTTGAACTTGATCTTTTTACAAACTGCATTATCTGTGACAGACCAAAATTTTTCCATATTAAAGAATCCAAAAGAGCAGACTGTTACAGTAACCTTGCATATCTTATTGAATGGTTGATTCCAAAAAAATAAATAAATAAAAGTAATTAATTAAAAGACTCACATCCAGTATTTCATGTGACTGCAGTTTGTCCTCCGTGGCATCCACAAAATTTTTTTTTAGAGATTGCGGGAAGTGTCAAGACCCTTCCTTGTTACAATTTAATTTTCTGCTGCTAAGGCAGTTACAGTTCAATGAATGATGATTCAAACACATCGGAGTTTTCATTACTCTTTGCTTAATTTGTCAGTTAATGCCTTTGAGTTCTATGGTTTCCCCGACAGTCTTAACTTGCCATTAAAAACCTGTCAAGGAAACAACCTTCTGATTTCAGTGGGTTTAAGGAGCATATATCCTTTCATTGTTAAGAAAGTTAGACCTCGCTCCTCAGCCAAAATTCTCATACTCTAGGAATCCACAGTTAGGAAAGGTTGCAGTAATTCTGGATTAGTGTTTTTTAATACAACAGCACTGCAATAAATACCAGAAATAAGAGTTCATGCTTAAGATACTATATATCATAAGAATGTTGCTTTCTATCAATGTTTCTTAGTGGTTTATGGTTACCTGATAAATGTTGGACTTTTACATTCCTCTCCATGTCCCAAGCATCTATTACATTTACACATTTTCTACTTCTCTAATATTTTTGCAATACATTTTCCTGAATCGGCTGATGACATTTAATAGAATGTTTAAGACACAATATAAAACCTTAAATGCTGTTGCTTATTCTGGGGGGAAAATGTGCACATAGATTGGATTTCAAATTAAAACCTACAATGGTGTACCCAACATGTTCACTTCTGCTATACATATTAAAACCTAACTAAATGTTCCTTATGCAATACTGCAGCATCCGTACAAATAACAAGCTCCCATACTTACAAGCCAGCTAGATGACTAAGGAGCTATTAATGAAGGGAAACAAAACCGCAGTGCTGGGATGTAATAGTCCATGAAATTCTTATTGGTAGAATGAGAATCTGCAGTAAATAAATATTAACCTAAATGCAACAGAAAACATAAAGCAAAGAGGGGAAAAATGTATTCTTTCAGCTAAAATATAGGGTAAAAATTGCTGACAATGTAAGGAAAGTCTATTTGCATACCACAGGGCTCCATCTGCCGTGGAAAATATAAGCTGCAAGAATGATTTAATATTTAATAGAAGTAGTAGCCACTGTTAATTAGAATTTGCACATTTACAAATCAGCACTGATAGCAATACAAATTATGAAATATAAGGGTGTTCTGCTGGATACCAGGGAAAATAAGATGACAGGCAAAGTTAATGAAGTATCCCTAACCACAGCTCCGTCAGAACACATCAGAGAGCTAATCCAGTTACAAAGAGCCTGCAATGGAAAATCTATTTAAAATATTAAAATGCTGTTTGGTAAAAGCTTTTTCATAGTGCATTTTACTTAAACAGTTGCTTATTGCTCACGGGTCATTAGCTGTACACCCAGATGCATTCGGCAAACTGCCATTTAAAAGAATAGTAGAAATTAAATAAGAAATACATTTCTGCAGCATTTTTTTTCCCTTGATATATAGAAAGAGTTTGCTTAATATCTAGTCTGGATGTGGAAAAAAATAGCGTGTGGTCACAGCATAAGTGGAAGGCTGTGGAATCCAGCACCACACTTGGCCTACACGGAGCCATAAAATGCAACACAACTCTTCCTCTAGACCCAGTCTTATTCCCGACTATACTTAGATGCTAATAGTGACGATACAGAGCGACTCTTATTTAGTAAGAAGTCAGAAATTAGCATTGATTTTTTCATTAATCTTCTATTTCAGCTCATTTCTTTCATCATCATATAATATGGATTAGTAGTGTGAGCATTTTATGCACAGTGTTTTAATAGCAACTTTTAGTTCTCTAAATCATGAATACTGCTCACTTCAGCCTCTGGAATCCCTAATTTACGGAACTGATTCTATAGCCAAACTCCGTCAGTTTGCTATGATTAGGAAATCTTTGCTCCGTGACCATTATTTTTAATGTCTGCTAAAGATGTTTCTCCATCTTGGAAAAAAATATGTAGAACAAAGGCTATACCAAGAATAGAGTTTTAAATAGAAAAGCCTAAGCAAGTCAAACTGTTGCAGATCACACATAAATGTGAAATCAGACGCTGTCACAGTACATCAGGAAATATTAGCAGGTGTTTAAGTCTACTTAAAGTATATTATGAAGGTATTTGTTGGGTGCAGGCAGGGGTCAAAAACCAGCAGCCTCTGGATCAAGTACTTCCAGGAGACATTTTCTTAGCCATCTTCTTTTTTAGACTAAAATTGGAATCTTTTAGACAGCATGCCCCCCACCCTCTTACTGTCTTATTCTTAGCAACTTCATGCCTTCACATTTTACTCCTGACCTCTGTAAGTATTATTCCTGGCTTTAAAATATTTTACATCTCTATTAATATGCCATTTTATATGTTCTTGGATGTGGTTAGCTGCATTTTTTCTTCACCCAAAACACGCCCGTCATGCATTCATACCTACAACTCAATAAAGGACCCATGAGTATGGACGTCATTAATTTGAGGCCTCCAAGGTACTACAGCACCAGTAGGGAGATGTTGAAAACTGCTGCATAGTAGCAATGGAAACCGATCAGGAGCCTGTCTGTCTGCATCAGGACTCTGGGTGGAAAGCACGTGTGCAGACACACACACACACACACACACACACACATATTATGTTAGTTTCTCTGAGAACTGGCCCCATTGACTTGCTATCATTCAGGTCACAATTTCAAATATATACCATCTGTGCAGCCAGAGAAACCTAAAGCAGAAATATTATGTTAGAATGGTTTCGATTTAGTAGCATCCAACTGCACCCACCAGGAGCAAGTGCAAGATCTTTCTAGATGAAGATATCCTCAAATTAGGCCTTCAGGATTCCCATAAAAGTTCAACAAAATACAAGCTCATAGTAAAACAAGCAAACAAACAAAAATTTACCAAGCACATGAAGAAATACTCCACCATTTATGAGAGTTAACAGAGACAAACCACAGGTTTAAACTCCTAAGCATTTAGAGTTCTAATAATATTAGTTTATAAAATGTAAAATAATTATCAATGGAATGCTTAAAAAAGAGAGAGAAACAGAAAAACAAGACATGTGGACAAGGAACAAGACACTATCGAGAATGATCACAGATTTGGAAAATAAATAAAATGCATTGAAGTGATACACACACACATATTGAAGGGAGTTCTGCTGCCCACAGTGGTAGACTAGATATTTCAGATCACCTCTCCAGCTTATAACTAGTAAGTGTGAGCAAAAAGCTTTAAATAATACGTTTGAATTCATTAGAAATATAACAAGAAAGTAAAGTATTATGAATTCAAAATGGAAAGATTCAGAGAATTCAACCTACATTTAAGTGAGTTTGCCCTATGGGTTGCTGCTATTTCCAGAGCACACTTTTCCACAGAGCTTTTAACAGACTCGTGAGGCTAGATGGAAAGAAATTCAAGTTCAGAATCTGCTAAGGCAGGAGGGACTGGCAAAGCTCCTAGGCTTTGGAATAAGGGTGAACAAAACATAAACCACTCTGAAATGATCTAAAACCCTAGTTGGATTAAAGCAAACCTTGATTACTAATATCCTTAGCTACTTTTCAGAAATAAACATAAATTTTCTTAGGTGGACAATACCATCACCCTAAGCCTCAAGTTGCCTCTGTATTTTTTGATATGCAGTGATTAGAATTTAGCAACAAAAAATAATGATAATGATAACCAGGCATATAAGTGAGCTATATAATGTAATCACCTAAGAGAAACAATAGGGCATAGAAGCAGATCCAGAGACTCTCAATAATGCAGTTATCAACTAGGAACTTAAAAATAACTATGCTGAATATGTTCAGATAAATTAAAAAATAAGATTAGCAACTTTAACAGAGAATATAAACTATAAAAATTGAGGATCTATAAATTAAAAATGTAATAATTGAAATCTTGAATTGCCAAGAGACATTAAGCCACATTTTCAAAAGGTACTAAAACTTCAAGCAAGATAAATATTAAAAAATGCCATACCAAGTATAGCTGTAGATCCTATAACCAGCCAGAGGAAAAAAATATTGACCTTAAAATGTGCATCATAAGACTAATAGCTGACTTCCCCACCAAAGTCAAAGCCAGAGGACAAAGGAATGATTTTGCAAAATGCTGAAAGAAAATACTTGCTACCATAAAAGGTTATACCTAGGGAAACAGTCCTCAAAAATGAAAACTGAGGAAATTTTCAAACAAACAAATAATTCAGGAGTGAAGTAAATAAAATAAAATAAGGTATTCTTCAGACAGAAGGAAAATTCCATATGGAATTGAAATACACATTTCTAAAGTCTTAAATAAATTGACAACTATATCACATTCATAGATAGGATGGCTTAATGTAGTTAGCAGTTTGCCTCAAATTTAATCTTAGAGGCAATAAAATTCCACTCAAAATCTAAACCAAATATTTGAGAAATTTAACAAGTATTCTAAAATGTATACGGGCAAAGTTCTAAAAAAAAAGCCAAAACTCCCAAAAGGGGAGGAAGAAACAAGGTAAGTGGAATATTCCTACTAGAAATCAAGATTTATTTTTAAACTGTATTAATTAAACAAGTGATGTTTTGCACAAATATGCAAAATTTAATCAAAGAAATACAATAAAGACTACAGAAACAAACACACATATCCACAGGTAACTGACACTGCAGATTGCTGAGGAAAGAAAAGACTACACGAGAAACTGCATTAGGAAAACGGATAATCCATCTGGAAAAAATAGAATTGAATATCTCAATTCATATTCTAGGAGGACTAAGCACAAATATATGAAAAACAAATCTTTAACAATTTTAGAGGGGATATAAGAGTATCTTTATCATCACTGGTAGAGAAGGATTTCTTAAACAAGAACCCCAGATCTACTAACCGTATAGGGCAAAACTGATCAGCTTGCCTGATTAAATGATTAGCTAGAACATTTCCTCAGAAGAACACAGTGATGACAGGTTGACTTTGAGAAACTGGTGCCTCTTTCTAGAAAGTACTTTCTAGTTATTCCATATTTGAGCTGTAGTTACCAAAGATATTTCAATTTGTCCCCAAATCTGTTTTTTCCCCAGTTGTATTTCTTGTTATATCATGTCTAATGATTGCCCACTTCAACTTCTTTGGTTCACCTGCTATCTACCAGAGTTAACTGTGTTGCATACAAAAGGCTTTTAATCTCAATAGGCATGATTTAAACAACAGACAGAACACTCATTTTTTTCTAAAAAGTTGTTATTTAATAAATTATTAGTATATATTCTTCACCAAAAAAAAATGATGAGCAAAAGATTTCATAAGGAAACATTTTAATAAAAAAAAAAAAAACAACCATAAACTTAGAGAAAGCATTGGTGAAATAGATAACCAAAACTTTACTGTTCATGATGTACGTAAAAATCCAGGAAATCAATAAGGAAAGGGCACATAACCCATAGAAAATGGGCAAACGACATAAATGGATACTTCAGAGTAAAGAATGCACAGATGGTGAATAAATTTGGAAAGATTCACAGTTGCATTAGCAACCAAAGAAACAAATGAAGGCTTCAGAGTTACGTAATGTTATCTCCATTAGACCAGCAAAAATTAAAGAGGCTGGCAATGTTGAGTAATACGAAGTAAGCAACAGTGGTGTATAGAATTTTTTAAAGTTGAGATCACTGGTGTAGATTCTGCTAAAGTTCTGAAAAAAATTATAATGTGTTTCAATAAAATTGCCAGCACTAGAGGCTGCCAGTTTGTTTATTGCCATTGTAATGACTGCACCAAATCCCTGGGATTCTTTGGTGGTCCTCCAGCGATGCTATTCTGAATGAGTCAGTGCTAATGCAGTAATTTAAAATAATTCCGCATGCTAAGTAATAGATTTTAAGAACTGTGTCATCTGAATTTCAACTTCATTCAGCCAATGGTAAACAAATTTGCTTAGCTATGTTCCTTGGATTTAAAACAACTGTTTAAAGCAGACAGGGCAGATAAGAATGCATTTAATTTTGTCTTTTAGATGAGATTTAATGACTTAGAGCTTCTTTGTAGACTGCAAAAATGACAAATAAAAAGTGTGTTGCTACCGTAACAACTATGAAATTATTAGCTAAGCTCAAAGAATGAGACAGAAAAAAGTGTCAGCTTGAGGTCCAGGGCAATGTTAACAAATGAATCCCACCAACTGCATGGCTCCTTGGACTCCCTGTCTGGAAATACAGTATCAAGACAACAAAACAGCAACAAGAACTTCAAGTCTTTTGAAAAATGAGGGACTTGGTGACTGTATATCTGTGGCCTTAGTTTTTCCATCTGCTAAGTAAAGACATAACTTCATTGCTCTCCTGTAATCGTTGTGAAGAGAAATTAATAACTCTTAAAGAAACACTTGGCAAATATAAAGTGCCCTGTGTGTGGTAAGCATCAGTATTTATGGAATAAAATGACTTCACTGGAAGCCTAACAAGTAAGTAGGTGTTTTATCTTTCCACACTAGGCAAAAATTTCAAAAGGATCCCTGAAATGTATTACTGGTTCCCTTTTCACTCTGGTATTAAAAGGAAGTAAAAGAGTCCATTCTCGGCTTAATCAATTCAAAACAACATGCAAAATGTCTACCAAAATTTGCCTCATGTTCTATACATTCTCTACAATACAGTAGAAAGTATATTCAATATTCTTCCCCCCCCATTTCCCTCCCCCAAGTTCTGTTATTATTTTAATCAATATTTTGCACAACTTTCTTTACCAAGTAAAGATACAAAAATAAGGCTGTGTTTCAACTTGACATTGGAAGAAAGTTTATAGACCATCTCATCCACCTCTCCACCCATACAGATTTCATTTAATTGCATCTCTGACAAATGGCCATCTGTCTGGACTGTTGAAATACTCAGTGAAAGGGCACCTGTTGTGGAGATGATGGAAACTACCTCAACTGTTTCTAGAGTAACTAACTGAAAATTCTCTGATTTGAGTCCAAATTTGCCTCACCGAAATTTTTACCCATGAATGCTCTTTCTGCCTTCTGGAACAAGAAAGAGCAAACCTATTCACTTTTCTGTGATCTTTCAAAACTTGGAAGTATTTTTTTCAGATTGTTCTTGTCTAGTTCTTATGTGATAAGCTTTCTGGAAGATCACATCTGGTATTCACAGGGCATGCTCTGGTTTGCCTATGACCTTCTAAACCTAAGGAATACAGAACTGAGCATTCGACATTGCTTGTGGCTTAGCCAATGCTGTTGTCAGGGAAATGTTGCCCCACACCCTCAATCTTGTTTCACTGGCGGAGAATAAGTTCTTTGATTAACTTTTAAATAGCAGTGTCACATTAAGTCACACAGATCTCACAGGCAACTACAACTCCAAAAACTTTTCCACGGGTCACTTTTCAAGAGAAGTTGCCCTAATGCTATCTTAGTATATTTTTTGCACCTAAATTTAATTTTGCTTTGTTATTTTTGGCTCAGAACTTTTGTACTTCCATGTTCATGCTTAACTGTGATGTAATTTGCTGTCTAATGAAACTCTATTTCACTGTCTGTAACTTAGATAAGCCAGATATGTATGACCAATTTCATTTGTATGAATGATTTCAATCATTGATGAATAAGACAGGATTAAAGAGAGTCCTACCACATATTTCCAGAAAATTCCATTCACTTTGACGAGTCCTGGTTTATTCATAATCTCAAAGACCACCCTTGAATCCGTCTAACTATATCAACAACTAGCCCTCATGTTTCAATTTATCCACATGAACACCCTGATTTTTGTCCTGATTTCCTGAAATCAAGATGTCATGTGCTTATGAGAGCTCTTCCACCTCATACTACTACTCACAGAAATTCCTTAAATGTGTACTGGTTTCTCTAGAGGCCTTCCCTATAATCTAGGCTTCAGCTCTGTGCCATATAATTTGTCACAGTGTTGATTATTGTGTGTTCAGAAAACTTCATATTTTATTTATCCTTGCTGCCTTCACAGTATTTGTATTTAATTGAGGAAGGAGAAAGGAAGGAAGAAAGGAACAAATGAATGAACGAATGACAGAAGGAGGGAAAAACAGAGGGAAGGAGAGGGGAAGGAAAGAAGAAAAGGAAGAGAGAAGGGATAAAGAATCTCATCTCTTCATCGAGGCTGTAAGCTCTGAAAAGTAAGAAGCCACCGCTTATACACTGTTTCTCTCCCACAGTACTCATCTCAGTATGGAATCCACAGCCAGAAATCTACACCTCACACAAGGACTAAGAACAAACCTTTAGAGACCATTGAGGATGGAGTGAACACCATCTATGGACTGATATAGGTGGATACGAGGGATAAGAAGAAAACGTTGCATGAATTAAGGTCTTATAGCAGATTGTGCAGTGAAATAGCTCCCTAGGTATCCTGAAACAGTTTTGACAGAACTGAGAGCATGTTGAATCAATCTGTGAAGTATTCAGCTGCTGACACAGAGGAACAGGAAAGGTTACTCATGCAGATTGATTAGCTAGAAGGTTCTATATCTGGTGAATGAAAAGAGGTATTAATGACCCCAAAGTAGAAGAAACCTCTGTCTTGGAGTTAAAGCTGGGGAGAAAGGTCAATGCAGGAAATGAGGAGAACCAGGAGAGCCAATCAACTGCAGGTCATAGTGGGTCAATTACAGTCCCAGCGACAGGGCTGCCAACCAGACACTCAGCATCAGCTCTAGCCCCTCTTTCCCCTCGTTCCTCTAGAGCTCCCAAGGCCCATCAGTTCTAATCCTGAAATCAGTCCTTTCCCCCCTATTCATACTGCCACTGCCTTAATTTAGACCTCATTTCTTGCTTGAAAATTGTAATGGTTTTTCAACTAATCTCCATGCCTTTAGGCTTACTCTCTCATCCTAACCGCTGCAAGAAGCTTTTAAATTACAAATCTGATCATGTCACATTCCTAGATATAATCCTTTGATGGTTCCTCAATTACCTACTGGATAAAATTCTTGGCATGGCATTGGAGGTCCTTTATTATCAAATTCCAACATATTTTTCCAACATCATTTTCTACCAGTCTCCAACACACCTTGTACTTTAGTCACCACAAATGACCTCCCCAGCTTCTATACCTCTGGCCTTTGCACAAGCTTTTCTCGCTGCCTAGAAAGCCATTTTTCCCTCTTTCTAATTGATATACTTCTATTGTCATTTACAACCAAGCTGAAATGTCAAGTCCTTTTCAAAGATTTTCCCACTTCTTCAACCCTTCTTCCAAACACAGATTATCTCTTCCTTCTCAGTACTTTCACAGAACTTTTCACAGGCGTCTTATTTTGCACCTATTGAGATGTGAATTTCTACATCTTTATATGCCCAGGGGTTCTCAGTAACTGCTGAATGAATGAATGAATGATCCAGAAATGATCCAGGTTCAGTAGTGAGAAGTACCATATGACAATAAAAGAGATGGTGATATCTAGCCTCCCAGATACAACTTTTAGTCACTCTTACATTGAATCTTATATCACTCTATAAAATATCGCAACACATATAATCAGAATATACATATTTACACATTTATCAGGACATATATTTATACATTTTATGATAATGCATTTGATGATTTTTCATTCATAATCTTTATTACTCTGAAACGTTCAAATATGTGGCAAAGCACACCCCCACTTATCCATCCCCCAAAGATCTGTACCAGGCATTGTTCTAGGCACTGGGGTTATACTGGGGAATAAGAACCCCAAGGGAACCTTGTAAATTTTACATTGTAGTGGCAGTGGCAATGACCGACAAGAAATAAACAAGTCATCTAAGATTGTGACCCATGCTAAATACAGTAGCACAATGTGATAAGAGTGGATGGGCAGGGGTATGGTAAGAAAAGAGCTTCCCAAAAATGTTGAAATTTGAACTGAGGCCTAAATGATGAGAAAGAGCCACCCATGAGAAGATACGGAGAAAGCGCATTTCAGGCCGAGGGATCAGCAAGTGCAAAGTCTCTGAGGGGGCAGTGACCTGCCATTGAAGACGAGTAGGTCACTGGCTGGTGCGCAGCGCAAGGGCAGCGGGAAAGTTGGGGAGTAGGCAGAGACCATCGAACGCAGGACTTCACAGGCTCTGAGAATACTGAATCTTACTTTCAATGAGATGGACACCCAAGAGATTCCAGATTAGGTCATTAAATTTGTAACTAACCAAATCATAACAACAATCTCGTTAACATACTCTCTGATTTCCACTCCACTGCCTTAATTCAAACCATCGTTATATCCCACCTGGACTACTGCAGTAGCCTCCGTTGGCCTCCCTGAAGTCAAGTTATCCCTTCATTAGCCTCTACTCTTGTCAGAGTTTCTTCTTCAGTAAAACAATGCAGTCAAGTTACCCACTGCTTACAAATCTGTGAACTGTCCACACGTTCACCCAATTCCCAATCTTTCATTTTTTCAGCTACTTGACATAATACATGTCATTCAAGGGCAAAACACATTCCCTTTGGTGGAGATAGACTCTGATGACACCATAAATAAACCTCAAATAGTGTAACGGAGAGAGAGCATTTGTTAAGCTTTATATAGTAGTGTTAAACACCTTCCCAATGAAGCTGTATTTTTAAGAGGATTATAGCCTAGAATTTAAAATTATCTTTCCTACCAAAGTTAAAGCCAAACTTTAAATAACTGTCTTGGTATTTATAAACTGACACAGTATGGCTGTGCCCTAATCACTGTAATTTTGTTAGTAACAAAAATATCTCTTAGCACTGCTCTTGCTTATATCTACAAGTCCATGTAGATACTCTACTCAATGTTTTCAGTTGATTTCACCTATGTCTTCATTTAAAGTACACACGCTTTAAGTTTACAGTTTGAAGCATTTTCACAAATATGTACACTTGCAAAACCACCACCCCACTCAAGGCATAGGACATTTTTATTCACCCCACAAAGTATCCTTGTGCCTTTTCCCAGTCAATTTTTCCAACCAGCCACCTCAGGTAACTACTAATCTACTTTTACCTTTACAGACTATATTTGCCCCTCCTCGAACATGTGTGTATACATGTGTGGTGTACGTCTATGTGTGTGATATTTGGTCAGCATAATGTTTTTGAAGTTCATCCATATTGTTGCATGCATCAATAATCTTTCTTTTATTTCTGAGTAGTATGGTTAATTGGCTTAACGATGAACTTTAGAATGTTTCTAGTTTGGAACTAATAATAATAATGATAAGCTACTCTAAGCATTTGTATACAAGTCTTTGTGAGGACATGTGTTTCTATTTCTACTGAATAAACACCTAAGAGCTGAATTTCTGTGTTAAGTGGTTTTTTAACAGGAAATTGACAAACTGTATTTCCAAGTAGTTGTACTATTTTCTGTTCCCATCAGCAATGTGGGACAATTCTGGCTGTTCCACATCCTTGCCATTCAAGTGTGTATATAGAGGTAACTTTTACGATTTTAATTTGTGTTTCCCTGATGACTAAGGATGCTGAACATCATTTCATGTGTTTATTGGTGTTTTGTATATCTTTTTTTGTTTGAAGTGTCCTCAAATATTTCAGTAATTTTTAATTGTATTATTTAACTTATTAGTATTGAGTTTTAAGAGCTTTTTTCAATGTATTATGTATAGAAATTCTTTACCAGCTATATATGCTACAAATATATTCTCCCAGTCAATACTTGACTTTTCATTTTCTTAACAATGTCTTTTGAAAAACAGATGTTTTTAGTTTTGATAAAGTCTAATTCATCAGTTTTATTATAGTTCACGTGCTTAGTGTCTTATGTAAGAAATCTTTGCATATCTCAAGATAGTGAAGATTCTCTCATGTTTTCTTCTAGAAGTTTCACAATTTTAGCTTTTATCTTTAGGTCTAAATCTGTTTCAAGTTATTTTATTAATTCTCTTCTACCTAATTCAGATTTAACTTTATTTTTTTACTTCTAGTCCCTTAAGATGAAATTTTAGATCACTGATTTTAAACCATTCTTCTTTTCTAATATGCGCATCTAAAGTTGAAAATTTCCCTTGAAGCATGGTGAGGTACTTTAAATTTCCTTCAAAGAACTACTGTAGGTGAACATTCAATACATTACATTTTCATAATCATTTTGTTAAAGATATCGATGTATATTTCTTGATATGTATAGATATGTATAAGATATGTATAACTTCCCTTGTAATTACTTACTTAATTGGAAATGTATAATTTCCAAGCATTTGGAGATTTTTTTAGATATCCTTTTTTTTTTTTGTTATTAACACCTAGCTTAATCCCATTATGGTAAGAAAACGTACTCTATAGTATCTATATGATTTAAATCATTTTAAATATATGAATATAGCCCCAGAATAGCATTTCTAAAGGATCTGTATGGTACTGTGGGTGCAGTATTCTACAAATGTCACTGAGGTCAGGATGGTTAGATTTCCTCAGTACTGACTTTCTGTCTGTTTGTTCTATCAGTTGCTGAAAGAAGGATTTTGAGGTCACCAATTATTAATGTGGATTTTTCTATTTTCTCTGTTCAGTTTTATCAGGTTTTCTCCACATATTTTATAACTGTTATTAAGTGCATACGTACATAAGATTGTTATATGTACCTAATAATCTGATCCTTTTAAATCCCTATAAAGCTCTACTAATATCTCTTGTCCTAAAGTCTACATTGTCTGATACAAATAAAGCCACTACAGATTTGCTACACTATTTGCATAGTATGACTTTTTCATTATTTTACTTTAAGTTACCTGTTAATTTCTTACAAGTGGTACTTAGCTAGGCCTTTTTTTTGATTATTCAATATAATCATCTTTGACTTTTAATAGATATATTTAGGTCATTTATATTTAATGTAATTTTGTTATGGTTGAATTCAAGTCTACCATCTTCTTGTGTGTTGTCTGTCTTTTCTTCCTCTTTTCTTTTAATTCCTTCTTTTAGAAAAATTGATTTTGATTTTTAGTATTCCATTTTAGCTCTTCTTTTAATTGATTAGGGTATACCTCTTTGCTTTATTTTTTTCCATTGTTGCCCTAGGGTTTACAATATCATCAATGTACAACTGTCTACCGTCAAATAATATTATAGTACTTCATAAATAATTTAAGAGCCAGACAACTATATATTTCCACTCTCCATCTTTGCTGGGACTCCAATTAAATATATGTAAAACTATTGATATTGCCCGTAGGTCTGTAAGGTTCTATTATATTTTTCCACTTTCTACCTTTAATAGGAATCCAGTTAAATACATGCAAAATTACTTGATAATGCACACCAGTTTGTGAGTTTCTATCTTTCTTTCCAGTCTCCAAATTTGCTGATATTTTCTTCTTATGTGATTGATCTGTGTTAAGTTTATTGAGTGAATTTTCCATTTCAAATATTATAGTTTTTATCACTAGAAGATTCTTTTTTTATAGTTTTCATTTCTCTACCCACTGTGTTTATGTTTCTTTTAAATTCTTGATGTAGTTATAATAAGTGTTTTAATTTCCTTATCTGCTAATTCCATCATCTCATTTCTGGATCTATTTCTTTTATTATTCTTCACATTTTCTTGCTTTTTCACATGTCATATATTTTTGGTTGAATGCTGAATATTGTTAATATCATTGGGTTCAGTCTGGGCTTTGTGGCTTCCCTTTGAGGAATGCTGATCTTTGATCTGGCGGGCAGCTAACTTACTTGTGGTTCAGCTTGATGCTTTGGACACGTTGCTGTTCCTGTTGCTGTTAGGGCAGGTCTAGAGTGGTCTTTACTCGGGGCTTCCTTAATTTGGTCTGCTAAGGCTTGGGTTTTCTGGGATCTTTATCAAATGCCCTGTGTGTTCCATGAGGTCTCTCTACACCAGCTGGTTGGGTTATCAAATGACCTCCCACCCAACTGAGACCTGGGAGCTGCTCTTTCCCAGTAATTGTTCTTTGTCAAGCCGTGTGGACATAAGATGTACTATTCAGAGAAGAATGCAGAGGTATTCCACACAGCCTTTTTCTGAATAGCTCACTAATCTTCAGCACTCCATCCTACAAATGCTGGCAGCCTCAGCTTCCCCAAACTCTAATCTGTGTCTCAGCTCAGCAAGACCACTGGGTTCTGCTTCGTTTTCCCTCCCTTTGCTGAAGTCTAGTGAATGCTTCTAGGGAGAAAGTAGAGTCACCATAGGGCTTGCTTTGTCTGTTCTCCATCTGTCGTGGATCTCGTGTGCTGCTTGTTACCTAAGGCCTGAAAACTGTTGTTTCATACGTGTGCCCACATCACTAGTTGTTTACTCCTGTTTATGGCAGGTGGACTAGTCTAGTACCAGTCACTCCATCATGGCCTGAAACAGATATTCATCCATGGACAAAGATAATAAATACAGCTCTAAAATCACATCTCACAGCACAAAAAATACTCAATACCCACAATCAATCAGTGCGACCTGGGACTAAAACAAAGCGAGTGGTAGGTTTTGAGTAACTTACACCATACCTGCTGCATCCGACCATCTCCTGTCACATTCAAGGAAAGAGATCAGAAGTGAGAAATACTCATGTTACAGTTTGAATAAATATGACACTAGCTTTCACTTTACTCATAACATAACTCACAGATAATTGCAAAACATCAGTGTGTACAAATACTAGTGGTAAGAACAACCATCATTAAATGTAAAGGTAAAAATCCAGCTTTAAAACTCAGAATACATGACTTTCAGAATCTGGTTTCCAGCAACGTCTTAAGCCTCATCACCCTCTGGTCTGTCTTACCCATACGTCTATCTTATTACCCATTCCATGTTCCAGCCTCAATGAATTTTACATCATTCCCAGAATACATCATGCCTTCATTCAACTCAACACCTTTACTCATATGGTTTCCTCTCTCCTCTCTCTGAGGTGTCTAATCTTTGTTCTGTAAGTCAATCTTTATCCTGCTTTCAAGAGCCTCAACCTTGAATTAATAATTAATCTAATGTTAAAACACTTATTGAGTGCTTTCTACATGCCAGGTACTCTTAAAACTCTTCACATGTATTAACTCATTTAAAACTCACAGTATCATTTTATGATAACTTTAAAGATAAGGAAATTAAGGCTTAGAGAATGTAATATTGCTCAAGGTTGCACAGCTAGTGAGAGAGAAGCAGGGATGTAAATCCACATCTGTGTAAGTCCACAGCTTGTGCTTTTAACCAGTACACTTGTCACTCTTAAATTTTGTTACATTTTAGAATGACCTGGGGAATTTTTTTAAATCTCCATATCAATTAAATCAGAATTTATGGGAGTATGACTCAGACATTAGCCCCTCTTAAAATCCTGCAGGTAATACCAATGTGAAGTCAAATTTGAGAATCTATGTACTAGCCTACAATTTTTCTTCAAATGAATTTGGTATTGATCAGTGAGGACTCAAGAATGTTAAGCCAAAACCAAGTTTATTAGACTGGAATTTAGCATTTACCAAATGATTACTGCTTATGCCACATGGAGAGATGTAGGGGAGGTAGAAATCAATCACTCAACGCAGTCACAAGCCCAAGCACCAGGCAACTGTTGAGTAATTGAATATCAAAAGTCTACCATTAAAGCAATAATAAAATATGCCTGGCTTGTTATTGTGGTTGGCTGATTCTGTCTAAGTTACTGTTCCCTAGGCATTGCAGGATACCATAAAGTAAATAAGAGACATTACAAAATTGCTTTGTAAGTATAAGTAGAGAATATAATACTGTTACATTGTTAAGTACAAGCACTGAACACTGCACACTATTAATAACCTTTGAGGGAAAAGATGGAATCTGGGCTCATGCTTATTTCAGAGAAATTTACATTCACCTATGTTTAATTATTGAGGGACATAGCATTTATATATCAGATGAGAACATGATTCTTTCAAATCTAGTGTGCTGGCTGCCTCCAAGAATAGCCTCTGCCCAGTGATTCAGTAGAACTCAACACATACCCACACCCACCCACCTCCCCCTGTTACACACATTATGTTTCTAGTGACTTGCTTGGAATAGAATTCTTCCAGGTCCCAGTAGGAAATCAGTTTCAGGACTAGAAATAATGCAATTCGATTAAGTCTCTAAATTGGTTTGTATATTTACAAATACTAATGTGTCTAAACTCTGCCTGTGTTTATCCCCTGATCAAATTCTGAGACACACAGATTTACTTAGCATTACTAGTTATTCACCCAAGATGATGACTTTTTAACATGGTAAGTAGTGAGACACTTTGCCTATAGAGAGTAAAATTGTTTTTGAGGAACTTGAGTATTCCTTGTTGCTAGTTTTGTTTTGTGAAAAATATTTATATATACCAATGTTTAATAATATAATAGAATGTCTTAAATTTATGCACTTTATTAATATCCATTTAACATCCCCATTTTCCATTTGGGGGATGGATCTGTCAGATTAGAGCAGAGTATGTTGCAGTAACAAATAATCCCCCATATCATTGCTTTAAACAGCAATGATTTACTTCTCAAATACACTACCAACCATTGCAAATCAGCAATGCAAGTTTTGAGTGGATGGAGACATGCTTGAAAGGGGCTGGTAGCCATGTCCAAAGGAAAGAGAGAGCATAGTTAGCTACTCTCTGGCTCTTTAAGCTTTCATACACAAGTAATTTCTGATTACTTGTCTTTGGACAAAGGGAACAAGAAAACACAAACTTACCATGTGTCTAAAAAGAAAACCAGAAAAATTTGGTAAACAGAACTGATGACCATGACAATGTGCCCTTCTGCTTATCAAACATTTGATTTATTCTCATTCTTGCACGCAAAACATATCCACCCTACCCAGGAGAAGCAACTCAAAATCTCCTGTGTGATTACAGCATCACACACAAAGTCCAGGATCTCAGGAGAGTGCACAGCAGTCTCTTAATCATTCATCATCACTCTATCCAGGAAAGGAAGGGCACAGAGCACACAGGAGTCACTGGCACATGACAAGTCTAAAATCCTGGTCAGATATTTTGAGGGTCCCTATCCTGGAGTGGAGAATACTCCTTGATTAGCCTCTGATTGCTTCCCTGTCCACAGTTCACTGTGGTCTTCAGGTTTGTCTTCTCTAAGTTTGTTCCTTTTTATTATACTCTTTGGCTACATACAAAATGGGCATCAGGGAGTATGTCCTCCTTGGGGCCTGAGCAGTTTTTCAACCCGCTCCAAGAGCCATTTAATCTTGAGCTTTTTTTAGGCTTGTGATTTCTTTGGTGGTACAAGATTTTTAAAAGCTTGGTAGGTCTCTTATCAATTTTATGGCAGTAATTTTCATATACCAATGATTACACGTAAGGCTCTTTCCTAGACAGAATTCTTAGATTTGCTCTGTTCTTTTGCCTTATTGCTACCCCCACCTCTGTTTCTCATCTTAATTGCTAGTATTTGGGGAATATCAGGTTTCTCTGGAAGACCCACAACTTCATTCTCTTTTCCCTTAATCTTTTTTGTCCCATTGAAAGTATTTGCTGGGTGTAAATTTGATCCATCCAGAAGTTTTAGCAACAGGTGTCCCTTGCAACAATTAGAAGAATTTGTCATTCTTAAGTTTTACTGTTTGGATTGAAAAGCAATCATGCAAGTCCCTGATTTTTTTAGTCTTCCTATTCCTGCTTGCAAATATACAAAATCTTTCAGGAAAAAAATTAGAATAAATTAGTCTTTCTTGTAACGCCTTGCCAAACACACCCAATAGCAGCCAACCCATGCTAACTAGTCTTACATATTTTAGGTCATTTGTTAGAGAAGCTCCCAGAATTCTAGGTACCAATTCTTATGTCAGTCAGGGTTGACCAGACTATATACCAAAGTCAAAAACAACTCTGAATCTCAGTGGTTAAAAAAAGGTAGAGTGGAGGGGAGCGGAGTGGGGGATGGAAGCTGTTTCTTGCTCCTGCTGCATAATGACTGAAGATTGTCTTGAATACCTGTTCATTGTTGTCATTCAGGGTCCTAACCAGCAAATCAGAAGCTGCTTTGTCATCACTCCAGGTTTAAAGGGAGACGATGCTGAGTCACCTCCCAGCTCTTAGAGAAATCACTCAGAAGAGAGGTGTTACCACATAAGCCAAAGCCATGGCCACACCTAACTCCAAGGCAGCACCATGTGCTCAGAGGGAAAGCTGGATACACTTAATGAGCCACGTGGGATATCACAGAGAAGGATTTAAAGAAAAAGATTTAGTTCACTTAATAAGTGATAAAATAACTCAGCCAGTCAAAGAAAGACATTCCCCTCCCGTCATCAGTTTATACTCAGACTGCTCACGGATTACAGACACCACACAGAACCAAGGCGATGCAAAGGAATGGTCTTCCAGCAGCTGCCACTCAAAAGAGCAACACCAAATCCCTGCTGTATTTTAGCAAAAATATTTCTTTCATTCCCATCCCTTCTATTTACCAGAGGGCAGGATTTAACCTGGAAAATTTTCTTAGATGAAGTGTTTTAGAGCTTAGTTTTTTTCTTCCCCCTTGTACTACTTCTAAATGTGGTATCTCAGTGTCCTCCATAATCTTCTGAGATAAAGTGAGCTACAAAAAAAAAAAAAATCTGAGATGGACTTAGCACAGAAAAGAAATTAGTGCTTTACTTCGGTATAACCTTGGGCAAGTCACTTGTTATTACGTGCTAAGGTTTCCTATTCATAATTGCTTGACACCCACATACACTGCAGGGCTGTTGCAAAGGTTAGTATGATCATGTTTGAGAAGTGCCTTGAACCACTAAACACTAAGTTGCTAGAGCCAATTTAAGAGATCGTCTTTTTGAATAAGACCCAATAAACCCATCTCTTGTTCCTCTACTAAAAATATTAACAGGAGCTACAAAATGCCACAGTGTAGCCAAATTAGCAGATTGTTCTTTAACATACCTCAACTGCATAATCAGTACAATTATGGCCCATTATCCTGCCTTTCCTCAAGCTGCTCAGTACCTAAAAGCTCTTCAATCTTTACAATTCAAAAGCTGAATATGGGCCATCAATTTCTCCTTCTGTGCTGCTTCCAGTTACCACAGCCTGAAGAGATCTTCAAAGAAATAGGTATTCACATGGCACTCACTCCCATCAGTAACTCATTACAGTCACAGTCTGCAAAGCCAATTGGACTGTGTTTACAAGACTCAAACAGAGGTGGAGCAAAGACGGGGTCTACAAAACTCCCTGAGTAGTATCAACGCCCAGCCCGCTTGACCTTAGCTTTTCATGCCTCTGTTTGATTGCCCACTCACTGTCCTCTCCTTGGCTTCTTTTTAAAACCTTTTTCCATCACACTAGCTTTAGTGCCTGGAGTAACGGTCTAATTAACATCTCATTCATTAATCATGTACTGATGTATTCACAAATGTGATTCTTCTTTTTTCCTCAAACTGTTAAGGTTAAATTAGGGAAAATTTTATAGTTTCGTGTGATTTTGATTACTCAAGCCCCAAGCCTACCGAGTATAATAGAAATTCTTAGTATACAATTTGGTTATGAAATATGGTCTGAAGTTAACCAAATATTCACCATCACATTAATGCATAATATCTATCAGTGAGGTAGCAATTTAAAAAGAATAAGAATGTGATCAAATGCTTTGCACATCAAAATGAACAATATATTTTTGTTGGAAATAGATCTCAAGATTATGATGAATCTCAAGGTTATCTTTATAAAACTATCCTAACACCACAAACAGAAGTGGCAGATATTGTTAGTGGCCCCAGTTGATGAAATTCCTGGATCATTTTTTAGGCTCCCTCCTGTTCTGACTCTCAGCTCAGTCACGTGGCTCAGCCTTGGCCAACTGGGCAGGAGCAAACTTGACACTAGCAGAGACTTGAAAAAGCATTTGCACAGTTTTGCTTCCTCTCTTGCTCTTCTGCCTTCAGGGTGTGAATATTCCCAGGTCAGCCCACTAATAGATGAGACATGCAGACCAGAGTCAATCCAATTTTTCCAGTCAAGTTCTCAGAAGGCAGATGCCTTACCAACCTGCTGCTGGCCACAGATAACCTGATCAATCCCAGTTCAGATCGGCAGAGCCAAGAACTAAGATAAATATTTACGATAGTATGCCACTTAGGTTCGGCAGACATGACACAGCATTTTCATTGCCATAAATAGCTGATTCATGGAAGTATTATTAAACAGAGATTTGGGGTTAATAGAATGCCAGACAATAGAGTTCACAATGCCCCAAGTTAGTACAAAATTCTCTTACAGAGCTACGTAGTAACATATTATGAAGTGTCTGAGGAAAAAAATATTAACTTAAAATGTTCTTTAAATGTCATTTTACCATATTGAGCAAGCAAACATTGCTTCTGAAAGTCACTCCACTTTTCTCTTTTCTCCTAAACAAACAGATATACGTGCGAAGCTAGGAAGGACAGTTTGAAGGAAGGGAAAGATTCTCAAAGCTGAGCAGTGAGAGCAGTTATGGCTCAAAACCAACTGTGCTTCTGCTGCGAACTCGCACCTGGGATCCAGCGAGAAGTGAGAATGGCTGTGAAGCAGCCCTCGGAAGCTGACAACCTTGCTAAGACAGAAAGACGTGTATACCACCCCGTCTTGGAGACGTCTGGCTGTGTTCTCCCCTGCACTGGGGCTCTTTAAACAGCCAGATTCCACTCAGTGCTCAGAATCTTTGCCCTTTCAGGAGCTCTGAAATGGAGCACCCCAACACCATATCACCAAAACGTCAATGGTTCTCCACGGGGTGCAAGATACCGCTCAAGGTCAGCACCCCGCAAAGCCACATCAAAGGCTTGAATTTCATTTGGACTTTAAACTGTACCTGCCTTTCAACTTGAGTTGTTGTCTTGGAAGAGGAGGTGTCTCAGATGTCCCCTTAGTCAGGAGCTGCAAAGAGCTAGAGGGGCTTTCCTTTGTAAGTAAGATGAATGATGTGGTTGCTCTGTCATTCTCATCCACTTGACACTGAAGCCTCCAATCAAGAACTTCTCACTGCCTCCGTGACCTTAAAGTCAAGTCTCTTCTCTGAACAACTCGCAGATACAGGCTTACTTACCCCTGCGAAGAGGTCAGTGCAGTGTTTCTGTATTTTATAGTCTGAGGAGGGAAGACTGGAAATATAAAGGGTTTTTATCCTCAAAACAAGATAAGAGCAATACTCAGAAAGAAATTTGGACCTTCTAACTCCTAGCCCCATACTTCTTTTGCTATAAACACTGGCTGTTCACTGCTGGGAAAAAAAGTGTAAAAACAATACCGACTTGCCATTCTTAATGGAAGGAAAACATTGACTCTGGTCCAGAGGTAAATACCTGATAAACACTAAATTGTTAATGATCCCCCATTTAATCATTTCTACAGTCTTTTTAACTTTTAAGAAAATGCATATTTCATCCAGCTCCTCCCACCTTTCCCTGCCTCTCTTCCCTGTCTCCAGCTCCTTCTCCAACAGCATCAGTACTGCAGGAGGTTACCTAAAGGACGTGACCACAGGTTGACCCACAACTGGATCCAGGCAACTGAAAGCTTCTCACCCTCTCCCCTGTCCTCAGGATGTACATCCTGTCCACTGTTCCCACAAGAGGAGCCGTTTCAAGGATGCAGCCTTGGGAGAATAAACTGTTGTTGAAAACCATCTGGACAGTATGTGTAACTCAACAGTCCACTTAAACTTTTTAGATTCTGGCTGGTGGGTGTGGAGATGCAATCATCTTGCAACCACCCACATCAAGCCTCATGTGCAAGTTCTTTTGCTTGGTATTATAATTGGTCTGCCTCTTCTTCTGTCTTCCCTTGCCCTCCAATGTATGTCTCAGATCTCACCCAGGGGAATTCCCAAGGTTATGAACCACAAATCAGGAGTTCCAATCATGATTTAAAACTTTACAAAAGAAAATGCATTATTGAAGAATTTAATCAAATGAATTTACTCCTGCCACCCTGCTTCAAATCTTGGAAAAAAAGACTCCAAGGATCATGGAGAAACTATCCAAGAAGTTTATTCTAAAGTTTAACTGTCTGAACTTCATTGACTCTGAATATCACAGATGGAGTTCAGAGAATGATATGAATTCTCAAAATATACAAATTTTAAATATACAAATTCACATGCCTTTCTTTTTGGGAAAAGTTAATGTATATAATAAAGATGAAAAATGACGAAGAATGATATTTAAAGAACTGTGCATGCATGCCCATAATGAATTCACCACATATATGTAAAGTGCCACAATTATACTATTCTTACCCAGAAAGTTTTCATAAATGCGCCTCTTAAAATTAAACGATTTGATTATGTTTTAGGTACTTTTTCAATATGACTTCTTCTTTTGGGGCAAAGATTTGGCACATAGCATGCAACTCCAACTTTTATTGGTATAAGAAAAATTCCCTGTGATGTGTTTATGGATTCTGTTTAATCTTCCACACAACATAATACAAGTATAGCAGAAAATACAGGTGTTACTGTCATTCCGTTTCTGTGGCTGATTTGACATTAAGGTAAGTTTTAATTTTCAACTGACTTCAGATGCAATCGAAGTTTCCCAGCCTCCTCAAGGGTCTGCACTCCGAACCCGCCATGTCTTGGACCATTCCCAAACCTAGCACAACTTCACGAGTGACTTGTCCAGCTGACACGTTCTCCCCAGTTAGAACAGTCTACAGTGGAGGATTGGAATGAGCTGCTTGGTCTAATTATTTCAAATACACTTTTGCTTAACAACAATAAAAAACACTGGAGTTTCTTAAAGACTTCTATGACTAACATCAATGCAGAAATCATGCATTTTGCCCACCCCCTCCACCCCCCACCCCCACCCCCAACACAACTGGAACACAGCCCAGCCACTCCCGAAACCAGACTTTCTGAAGACACAATATACATTTTGATTTTGTTTTTCAGAGCATGTTCCCAATTTTCACTTTCAATAGGAATATTTTTAGAGATCATTGAAAGCAAAATGTCTTGAAAATGTCTTCAAAACTTCTCTAAGTTTCTTTCCAAATGTCATGATTTTTGGAAAAGACCACACCAAGTGGTAAAGAGATGGACAAGACTGCAAACACTTCTAAAATCTCTTTGGAGATATTCCATGTACCACATTATATATGAACTGAGAAATGAAACATCTGTGACTAATACAAAATTGAGTCTGTCTTAAATTATAATTAACAGCAATGAGAAAATGTTGCCTGCTCACTTCTTCAGAGAATCAAGTCATCTTTTTACCATTAAAAAGCTTGAGTCAATGATTATTATTTGTATAATTGCCCTGCCCAGTGCTTTTGCAAATTGCAGCTCAAGACTCACTACAGAATAAGAACAATGAAGGCTCTTACCACAATTTAATAAGGTCTTCAAAAATTAGTTTTCAGAGGACCTTAAGCTCTCCATTACACTTAATCTGTAAGACCTCTTTTTGGCTTCATATCAAATATTCATACCATCCTTTTCTTTGCACCAAACACTAAGTTGATAGAACTTAAGCTCCTAGCTTTAGAAAATATATAGTACTAATTTTCCTCTTGACAAGATTTCCAAGAGAATATAACAAAGGGGAAGAGAATAAATTAAATTTCTTTGGGGACCCACGCTGAGGCCTCTAGGCTGTGCTCGCGTAAGAGGAAATGAGCCCCGAGTACATCGGTGCTTTATCACGGATGTGGGCGCCTGGTCCCCAAGGCCACCCGGGTCTCTCCCCACGCCCACTGCACTGACACAGGCCCTTTCCTTCAAACAGGCCAGGCCGCATCAGTCCTGCCAACATGTCTTGCACCTCGGGCCCCATCACTCCACCATCCTGTCTGTCTAGTCGCTATGCATTCTTCAAAGCTATAGCTCCGGTCTCACTTTCCATTCTGAAGTTTCTTTGACAACGGACAATCGTGCTTTTTTTGGTGAGCTCTCTGTCCTCTGAATTCCCATCGTAGCCCAGTGGTCTCACCTTCTCAAGTGTGTGCGTGTCGGATCTCCACCGCCCAGCAGAAAGCCACTCTGAGGCGGGGTGTTGCCCTGTTCCTCACTGATATGGACAGCAATTCTTTGCACCGGGGAAAACACTTTGGAAAACCATAAAATCACTTTTCAAATTTCTATCCCCTTACCATTCGACTTTCACAATAATTCCACGAGGTCAGCCAGCACAGTCTTTTAATAATCACATTGTACAGACATGGGAAGTAAGGCTTGGATCTATTTGGTGACAAACCAATGGTACCCTAGCTGTTACTGTTAACTAGGTCTAGTGTTCTTCTTTTTAACAGCAGTTTCAAAGTTTTCACCTGAGAACACCATTTAAATATCTAAAAACTCACAGACCCCAGAATAAGTGCTGTTGTACTTAGCATGCTGCCTGCCTCGTCTTTGGCGCTTACCTTCGCAGTGTTCACGCCCCTCTGACACCCAGTACAGCCTGCTCCGTGCGCCATGCCTCCACCACCCCCGCTCCCCTGTGCTCCCCAATCACACCCAGGCTCTCAGCTGTGGCCCTTCTGGCGGGCCCTCTTCCACTGCCACCTGGGACCCCTTGGAACATAAATCAGAGTTTCACTCAGAGGACAGTCGCCTTCTCAGCATCCTCCAGCATCTTGGTATCCCAGACTGCCGAGCTGCTTGCCCCCGGGGCAGGGGGTTTCTGTGCTGTTCTCAAGGAACTGATTCTCTGTGTATTGAGCCTCAGAACATACAGAGCAATAAATTATACACTGGGGCCCTCCAAGGGTTTACCATTTTCAGAGAATACAGACACTCATGAGGCAACATTCATTCCAAAGGGCATTAAGATAAACATAAGAAATTAATGCTTTGACACATTCTGCTCTTAAGACATATTTGCTTCTATTCTCTCTTTCATTCCTCTGTCTCTGTTGCCATCTCTGGTCTTTTCAAGTTTTCATTTGACCTGGGCTTTGAATCGTATAAACAATGTTCAGAGACCTGAACGGGGCAAGAACACTCCGGGTTTTGCATGGGCAAAGCAAAGAAGCTTGAGTGGAAAGGTACTCTGCTTTAAGGGATGAGGGATCTGGGTCCTAATTCTGATTCTGGCAACTAGTTGTATGACTTTAGGCAAGTTGCCTGACCTCTCTGGACTCGAATTTCTTTACCTGTATAATGGTCATCATATCATCACCTATCTTGCTGTTTCAAGTATTAAGTGAGATAGAACATCAAAAGGGTTTAGCACAACATCTAGCACATTTTTAACTCCCCAACTATGTTGACTGGCGAGTAGAGAGATGTGACCAGAGTACAGGTGAATAACGTTAACTGAGGCAGCCGGGCACCATGCCCGGAGCCTTGCACACAATCTCACTTTATTCCCACCACAGTAAGGAATCCGAGGCTCACAGAGGTTAAGTCTGTTCAATGTCGCACATTGACGTTACAAAGCTCTTCCACCTCCTGAACCCGCGCCCTTACTAACCCTTTCCTACCGCTCCCTAGAGACGTTACTGATCACGGAGATTTGGAAAACCAGGCCGAGAAATCTGAACTTCATTCTCTAGGCATTAGAACCCACTGAGCGTTTTTTGGCAGGAAACAAAAGTCTGTCTGATCTTTAGAAGGGTATCTGGCGTTCACATGAATAATTGGTTGAGAAAGTCCAGTCAGGAAGCTATAGCACTAGACTTGGCAAGAACGGTGAAGCCCTGACTGAAGCAACAAGAGCCTAATGAGGAAGGAAAACCAGAGGATGTGACCGAGGAAGGCCCTGAGCAACGTGCTGTGGGCGATACAAAGGCGGTGCGGCGTAGCATAAGAAAGATACAGAAGAAAATGGGGAATCATTTATTTGTCCAGAACAGCATACCACCTTCTTCTCCAACCAGAAGCTCCTTCAAATCCTACTCCTATAAAAGATATCTGCACACTGTTGAGATGGACACCTTTGAGGTAAGTAGAAGGCCGAAAACATACCTCTGTAGTCAATGGGTTTCTTCGAAGCGTTTTTCCGGAAAGTCAGCCCCGGAAAGTAAGGAGTCTTTGAAAAGTCCATGCGAGGGCTCGTTAGGTGATGCACCACTCAGGAAAGCTCAGCAGAAGAGTCACTAGGAGCCAGGCGACCTGCCACCCCTGGTACATCAAGCATGCAATGATGTGTCTGGCAGTGCCTTGGATGCTAGGCGGTGTTACTGTGATGTGACAGCCAATGACGTCCCTGAGACCCCTGAGACAGCCAGGACAGAGTGCTGTGCCGGTCTCTGTGGTGTGGACCAATTGACTGGCTGATTATCATCCAAATCAGGTTTTACCTGATTTCAACTCTTTTCCCATTAATACTCCCCTAAGATATTTATTCTTTCCAATATATCAGATATAAAATATCAACTCTGGTGCCGAGTATTAAGATCTTCACATTAAAACCACTGGCTTAAAGCTTAATTGTATTGATCTGATTTTTAGAGGCAGCGCTCACAAAAAAATATTAACTGTGCTATGCTGCAATGCAACATTGCCTCAAATTGATATTGAACATAAAACCCACCCTGCAATAATGCATCCGTAAACCCACAGAAGCAAAGACAAGTGTAATTCGGGCTGAGTCTATCCTCCTCCCCTGCTGGTCCCACCTCTCTTTCACTGACTGTCTCTGTAGTGTTCCATTAAGGACCCCTCAAGCGGGGGCGGGGGGTGCTTCTTAGACTGAGAAACTGAGGAGTCAGTCTGGACAGGAAAGCATCGTCAACTTCCAATGGATTGTCAGAGGTAAGTAGAAGGAACAGAAAGTACACAAGCCTGGGAAACAAACATATATGTGTATATATATGTTTAGTTTTAATTGGAGGCATTAACTTAGATGAACAACTGTAGGCAAATGACTTACCTGCATCTCAAATTTAGTGACCCAAAATAAGAAAATAATCTGACCCAACCCACATCTGTGAAATGGGTAGCACTAAGTTTGGGAGCCACAGAGAACAGGGTTCAAACCCAGGATCCCCACTTGCTGACTGTGTAAGGCTGGACAAATCACACTGTTAATCTATGCTTCCTCCTGAAGTTGGGAGAAATAATTTTAACTTCATCGGCACCACAACAAGGATTAGATGAGATAATGTGGTGAAAACGCTTTGTGCAGGAAATACTCAATAAATATTCTTTTCCTCCTTCCCATTTTAAAGGGCTGTTATGGAAATCCAATTATAGTAGAAATGAATATACTTGAAAAAAATTTTAAAGATCTATGCAAGTGTAAAACATTATTATGATGATTATGGTCCTTCAATTCAATTTTCTCCTCTTATCCAGACATTAGTTCTTTAAAAAAAAAGGGGGGGGGGATGGTGTGGATAAAAGAAAAGCTGAAAGGACTAGAGTTTAAAAAGTAACGCAGACAGTAGATAGCTAATGTTTCTTCATTCGTTTCCAGTCTTGTGGTGCTTGGTAAGTCAGCAAATAAAACCAATCAGTTCCAATTAACTTTCCTGGAAGTGAGAAGCCAAAAATAAAAGAGCAAGTCATATATGTATTTTTTAAAACCTTCTCAATGCTGAAAAAGCCCCTGAAGTCTGTACAGTAAAAAAAAATAATAATAATAATAATGTGCAATGACATTACTAACAAAATGCTCATTGCTACCTCAAACAACGCTCGTAGAGCTGCCAATGACTGGGAAGGAGCAAGACCCCTGGGGTTCGTGGGTACCGCTCACAGTTGACTCATCCAATTGCTATTTGCAGAACACTCCAAGGAGCATGGTTACAAAAAAAAAAGTGTCTTTCTGAAGGCTGCACCCTAAATTCTGCAATAATGATACCTCCAAAAATAGCGATAAAAGGTAGAGACTTCAATCTACTCACAGTTTGAAGCTATCAGTCCGTAGGAATGAGATTATTAATGCTATAACCAATAAACGGGGAAATATTAGCCAAAAGAAAAACAAAATAGCACAGATGACTGCACATTAACATTCTCTTCGCTATAGAGCTTTTTCGTCTTTTGAAATTTGAGAAAGGGCTAAGATACATGCTAATTTTTTTTTTTTTTTGAGTTCACACCATCTAGCAAAACCATCCAAATTATTTTGGTGTGCAGAGATTTTATTTCTAATCTCTCTGTGCAAAATGCTTTGTTAAACCCTGATGACAACTTTTATGCATAATGCATCAAATAAACTTTGCCAAAATCTAAGGCACTTTCAAAAGCATGTATACCCCTTTGGAAGCAAAATGACACATTATAGGGCACGTCGCTGCAGTGCACTGGGAAGACCACGGCTCGAGGTCAATGGAAAGCCCTGTGCTCTATTTCATTAACTTCCAAATGTCTACTCTGTGTAGTTACCTTGGTTTACTTGCCTTCAAAATTGCGTGCTATTTCTTATGAGATCCTTCATATACTGATGCCTCATTTATGTACTACATAAATTCAGCTCTGTTTTCAACACTTCTGGGAATCTTCACACTTTAAAAAGACCAGATACTTATTTCTTATAACCGAGAAAATCTTGTCACTGACCAAAAAAAAAAATGTGAAAAAATGTTTGTGTGTGAATTAATATTTCTACACATGTATCTATCGTTTGATAAATCAGATAGGTAACTCCAGCTCAAATCTTATGGCTGTTTTTGCTTATTTAAAACCATAAAAATAGAGACCGGGAAGGGAAAAGACTTAGCATTCGAAAGTAGGCACTATAAATCCTGTCATGCAAGAGCCAAATAAAATAAATAAATAAATAAAAACCAGGATAATAACAACGAATCACTAACTAGTGTCACTAAGATGATTTGCTTTACCCGCTAATCTTTACCGTATCTAAACTGACTACAGTAAATGAATAATTGCTCTGAATACGGAGCAGTTAATTGAAAAACTGCACCAAGTATAAAACCAAGAAATCACAACACATAATACAAGGTTTCATCAGTGTTTAAGAACTTGTCTTTGTCAATATTTTTAAGGTTCAGTCTAAATGATACTGTTTACTATCATGTACCACAGACCATCACGAATTATGTTAGATGTCCCATGAATATTAATGGTCTTAAGTTATAGGACATTCATCAACACACATTCAGGTGTGAAATTCTGATGGAATTTGGTTTCTTCCTGAAAGAAAATGCTGTGATCTAAATGAGCGTTATCTTGAAAGCCAAGTTTCTAAGGGCAGGCCCCGTTTATGCAAAAGGCATGTGCCGACTTGACAAAGGGCGGGCATCTTCTTGAATGTGGATCGTGTGGCGTCTCGCTCGTGGGCAGGCTGTTTCTCAGAATTCCCCTTTGGACGTCCATTTACCATTGTGTGTACCAAACAATCCAAATCCTGGGAGGGGGCTGGATATTAGAAGGCAGAAACAAAACCTGCATTGTGGGTTTCAAACAGGGCTGTCCGCGGAGAGCACACATTTGTGCGGGCATCCCACGGCAGACAAAATAATTTGAAGAATTAGTTGAATGAAAGCAAGGGGACAAAGACGAGCTGCTAATTATTTGGGCCAGTGGAAAATGTCCTTTCTGGAAAAGGTTTGAAAACCTTATAGCACCTGGATTTGTATGAACGTTGTATTATATGAATATTTCTTTATTGAAAATAAAGCACTTCCGGCTCGTTCAATAGTAACAGCTTCCAAGAGAGTAACTGAAGTTATCCAGTTCTCTCCTCATCGAAAATGACCTGCAGCATGTACACAAAGACACACACTCAAAAATCTGTCGTGCCGTTTTATTGAGACTGAAGTGGAAAAGAATTGGGGTGAGGCAATGTGAGCATTTAATGCACACCAAATGATGATCTGGTGGGGGAGAATGATCCCTTTTTCTTCACGTTCCTTTTCCAAATTCTCATCTTGTTCCAGCCCCTGCTGAGCTCCTACTGACTTCAAAGAAAGGTCCAGGGGGTCCAGAGAAAGATGAGAATTTGGCCCCGCATGCATAATTTCTGTGCTCTCTTATTCATAACACACACAATAAGCACTGGATTTGAAAAGGCTCTAACAGAGGCTGATAATGGCTCACGAACGATCACGTATCTTCTTGGTGTACTAAATGCTATCGTCAATTGTGCCAGTGGAAACACTGAATGCTCCAAGCAAAACCCCATGCCAGGTCTTTATTATTGTCCTCATCTATTATTATTCCTCCAGCTAACAATAACAATATTTATGTGGGATTAGAATTGCAGTCTCATCACTGTAACCTTTATAGGACCACAGGCATATCTGAATCTTTGTAAACAAGGTGGATGTACAAAAAAAAAAAACTCTGAAATCTGCTCCCAGGAAATCTCAGCATCCCAAGATGCAAGAAGGCATCCCGTGGGCCAGCACACAGCAGCAACAAGACAGAGCTACTGTGGACAAGGGTGAAGAAGTTATAGGCGGGATAAAGTTACTTTTTAGAACACTGGTAGAGAAGACAAGTGAGTCTATCCCGGACTGCAAGTGACAGAGATGACATCAGAAGGAGAATTTGAGAGGTAAGGCTGGGGTGAAGCTGGAGGGCACACCAGCACATCACAGCGTTGTGAAAAGAATAATATTGGGGCGGGGAGATTCACAACTGAATGGAATCTGACCATCTTGGGAAGCAAGACACTATACTGTGACATTAGTTTATTATTCACAAATGTATGTTCATGTATGACTGAAAAATTGTGCTCTACACTGGAAATTGATGCAACATTGTAAAATGACTATAACTCAATAAAATAAAATTTTAAAAAAAGACAAAAAAACAAATGAAAGCGTCCAGTCAAGCACAGACGAATGAGAGGCAGGTAAAGATAAGCATTCTCCCCAGTGCACACCTGGTCCACCATTATTTCGGCCTATAAAGGTTTTACCTAGGTGTGTGGTTAATCTAATATTGACTCTTATTTTTCACTGTCCTGTCTTTCAGGGATAATTTGCCTTCTCAAACACTGAGGCCTTACTATCTACACTAAGCCATCAAAGACAGACAAGAACGTGGAACTGCTGAGCAACTCACTCACTTAGTAATTTTCAGATAAGCATGCCGGCGCTCCTCAGTATTTAGGATCCTCAGAAGCAGCTGGTGTCTCAGCCCGCTTGAAGGGCATTTATAACTTGCATGGGGAGCAAGGGCGTTCTCCCCTGTTTATAGATGAGGCTTGCACCTTACAGCAGGCAGTCAGCAAAGATCACAATGACGTCACGAATTTAGGAAGCATTTTATGGTTTATTTACAAAGACAGTTTTACATATTTTTATTCCATTTGCTCTTCTCGACAATGCTGTAGGTCAGTTGAAGAGAAGAAAGCGGAACATCTAATTACCAGGGCAGCTTCCAACAGACCTCTTTGCCCTAGCAGACAAAGCACTTAATTAAGAGTTAGGCATGTTGCTTCTTCTGCCTCTGACTTCACTTTCCTGGGTATGTCACAGTAGCCCCAGCATGTGACCTTTTTCTCAGCCTTTAGCACTGCTATTAACACACATAGATGCGAAGGGAAAAAAATGACAGTAACTCGGAGACGCTATTATAGGTGTTGCAGCAGTGTACACAGTCTGCTTTCACTTCTGTGAGATGAACGTTATGTCAACATAGTGTTATCTGTTGTTCTAGCTCTATGATTCAATAATGCATGATTCTGATGACTAAACAGGGAAAACCAGGCTACTGTGATTCCACCTGGCTTTGCCTCCTTGAGTCACAATTTAAGATGAACTCCATGGATGCATAGATCTAGGGCTCCCCAGCACTGGACGGAGCACTCAAAACAGAGTAGGTAATCAATAAATACTTTTAAAATGAATGGATCCGTTAATGCGTGTATTGTGTGCAGAGACGCTCTTTTAAAATAATTATTTGATTCATTTGCCTCTAAGAAGTTACTCTCAAATTGAAGCCAATTGAAAATTTTCGGCTCTGTCCTTTGTTTTATCGATGCGCCCCACTATTGTAGCCATTTAATGGGAACCCAACAAGGAGAATTTAAAACAAAGGCACAGAATTATAACCCAGGCTTTTTTTCTAGTCCACCAGGAAAGATGTATGTCTTTCCACAAAGAAGCCTTTTCTATTTGTCCCTCTGTGGTTGAGGAATCTGAAACAAAACGCCACACAGGAGAAAATCACACATAAATGGGTGCAGCACGTGGCATGCAACTGTCTCACATTCTCACAGCCTTAAGTAGTAGAAGATTATCCTTTTAACGAGGATAATTTTATTTTTCACTAGATATCCATCAAAGGGAAGATTACACCATAGCAGCTGGAACGCTGGAACCTACATAATGTATTGCACATTTTAATCATGTTGGATAAAACACTCTTTCTATGGATATCAATTATCCTAATGACTCTTATATAATACTCTCATGTGCCTACGGGATATGTATTGTCACCTCGCTTTTGTCATAAAAATAGTTAGTCGCTCTGGATCCACACTGAAGTGGTTGCTTTCATTTTTATATAATGAATGAGTAACACTGGAAAAAAAGACATTTTATCCCATATTAGTTTAACAGAGTGAAGAGATTTCACATATGACAGTGCTAAATATACTCTTAAGCTGCTAATAAAGCCAAAGCCTGCGGGGAAAATTCGAATGATGAGCAATGCCAGAATTTTGTATTTCTGAAACGAAAGCAAAAATGTTCCACGTAGGTCTAATTTCTAAATATCTTAAAAAGGAACAGGGATTTCTAATAATTTCATTTCCAATAAATCTCCCTAGTCACTTTGGAATCATTTTATTTGCAATAAATCTCCTCAGTCAGCTGGAAAGATAAGCACACATTTTTTTTTTTCCTTCTCCCGGAGCACAGCGTTATGGAGGAAGCTTCTTTTAAATGTGTCCTTAAAATTAATAATGACAACAGAAGGTATGATTCATAGCCAGACTACTACATGCTTCCATTTTGTCAACAGAACAAAAATTTCTGCTAGAATGGCTGAAGATTATTCACCCCAAAATAAATAAATGAACACGTGCCCAAATCCCCCACGCTGTGTTCTAGAACCGCCCCACTCAGTTGAGGGTCCATCAGTGTTCCCATTCTTTAGAGCACCTGCCAGCAGCGCCAAAGTTAAGGCTTTATGAGAATTTCCATTATAAACTTCTAGTTTCCAGGTTTAATAAATCACTCATAAAAATGTGCTCAAAGCTGAAACTTGGCAAAGCAATTTAAAGACAAGAAAAAAACTTCTGCCTGGTCATTTTTAAGTTGCATGGGTATAAAAAGACACAGCGAGGAAGGCAGCTTAGAAGCATTCGCCCTACTAATAGTTTTGAAGGCATATGATTTTAATTATATAGAAAATTGGTCAAGTGATTGGGTCACACAGTATAGTCAGATATTCGGGGCAGTTTGAAGGAAAAGGTAAAATAATGAAGTTATTTAAATTCCACCTAGAAGCTTTTAGATGTGCATTTTAAATGTCATACTCTCTTCAGTTCACCAGAGTTTTTAAAAAAAGCACTGGATCACCATTTGCTTCTCCTTTTGTTCAACTAAATATGGTATCCATCGGAAAAGACCTTGGAAAATTCTAATTTAAGTACTGACATTTATAAGGTATGTATACATTTAGTTATTTACATAGCAAAATGGAATTACCTGTATTAAAAGAAGTTTCTGGTTTCTCCAATTTATCTTTACAAAAATTGCTTCTAAATGTTGTGGGTAACTTACTTAAATATGTCAGTAGATCCATCTCAGCACTAAATCTTCAAGTACATACTGAGTGTTTCTTGGACTCTATTAATACAAACAAATAGAATAATTGTTATATTCCCTGTTCAAGTTTGACAGCCCCTGGAAACACTGAAGATTTTTGCCTTAGCCATTGAAACACTTTAATACATAAACACAAAGACTAAGAAGAAATTTGTAAGGCAAGAGTCTCTGTAACTTAAACTCCTTCCCTTTCCCCAAAAATGGAGACATTAATTCCTTGGTAGTTATGTATTTAATTTTTGAGTCTTCAAGACTTATTCTGAAGGTCCATAAAGTGTTTTTTTGTTGTTGTTTTTCTGGTTTTTTGTTTGTTTGTTTGTTTGTTTGTTTGTTTTGCTCATGTCTACCATGAGGTTGGTATGTTGGAAGAATGACTTAGCTAGTGAGTGAGTCTACCCAGCTGCTTTGAATCTTTATCTTAACCTAACTTTCTTTTCTAGTCACATTGATGTATCCAGTAATAATATGTTTGTTTCCAGTGAAAAATATCCCTTAAAATAAAAGTAACTCGTATTGAAAATGGCACAGACTAAAAAGTGATAATTATTAGTCATAAAACTGAGCAGTATAGTATAGTGTCTTTGGAATTATACTGCCTGGATTCAAATCCCAGATTCATTCATTTTTCTATCCGTGTGACTCTGGGCACATTATTATTATTCTTCTAAAGCTCCACTTCCTCATCTGAAAGAAGGGGATAAAAACAGTAACAATGCTTCCTCCTACGGTTTCTGTAAGAACTAAATGAGTTTTAGCACTTTCCAGACAGTCTGACTCACGCTAGGTGTCAGGGACCTACTGACATCATTACTAGCGTCACCATCACCTTCATTGTTGTCATCATCGTCATCCAGGGGAAAGAGGAGTGGCCCCAGATAACTCCCACCAACACAACCCAAGATTTTATAGCCCCCACCCTCCATGTCAAATAGTTGTTACTCCATCTCCTTTTTTTAACACTTACTTTTGACCTCCTTATACTCACTCTCAGAAAACCCCTTCCAAGCACAACAACCTGCCCTTCTCAGATGAAGCCAAGGGTTTCATTTCTACCTACTAGTCAACAACAGGAATAGGGCAAGACTTGGATAAGGATTTCGATATCATAATTGCCAAATGGGTCTATGACACATTGTTAGCAGTAATCACTAATATGCTGGATGACAGAATCAAAATTACAAAGGACCTGATAGATGAAAAGGACAGGTGGAAACTAACAAGGTGGTCAGATCAGATCACATTTGGAATATTGGGTTTAGTTCTGGGCAAGAGCAAACTAAATTGCATCTTGAAAAACAATCAGAATGATAAGAAGACATAAAAACCCTAACATCTGAGGAAAGGCTAAAATATCTGTGACCGTTTTTCCCAGATGAGGACTGAGGAGTCAAGAGTACAATTTTCTAAATATCTGAAAGGCTATGATTTGGAATAGTGATTGTTCTTATTCTGCATATTTCTGTAAAGTTTAACCACAGCCAGTGGATATAAACTGTGGGTGGATTGTGAAGATTTTCTGAACAATTAGAAATTTCCAAAAGAGAGATGATTACCCACATGAAGTATTAAGTTTCCAGTTTTCTCACCCTGATCTCTAGGTTTCATTTTTATTTTTATTTGGCAACACGTATGTGCCTCCCACATGCCTTACGTGCTGACCTCTCTCCTGAACTCTAGATCCAAGTGTTCCCTGGATTTCCCATCAGTGCCTCAAAGCATGTCATGACCTGAACACCCCAAATTGCTTCTATCCTGGGCTGCCTAGCTCCCTTCTCAGTCACCTGAGACAGAAACTTGAAAGGTCTAATTTCCCCCCGTTCTTCTTGATGGTGGTGGTGGGGACGATGATGACAGTGATGGCAGCCACTGTCCATTGAGTTTGCACTGTCTGAAGTCGACGTGCTCAGTTTTCTGTACCTTACTTTATATAATCTTTACAGTGTTCTTTTAATGTGTATTATTATTAATCTCATTTTATGAGGGAAGCTCAGGCTGAACAGGGCAAGCAGCAGAGCCTGGATTGTAGTCAAGGGTATCTGACTCTGATGTCTATGTGATCGTCCGCTCTCCTCTACACCTTTCCAATCATTTATTTTTTCTCCCTTAGAATGTTTCTTCCTGCAGGCCTTTTTACTTTCCCCCTCTGCAAGCGAGGGAACTCTGGCTTTTCACATGGCTGTGTTTTTCTCTCAGCCTTCATGTGATAAATTATATGTGTCATCCTCACTGAGATGACCCCTTACCCTTACTCTCATGGCACCCTGACCATAGTGCTCATCAATAGGTTTTCCTTTGCATTTACTTACTGGTTTCTTTCCCAGTGCTCTTAAACAAATTGAGATTCCATTGGGAGAACATGCTAGCTTGGCCTTCTCTGGATCTCCAGCACCAAGCTGCCACACAGTCAGTATTTGCTGATGGATCGGTTGATGGGATACAGATTTTACCCCATCCCCTCATGTGTAGTCTTTCCACCACCTGATATGGTTCAAGCTTTTATTGTCTCACTTGGGCAAGGATAGTAGCCATCTTGTCTCCAGTCTCTTCGAACTTGAAAACAGATACAGAAAGAATCGTGTCCCCTGCTCAAAACCCTTCAATGGCTAATCTCTGACTGCAGGACAAGATAAGGCTCCTTAACATGACACTGAAGATTTGATACAAACACTACATCTCTTGCCTTCTAGGTTCCAGCTATACCTCACTACCAGTGTTGCCTGAGCAAGTTGTGTAATTTCATGTCCTAGTGTCTCTTTAATCTTGCTTTGTCCCATAAATCCTTTTTTCTGAAAATAAAATTCACTCCTTAGAAATTACATCTTCTACAAAGATTTGTCTGGTTCCATCCTCCAGAGAAAACTTAAACATTTCCCCCACCTCCATATATTTCCATTGCACTCTGTGAAATTAGATTACAGTTAATTATACACTTTTCTTGTCTTCTCAACTAGATTTAATATTACAGAAGTAGCGTATAATAGTTGCTTAATAAACAACTAAATTTTAAATAAAGGAGGAAGTTGAACTAGATGATATCTCACATCCTTTCATATTTGATATTTTATATACCTTTAACGATCCTATTATTTTTAAAATGGATGTAGTAGCCCATGTCAAATTATTTTAATTTTGATCCATGCCTACTTATTAAAAGCAGTTAACATTAAAATATATATATATATATATATATATATATAGTGCCAAAAGCAGGGAGGGGATCCAGATAAAGAAATTCTTAATTTCTTTAGTGTTGACACCTATTCAGCAGCTACTTTTTTCATTTAGATGAAAAATCTCCTCATACATTTCTGGTGGAAATTTCAACAGACAAATCTATTTGGAGGACCAGCTGGCGCCATGTATAACGAGTCGTATAATTCTTTATGGTCTTTGACCCAGCTTTTGACATTGAGGAAATAATAAACTAGGAAGAATGAAGATACAGTTGTACCGTTGAGGACTCAATTGTATCATCAATTTGTTACTGCATTATGTATTATTTTTATATTAAATAGCCAAGTAAAATCGGAATTAAAAGTTCAGTAACAACAAGATGAAGAATATTTAAATAGAGTATCTTCATACAATTAGAATACAGTTTTGAATAGTCAGTGACCCAAAAAACTAGTCATAACAATGTGAAAAGGTAGCAAAAAGCATTAACCATATAATCTCAAATATATGCATGTATGTCCACACATACACACATACACATACACAAACGTATGCAGGCGTATGTGTCTGTGTGAGAGAGAGAGGGAAGGTGGACATTAATGTGCGTCTCCAGGTGATGAGACTATGCACACTTATGATTTTCTTTTTTATTATTTTTAATTTATTTTTCTTCTCTCTATACTTTCCAACCCGACAAAAATGAATATATATCCCTTACACATCCAATTTTAAATATTGTTTTTAAAACTTTTACACCCACTCTGATTGACATCAGGACGATCTAAACTACCTTTAACTACCTAGACGCCTCCCTTTATTGACGCCTAGTAGGATGTTAGCAACCACACACGATAAACTCTGTTTAAAACACAATCACCCTTCACACAAAACAGCTCCCATCCTGCCTAAGTTATGTCTTATGAAATGTCTTATGAAAAATTAGCACGTTTTAACCAAAGAGCACAGTATAAAGTGGTGTAAGGAAGAGGGTAATCCAAGAAAGAGAGAGCATACATAATTTTTGGATAAAGTTGATATGTGACGGTGATGAACGGTTCAGATAATGTGCCAAGGATAGAGAGGTGTGTGGGAGACATACCCTGATATAACATGTGTACATATTCATATCTAAGTAGAACATGCAAAATATGTCCCATCTGTTTTCAGTCTCTTTTTCTCCTCTTCAGTTCCTCAAACAGCTGGTTACACAGCAGTGTACTTTCTTGGCGATCTCTCGTTAGAGAAGGAGAATGGCTGCCATTATCACCTTGATAAACCAGAGTTGGCTGAGGGGCCAGCCCAAGATGACAGCCGCTGTCACAGCTTAAGCACGTATTTCCTGACATAATGAGTGGTCCTGGGTTGTTAATTTGGTCTTAGGTTTATTGCTCCTACCAGGCACATTTTATCTACCTTTAGTTATACAATATTAAAGTGTCAGGACACTTGCAACAAATTCTTGTCTCAAATAAAGTGGTAGAAGGCAAGAGACTTGCACAGATTAATCTCATTGCCGTTATAACGTCAAACACGCTGTGTGAGTCGTTTGATGTTATTAAGTACCATCACCCAAAGTATCTGCAAGATTGAACCATAACAGCAAATAGAACTTTCTGAATATTTCTATTTCTTTCATATAAATAGCGTGTTCTTTCTGACTTGAGTCCTACGGCCATCATCCCAGCGCTCCCAGGACGCCCCTGGGTAACGACTTTAGCGCTTGTGGGGAGGCGGGATATCTCTCCCACAGCAATATTCAGAGGTAATGTGCAGCGATGGGAAGAACATGGTAGGAAAATTAATATCTGGATTTGGGTTTTGCCTCGACTTCTTATCAATTGCATGATCTAGGATAGGTCATTAAGTCTACTCACTTCCAAATTTAGTATCTGCAAGAACTAAAAAGGGATGGAACCCTGGAAGTCTACACTCCCACCTCAGAGGTTCTTAACCAGGCATGGTTTTGTGGCCCCATCCGTCCACCCAAAGGACATTTGGCAAGGTTGGAAGAACTCTTTGGCTGTCACAACGTGGATGGAACAGCTACTGGCATCTACTGAAGCTGGGGATGCTGCTAAACACCTACAAGGCCAGGGCAGCTCCCACAACAAGGAGTTATCTGGCCCCAAATGGCAACAGTACAACATTGAGAAGTCCTGCCCTTACTCTCTAGTTGCTTGCACCACATCACAGAAGAGAAATTTCAAATGACTGACAGATGAGATCTTTAAAAAACTTCCTTTTTTCAGTTTATTGGAGTTTGAACATTTATAGTTGGGTTCTAGACTTGTTTAGGTAATGGTTGATGAATTTCATCTTCTAAAAAATGGAAAAAATTTAGAAAAGCCAAAAACATCACCATTTATTTAAACTGTCACAATTGCTTAATTTAATGTATTTATGTAAAATTAGTCTTCTACACCCTAAGCACCAGTGGCATTTTCTCTTATCTCAGTAAGGGCAGTTAAAAAAATCTGTTTTCATGTCACCAAAACTCTTAGCATTATAAATGTGACACAATTTGGAAATCAATGTGGGCTTATCCATCAGTTTATTTAAATAATTGACCATTTACTGGGTTATTTTCCCTAAGCCTGAGCTTGCTTATTTCTTGGCTATTTTTTCTAATACTAAGCTTGTAAATGACCTCAGTAATATGAGGATTAGATGATAACATATTCTTGGTGGAATTTCATTCCTAAAAGGGGCAGAGAATCCTAGTATAAATGATCATTAATTAAATGTGAAGATTAGGAAAAGTCCACAGTTAAGAGTTCTCTTTAAAAATTATTTTAAAAGCCAGAGTTGTATGAGATTTAAAAAGTCATATATAAAAATTACATTTGTTAATTTGTTTTCCTTTCTTTAACAGATCAGTGAAAAGTCTGTTAGTTACACTAACATAGACTTCAGTTCGACGTGTTCTTTGAAAAAGAGATGGAGTTAAAAAATCTGCCTTGCTTTTTTTTTAATTGTAACAGTTTTGAGATAATTCTGTCACCAAGGATTCTCAAGAAGTATAGATTCGTAATGGAAGTTTCTACCACTTGCCTTGAAGGTTTCAGCAGAGGTGCTGTCAGCTTCAACGGTCCTGTTGTCCATTGGTCTCTGACGTTGCCACATCCCGTCAGTTATTGTGAAAGAAGGGAAACGTGCCTCAGATGAGAAAGTTCCAAGACAGAGTTGCAAATACACATCTCAACAAGAGGCTTAGCTAAATAGGCTCTTCAATAAACACAAAATGAGTTTCTCTCATTGATCAAGTTAGACCCATATGAGTCCCTGAGTGTGAGAACCATAGAAAGTTACGGAAAAACCAGATGAACTTGTGTATTGTAGGAATCAGAGAATTGTTGGATAAACATATAGGTATCTGACCACCCTACCATTTGATCTTTATGCCATAGACTTTCCTTTGAAATTCTGCAGATACTTCTATTTCTCTCACTTATAGTTTATGCAATTTTAGCAAGCTCTAAAAGCCTTGTGCTAACAGTCAATCAACCCTTAAAGTGCCTCGTCATTCTTGTCAAATCAGCCTTAATGTTTCTTGGCAGAAAATCCAATTGTTTCTGTAATGGTGGACTTAAAGAAACCCCAAGTTAAGGCTGAGGAGAATTCTCCATTTTCTAAAAGAAAAACTGGGACAAATGTTTTAACTTGATTTGAGTGCTCAACCTTTAGAGGTTTGACAGTATAAATTTTCCTATGCCAGTCTGACATCAGAGACAGAGCACTGGACTGGAGGATCAGAAGATCTTCCTTAGAATCACAGCTCCACCAGTTAAAGGTGGTGGATGTCTGGGTGTATTACTGTAGATCACTGAGTCTACCATTATGATCATCATTATGCGAAAACAACACCTAACTTACAGGGTTACGGTTGGCATTAAATGGGAAAATACTTTTCCATTCTTTCATTCTTTCCATCAAGTGAAAATACTGTGAATATTGAAAATCACTATACAGCTGTTAGTTATATTATAATTTCTGCTTTTACACTGAGTAAACTGATCCAAGGGTAGATGTGACAGAACACACACCATCATGACCCTGTGTATTAACAGCATAACAGCACAGCCTTTCCTGGATTACAAACAACCCATTTCATAAACTGTGGAAGAAGAACCAGCTCATACTTTCCTAGAAGGTTAATGTCCTTTTTCCCCTTAGTATAAAATGTGTAGTAACAGGATGACCTCAGGAGCTTCTATTTTTATGCAAACGTAGAAGGGAAAAGAGTTGAAAAGCTAAGGGTTCACAGTAAGAAGGGACACTTGCCAGGAGAGATATCACTGCTGAGGAAAGTGGTTCCCAGTATCCAGAAGTGGGGCTTAGATACGTATTTTTGTAGAAATAATGTTAGATGTAATAGATGTAGTTGAAATAAGACTTGCCATCACTGTTACACTTCTGGTGTCCAATAACCAGCAGGCACACGAGGCCTTTCTGCACTGCCTCTGAACCCAGCCATCACGTGTGTCATTCTTTCTACAGGAAAACGTGTATGACATACAAACAAATAAGTTCAAATAAATACTTAGGGTTCAACCTTGCTCACAGCTAGGATTTGCTTGTATAATCAATTAAATATAAATTGTATATTCAAATTCTATCAGGATTAGATTTCCTGAGGATGGAATCAAGGACTTACCTGCTGGTGAATTCATAATGGCAAACCACTGCCCCAAGGTGATCTACTGAGAATCCTGGGAATGGAATTCATGGAAATGGTGCCAGTCTGCTTGGTACAGACTATCCTTATTTGACTGTTTTCCTATTAGCTTATATTGTGCTTGTCTGGCAAGCTGGTGTTTCAGCACAACAGTCCACTTGCCTGAACAGGAGGAAGAGGTCAATGAAACTGACATTGTTCCTCATCAGTTGCCAGGGACTCCACTGCTAAATCTCGGTGCTCTTCATAAGCTGATGTGAATATGACCAAACAAATCACTTTCAGAATTACCAATAAATTAACGACCATAGTCCCAATAATCCTATCATCTCAGCTGTTTCTATCATTGCCAATTAATAGCTGTGACTCAATCAGTTGTATGGGGGTGTAAAATGACCATATGAGTACAAATATTATTGTGCCATATTAGTCTGCTTATTTTAGCCCTATAAACCCAAACTAATTCTGTTTTTCTGGAAAATAAATCATAAGTGCTGGCATTAATTTTAGCATATATCTAGCAATTTCCTAAATATGCAGAGTAATTTGCTAACCATGCCACTGTGCCTTTGCACATTCTGTTCCCTCTGCCCGGGACCCTTCCCTCCCTGCCTGTCTGTGGAACTCCCCCTCTTGCTCTCAGAGTTTGTTCAAACACAAGCGAATCTACACGGTCTTCCCTGCTCCCCCCGCTCCTCTCCCAGCCCAAACACCGTCTCACTTGCTCACGTCCCGCTGTCTCCCAGCACTCTGCACTTACCTCCACTAGCACTGCCGTTGCCGCCTTCTACATACTTGTCCACACACTGTTTGCTGAAGGAAGGGAGTATGTCATTCATCTATTGAAACTACAGAACCAAGTGAATCAAGTAAAGAAATACTGAATCATTCTTTCCTGACTGTGTAAGTGATCCTGAGAGTCAAGCCTCGCGCTCAGGACGTTTCAGCTTCCTGACAGTTTCACGAGTCTCACGGGGTTTTCATTACTCTGATCCACTTCTTCATTCAGTGGATCATGTGAGAGGTAGTTGTGGTTTCTGTGTACCCCCTGCATGGACAGGAGACTAGGGACCCTGCAGTATCCATACCTGCCTATCTTATTTGGAACAGTGATGTCTTGAGTCTCTCACAGGAATCCTCAAGCCATTGATTCTACTTGGCTGGTTCCCAATAATAGGTCAGCCGCAGACATGAGGAGATTGGTTGGACTCTCGGCAACTCTAGTCACTATCTGTGTAAATATAAGGAAGTTGCTTAACCTCTCAAGACCTGGTCTCACATCTGTAAAACAAGGATGATACCTAGTTCACAGAATTGTTGTGACTGGGACAACATATAAGATCCTAGAGGATGGCTGATGGCAGGAACCACTAAACGTTCATTCTATCTGCCTGCTTTCCCGCGCCATTCCTGCCCTCCGTCCACAGCTAAGTGTGAACTGTGCTGGAGATAACCCTCCTAACGGCCGCTATAATTCTACCAAGGGAGAAAATAAAAGTACAAAGGTGGAAGTTTTTCTAAAAACACTGATTAAGTCATTTAATTCAAAAAGGATCTGTAATTCCAAATACCTCATTTGTTCATTCATTAATTCACTTACTCATTCAAGAGTATGTACTGAATGTCTCACATGTGCCAGGAGTTTTATAGCTTTGGGTACATGGTAATTAATAGGACAGACAATATTCCTTACCCTCATAGGGCATTCAGTCCAGTGGCCTTCAAACTATGAAAAAAACAAATGCTTGAGATTTTGTAGAAAGCTGGGGAACTGTTTATATTTTCTAATTATGAAAGGTTTTATCATTTCTTAACTGAGATAAAATGTTCATATTGGACTGTTTTCCAATAATGTATTTTTAAGGCTATCACAAAGTCTTGCACATAGTGGCTGCTCAAAAAGCATTGAATTAATGAAGTATTAGAAAGTTTTTATTTATTTTAGCTTTAAAATGCCTATGAAGATGTAATAAGTCCAAGAAGACTTTAGAAATAGTCACTGGATGCTGACTGACGAGCAAAGAATGTGAATTTCGAGCATCATGCCAGCTCTCTTGCATCCACTGGGAAAAACAGACAGGTTGGCAATCCAAATAAATAAAATTTTCTCACAGCTGGTGATTTTGGGTATTTAATTATGAGATGAGAAGGAACTGCTTTTCTTACCAGAGAGGAACATGATTTGGTCTTACCCACTGGAATGATTTAAAAAGCATATTATACTGCGACTAAGTTACACAAGAGAAAAAGGCGAAACATCCACCCACTGGTACATGAGCAAACCAAACACTCATTCCACTGAGCTTACTGTCAACTTCTTCTTTTGCTTCTGTGAAGAGACTTTGGGAGCCCTCCTGTTTTGTTCCGTCGTAGCTAGGGTGGCTAACGGTGCTTCGTGGAGTCTCTCTGCACCTGGGACGTGTCTGTATTTCTGCAGGGAGAGGAGGCTCTCGCTGCATCCGATGGTCAAGAGTCCCCTCGTTCCAGTACCCACACGGCCTTGTGCAGTGCTCGGTGAGGCCACACTGACTTCGTGCTCTGCACTGGAACAATGGCAAAATTTGGGAGCTGTACATGTACTTAGGATTTCTTAGTTGTTTGATCACATCAATGAAGGGATATGCAATCAATCTCCCCCTAAGACAGTGAGTGGTATTGGCCATAACTCATTACTCCGTCAAGGATTTGGCATTTCAATCGATGGGAAATGATGTGTGATCATTCTAATTTATTATACATCATTTCCCATCAATCGACAAGCTGAAGCCTTGACATAATAAGTACTTACAGACACTGTCAATCATTCTTGGTCCACATACCTCCCAGTGCTGCCTTTTGGGATACCCTCAAATAGTCATGAAAATGGAATGTGCCCCCAACATCTCAGATGCAAGGATTTCATTCAGCAGAAGACTTTGAGATGACCTCTTGCTGGGTGGGATTCCATCAGTAAATACTTAAACGCTGGACCATCCACCAAGCTAAAGAGGATGAAATTGATGAATATTTTGATTAGCCATGATTTTCCTCCCAACCAGTCCAAATGAGACTCAAAGTATGGTGGTGCTGCCAGAATCACAGGGGTAGGCGTCTGTCTTTGAAAAATGTCAATCTTCTCCACCTACTTCATCTCAAACAAACAAACAAAAAATTTACTATTTCCTGAGTGCTTTTTGGAATAACGTCAGAGCGTGTTGATTTCCCTGCCTTTTGTCACTGTGGGGGATGACACCACAAGAGAGCAGATCACCGAATAGTGTCAAGGTATCAGAGCTCAAGAACGTCCAGTCCTTTTAATACTGCAGTGGATGAGAACTGCCTGATTTGATTAGTTCTATTTGTTTGAAGTTAGGATTCTCATGAAAATAAAATAAAATAAAGTAATTCTCAGGTACAGGGACTAAAGCAACAATGTCCAAAGTCATAACTGTGGACGTTGCATGTTGCATATGGTTTTCGTGGTGACTCCAGCAATTGCCTGCTGCTTCACATAAGCGTTATTGATAATTTTGAAAATATATCATGACATTTTCAATCTACTTTGCGATGTTTTTCAGGAACAAAAACATATTCCCATGAGAATTTGCATGTATAGTAGGAAGAGAATTTTTATTTTCACCAGAAGCAAAAGTAACATTTTCTGAAAGGAAGGCGATGTACTCTCTGTAACTGACACACAGAGCAACGCCTTTGTGAGGACAGAAGAGGAAGAAAAACACTGCATTTGAGCAGGAAAAAGTTGCTTTGCCTATGAATATCTCCTTTTAAATATCGCAGGAAAAAAGTCATGCTGCAGAGGACTTTTTATTCTTAATAAACTTTTTTAAAAGGGGAAAGGAAAGAAATAAACTCTACGTGCATTTTTTTTCCAACAGCAACATTTGTGGTATCAGCTTTTTTTTCTTTTTAAAGAATCCAGCTGTGGAAGTCCAATCATTTCGGAGGAAGCCTAGCACAGTGCTTGGCATGCGTTTTGTGAGTGTGACCCGGAAGTCGGTTCAGAGAATCTAAATCATCGCCAAGAGAGTTTGCTCCCATCCTGTTCCCCAAGAGATTAGAAATGACAAAGTGATACAATGGATTTTAATAGAATCTTTCTCAATTGATTTCAGAGTGTGCATTAGCTCATTCAACCCTCACAATCTGCTTCAGCCAATGACTTTCTAATCTTGGTGGGGATGTGCCCTCCACACTCTTCCCAGCACCAGCGTTTCCTCTTTGCTTCCTTGTCAGCAATCAGTGAGTCTTGGCAGAGCCGGGCTTACTGGGGAGCCAGCTGGCTCCTTTAGCTCTTCATATGCTCTGGGGCACATCCAGGCTAATGGAGTCTCACAGTTCATTATGCACCTTCCTCCTCTACCCCCTGCAAGGAAGCGCCAGTGTATGTACCAGGTCTGGGGCAGGAGGCATCACTGCCACTGAAGCTGCCAAAAGGAGCTGCCGGTGTCCTATGAAGGAGTCAAGGCATAGCAATATTTGTAAGAAAATGTGCCCTGACCCCAGAAGAATGTTAGAAGAGAATCCACGGATGCAGCAGTAGTCTCAACTACTCATTCTACCTTGCTCTGTGTTACAGGGCACCAGCCACCAACCAGCTCTCAAGCTCTCGTTATGTGCTGAACACTGCGTCCAGCCCTTTGCACACATTAGCTCATTTGGAGCTTAAAACAACTCTAAGAAATTGGTACTATTATCGCCCTTGTCTCTTCACTGAAGAAACTGAAACAAGGGATTATACAGGCAAAATGACTTGCCTGGAATCCTGTGCCGTGTCTCAGAGCTGGCATCCCCGCCTGGGTTTCATCTTACCTGCTGCACAGTGCAGGTGCCAAGCAAGGGGCTTTGCCAGTCAATTCAAAGACAAAGAAGAAAGCAAGTCAAGGAGGCTTTCTGATGCGAGGAAAGGGGAACAGGGTAGAACAGAGGACAGAAAATAGCAACCATCCAAATGATCAGGATAAGTTTCCAAATACGGTACAGGCGAATAAAAGTGTAAACTGAAAATCATAAGGATGTCCTTATGATAATTAGGACATCTCTTTTCTTATAAATATTTATCTCTGGAGAAGAAAAGGGATAAGCATGCAAAAGCTCATTTTCAGAGAAAGAAATGATTACAAACAAGAGAAACTTAAAAAAAAAAATCAGATGCAGAATCACTCACAGTCCCACGCCACCCCGTAAGAAATGAGGCCCCAGCTTCGGAACCTTCACTAACAAAAGAAGCAATGCCCAGAGTGAGTGTTCACGTGTGAGGTTTGAGTTTGATGCGATTTGAAAAGCTTGAGTAATAAACTCCTGAAAAATGGGGTTTGGTAATGAGCAAGCCTTTAACTATATAGACATGTTGCCAGGTACCCCTTTAATAAACTGGTACAAATGATCGATGCAAAGGTGTTTCCAACAGCTGTTTATGCAATGTGGCTGGAAGAATTCTTCCATAAAGAAGCTGTTAGTGGGAAAATTGGCTATGCACGGTTGTGATGTCAAGTCTATACATAACAAACTTTTTCATGTCAATCAACAATCTTGCCATAAATTAATCCATTTATAACAAGGCTTTTTTTGAATTGACAGCTTCGATGTGAATAATAAAAAGGACTCCTTAAGGAAAGTGAACTCAGAAGGGCTTTTTGCAACTCTTTAACACATAGGGAGAAGTGGCAAGGACTTGTGACTTTTAACTTATATTGAAAAATTTTGGCAGCAGCTCCAAATACCAAGGTAGCCTTCCAAAGACAGCTGAATACGACAAAGCCAGGGTGACCTCTTGGGTCCGGCTCACAGAGGTTAAGCGGGATCTGCTCATATCCAGTGACGGAAACAAATGCCGGAGCATTTCCTTGCCTGCCCCGGACACAAAGATCAAATGCAGATGAGGCTGTTATGTAAACACACTCGTTTGCATTCTGTCCAACTGTGTGTCGTCCTCCCCCCGCTCCCCCTCCAAGCCTCACGCAGCAGAGTGTGCCTCTGTGGTTACTAGCACCATGTCAGGTGCATCAGGCTGAACCTTCAGCCCTATTTTTGGGTTCTGTTGTCCTGACCTTTGACTTTCACTCATGTTGTTTCTCAAGAAAGTTCAATTAACAAAAATCACAGAATTGTAAAGAATGCCTATGTGACATCAAATGTGTGCTTGTGCGTCCCGGGTGAAACAGCACCCAAGGCAGGAGCTGTGTCCTTCCAGTCAGCTCGAGATGCGGTGCCATAGTCCCTTCCGGGTGCCCAATCCAACGTTTCTAACTGTTGATTTGTTTGGTACACATTTGTTTAGTCATATAGTACAATGGCCCCTCCTAGCATCACTAGAGGCAAAGAGAATTTGGCTATTTTCCCATCTAAATTCAGCATCTTCTTCTGGCTAAACGTGTATTTCTGGAGCCGGGGGTTTCTTCCTCCCAAACTCCTTCAGTATATGTTAACATTCTGCCCTCTTCAATCCTCTCTTCTTCCCTCCACTTAGTCAATCTGATCAGAAGGTAGATATGAATAAATCACACTAAGCAGGCATGAAAGGCAAAAATTATTTAACATGCCAGTAAGTTTCTTGCAATGTATTAGGAGTTTGTTTGCTTTATATTTTGTTTTCCTGCACTGACTGAGAACCACTGCTCTAAATTACACAGAATTTATTCAGTTACTTTTGCCCTTAAAGAGGGAAGTCCCATCCGAGACCCTAGCCAATGCATTCCTCTTCACAGATGCCCTGCTGCTCTGTGTTAAAGACGGTCACGCTGGGATTCCTCTGTTCTTGCTCTGCCCGTCAGCGTGCTTGCTGAATTGCCCGCTGCTTCCAGCTGACCATGCCCCTTGGCCTGGTGGTTCCTTCCAGCCGCCTTCACACAGACCCAGACAACCAGTGCGTAGGTCTCTCTATTTGTTTCCCAAGTGCCCAGATTTTTCCCACTGATTTTCAGTGTCTTAACTTTCCCCCATGTCTCCATTTTGTCAAGGGTACATGGAATTCCACGTCTATTCTCTGAATGCAGACCCTCAACTAGGCCACACACGCACGTTCTCGCTTCCACCACCACAGTCCCTGAAGAAAATGGCTAAGTCTGATCACAGCATGACCTCTAATAGACTGAATGGGTTTTAAGATGAAGCACAAAATACTGAATTTTGAAAGACAGTGAGAATCATTCTAGATGCATTCTTCTCCCTTCAGTCTATCACAGTGTGTTTTATAGCGTGTATGTGCTCGTGTTTGTTCAGTGAGTGAATGAGCAAACAAATAAATGAATAACTGGCCCAATAGAAACAGCCTCTCAGGAGCAGGGAGCCTGCATTTCCAACCCCACTAAGTGTAGATTCAAGTTTCAATTTACTCAGATTAAGCTTCAGTATAGTGTGGATAAATATTTCCATTTAAGTATCTCTACCTAGTGGGAATGCAGTTTTGTGCAGCCACTGTGGAAAACAGGATGAAGATTCCTCAAAAGACTAGGAACAGGGTTACCATGTGACCCAGTAATCCCACTCCTGGGCTTATATCCAGAAGAAACCCTAATTCAAAAAGACACCTGCACCCCAATGTTCATAGCAGCACTGTATACAATAGCCAAGACATGGGAACAGCCTAAATGTCCATCAACAGGTGACTGGATAAAGAAGAAGTGGTATATTTATACAATGGAATACTATTCAGCCATAAAAATGACAACATAATGCCATTTGCAGCAACATGGGTGTCCCTGGAGAATGTCATTCTAAGTGAAGTAAGCCAGAAAGAGAAAGAAAAATAACATGTGACATCACTCATATGTGGGATCTAAAAAAAAGAAGAAGAAGAAGAAGACAAATTAATTTAAATATAAAACAGAAACAGACTCATAGACAGAATACAAACTTGTGGTTGCCAAGGGGATGGGATGGGTAGGGACAGACTGGGAGTTCGAGATTTGTAGATACTGACAGGTATATACAGGACAGATAAACAAGTTTATACTGTACAGCACAGGGAAATACATTCAAGATCTTGTAGCAACTCACAGGGAAAAAGAATATGAAAATGAATATATATTCATGTATGACTGAAAAATTGTGCTGTAAGCCAGAAATTGACAGAGCATTGTAAACCCACTATAACGCAAAAAATAAATTATTTAATTAAATAAAATAAAATAATAAAGGGGATCTTAGAGTTCATGTTAAATAAATAAATAAACAAACAAATAAATATCTATCTCTACCTACCCTTAGAAATTCTGTAAGGACCTTCTTCAATACGCTCAGCTGCTAACACAGCTACACCTAGCCCCGCGGTGCTATCACAAGCCAAAATGCTAGCATATTCAAAGAGACAGTTACAGCCCTACCATTCAAAGCTGACAAAGCAAAGCTGTACTTACTTTTAAGAAACGCGTTTGTCCAAAATGTGGGGAGTGCTTTCCATATGAATGTTGAAGACGTAGTACCATGCGCATCCCCAGGATCTCAGCTATTTTTCTTCAGTGACTGCCCAAACCAGTAGGCTGGTGTCAACCTGTTGGAAGCCAAATGTAACCCACTTTCATTCCTCTCCTTCCTCCTTCATTCCCTTCATAATCACTGAGCTCTTGTCGTGCACAGACACAAGGAGACCCTGTGGTCCTGCTCGCAGCCAGATGCTCCTAGCTACAGTGCTCCAGCCAGACCCCGGGGTCAGGACAAAGGTGACACAGCAGGTTACCAGCAAGATTTCTTTGGCATTTCTTCACAAACATTTATTGAGGACCAGGCATTGTGCTCAGTGTCAGGGTTCCATCAGGGTCAAAGCGTGTAAAAACAGACAAAAGTCCCTACCATCATGGGGGCAAATCCCTCCAACTTCATTTCTATCTTTTATTTTACTGATTCTGAATTGATTCAAGTCATGGAAAAGGTGGCGAAAAGGACAAAGGAAGCATGACCAAAAGAGAAATGGGGGACCGGGAGTCGGGGAGATGGGCCTGAGCTTGGTTAAGATCAGCGGTTTCTGCAGAGCCTCCGACTTGCTGTCTTCTCTGCCGTCTTTTATTTGGGACGCTTCGTTACCACCCAGCCACGAGCAGCTTCTCTGCAGGGAACCTAAGCTTCTGAAACAGGCTAAGTTTACCACTTGTAGATATCTGAGACTTCCCTCCAAATCCCTGAAAAGATGGGGGGCTTGTTACCTAGATGGATAGATCAGTTGTTATCCTTAAAAATCCACGTGTAATGAAGAGTAACAACTGTAACCCTGTGTGATTACACGGCCCCACTGTTCTCAGGTTCACCAGAGCTCTTCAATGGGGATGCTGGAAAAGAAAAAAGTTTCCTCTACCCTCACAGGTTCTTCTGGCTGGCCTAATAATTAAATTTGAAATGAGACAGAGTAACAGGAGAAAAACCAAATTTAACTGCATATGTATGGGGAATCAGAACATGAGAGATTCCAAAGAGAGTCCGCTAAAACAAGGCGCACATGTCACCCTGGACTAAGGAGACGGAGGTAGGGGTCTGAGACTTTAAAGGGAAGGAAGGCCATTCACTGGAAGATGGAAAAGAGCAACTGTTTGGTAAACAAGTATTTGCTGGACCAGGCAGAGACAATGCGCCACTGAGAGATTTTGGTCTCCAGGCCCTGCCGAGGTCTCTGCACCACACCTCGCCCAGATTCTCTGTAGATACCTCAGAGGGTAGTGGTCTTCCTGGACCAGGCCCTTTATGTAAATTCCTTCATGTATTTAAGGGGAGGTAGAAAGAAGGAAATCCTGAGTTCTCTGCTTCTTTAAAATAATCCTCATACCAAAAATACATAGTTGGGGGTGGCAAATTTCGTTCCCCTACAAGCACGAGGGTCTCCTTTCCTGTCTGCATCGTTCCTTCATTTCACCTCCCCGATTTAATTAAACAAGGATCGGTGCGCAGAATCTGACACCAAATTTCCTGAACTTATTATTTGAGAACAATGCTTTTCCCAAAAAAGACATTTAGAGAGAACTGATAAGAGCCACAAGCTTAGGTGAACATTTTCGCTTGGGCTCTATAGCTTTAAATTAGGAGCACCACAAATGGAGATCTTAGGATAAAGTTACTGTAAATAAGACCTTTGTCTCTAAATGAGACTAGTTCCTCAAAACTTCTTTTTCTTTTTGACTTGAACGGTTCAGCCCCACTTTCAGTGAAATTCAATCACATTCATTAGCATTTCTAAAGATGTGAGCTACTCAAAACAGCTGCATTGTCTTTCCTTTTCAACTCAAATGCAGCTTTTCCTTCTAAAGGGAGAACTCTCCCTTTGGTTACCCGATTTCTTTCTGCTTGGCACCCATCATTTTCAATGGTGGAGCCAACCTCCACGAAACAGGAAGTGCAGTCCCATTTGATCTCAGTTGAAAGAAATGGTAAATCCTTGGTAAGGACGGAAACAGTGGCTCAAAGAAAAATACAGAAAAATAACTGTGGAAGCAAAAAAAAAAAAAAAAAAAGCAAGTGAGACAAAGTAATGATCATTTAAATGAACTAACTCTTTGTCCCTGGAACTTCTCATTATCAAGGGTGTTTAATATATTCCCTATGGGAAGCAGGCTGCTGTTTGTCAGTCTTCTTTCTCTTTCATTGGCTATTCCAGCAAGAGAGAAGGAAACACTTCATCTTTTTAATCTCTTAGGTCTATATAAATAACAATCCTTATGCTTCAAATTGTGAAATTACCTGTTTTTTCAAAGGTGAGTATGGATGGAAATATCGCAGGAGGGAGCCAAGGGTTTACAAGTTAATCTTTTTTCACTGACTTAGAAAACCATCTTTGTGATGCCCAGTTAAAAGTGCTGCCTGTAATTCAACTGTAAATCCAATTGTGCGCAGTTGAGCCTAGAGAATATGCTGTTATGCACACAGGAAGATGGCGCACTACCCCGTCTGAGAAGGGCAGGCCCTGGAGTGTTTCAGAGAGGTCTGCCCTGATCTATACAGACGTCCGGCTGTCCGCCTCGTGGCAGCACCATCAGGCGAGGTTAGAGTGGCTTTGTGTGGCCATGGGCTGGAAGACCCCCGGTTCCAAGTCCTAACCCAGTGAACCAGGCAGGCAGAGCTCATGAGGAAGGTGACGGGAATGCTGGAAATACGCAAAGTAGCCATTTATAATCACATCTGAACGAAACAAAAGACAATGCAAAATTGAATCAATCTTGTGTTTCCAGTAGATATCAAGTTGGATTAAAACACTCTAATTCATAAACAGCTGACCATGAGAACTTCTGAAAATGAAGCAGCTCATTAGTGGAACCTACCGACAGCAGCTGGGCCTGGTGCTGCCGAGGGCAGGAGAGGAGGCCGTCGGGGTTCTTATTACAAATGGATGCTTTTTAAAAAAAAAGTGTTTCACGTGTGATTTGCTCAAATTACTGCACTTGTGAAATGAGTAAATCCCTAAACAGGTGTGTCAGAGCCACTTTCTGTGTTTAAACCTGGCAAACCAGTTCCCGTCATAGGAGCTGGTGCCGACCGGGGCTGACCGAGTCTCTAACAAGAAAGAAAATCTGAATCTGAGACACAAATGATAATCAGACCTATTCTAAAACCTTGTGAAATGTAAATCCTTCCTCAGGGAACTTCCAGACCCACACTCACGGGGCACAGCAAGTCAGAAACGCCGAACTCCAAGTGCAAGTCCTTGCAGAAGGGCTGCTTCAGAGACCATCGTCCCCGCAAAGACAGGGTGGTTAACTTGCCAGCGTTCTTGGGAACTGTGGGTAGTTATCGCACGTTGCAGGGAATTGACTGGACAATACCTTTAAAAGGAAACACAAAGGGCCCATGAGAGGGGCCCCCGCGAATGCATGCGCGGTCCCGTCAGGGCTTCTCCTGGCTGGGGAAGGACAGCGTTCCCCTGCGCTGTCAGCCCAAGGGGAACAAACGTCTGACACTGCAGTTCTGGGAGGAACGTGTGGACTCCTGGTAGCAGCTTGCTCCAGCCAGCTCTCCTGAGTTCTGGTCACAGTGGATGCAGAGATCCAAGCAGAAAATGTGTGGTTCTAGAAGATTCCAACCCTTCTGTAGCAAACTTTGCCAGGTAAATCCTCCTCTTCAAGACTCTCTCATTTCAATCCTGTTCTCCTAACATGTCTGCCTACTAGGCGTGATTCCCTTACGCACTGTTGGTATAACAAAAAAAAAAGGCACTAGCGTTCACGAGCATGATTGAAGTGGAAGGACACGTGTGTGGGTAGGTGCCTTCCTCCTGAAGATGCATTCACATAACAACAGCAATAATAGTACTAGCTGTTATTTACTAAGCTCTCACTTTGTGCCAGGGACGATACTAAGTACTTTATATGCATCCGTCTCTAATTTCTACAACAACCCTATAAGAAAGGTATTACTATTAACCCATTTTACAGTTAAGAAAATTGAGTTGCAGAGAGACAGAATGGATGGAACCCTTGCTCTTGACATACAGCTGTCAAATGGCATAGTAGGGCTAATTTCCAAAGCTCTCCATCACCAATCCCATGCATGTAACTGGAACCTTACTCTCCCCTGCTGCATAATGGCTAAAATATCTCCGTGTCCTAGCTCAGCGATTGCTCTGTGTGTTTTTATAAGACTGTAGCGAGGATCATCCAATCATTTGATCAATTTCTGCATGACTTTACAACTTACATGGCTCCGGCGCCAGCAACTGCACTTACATTTAAACTCTGCAGAGCAGCACTAGTCCACAGAACTTCCAGCAATGTGAGAAGTGCTCTAGAAAGCTGCACTGCCCAGTGTGATAGCCGCCACTCACATGTGGCTACTGAGCACTTGACATAAAGCCAGTGCAAGAATGAAGAATTGAATTTGTAATTCAATTTTATTTGAATTAATTCAAATTTAAATAATCACATATGGTTGTTCTTGAGAACGAGGGAAGGGAATAACAACCAGAGACCAGTGAGGCGACTGGTCCTGGCTGAAGGAAGGGCCACTTCCCCAGATGGGAGGAGAGAGAAGCTGGTGTAAGTGAGGGGAATCCTGCACATTCGTCCACTTCATCCAGGTGAAGCAGCTGCCCTGGAGTCTACCTCAGCCCGGAGCTGTATTCAAAAAAGTCAGTCTAGTATTCGAACATAATTGAAAAGCAATTAAATTTTTTTTTTGCAGTCTTTGGAGAAATCTCCAAATTAATAACACACAATTAAAAAAAAAAAAAACAACTTCCTAAAACTTCTTCACTTTTCTCTCTGTCTCCTTTTCTCTCCAGCTCCCACACCTATCTCTTCCCACCATTCCAAAATCTCAATAAAATCTCTTACTAAAAGCATAAATGGAGTGAGATGAAATGATGTCTAGTGCTAGCTCTAAAATTTTATGACTCTATAAATGATAGAACCTGATATTTCAAACTCCACCTTTTCATTTGTGAGAGGCTAGACAAGCTTGGAGGAGCTCTGAAGGTTATTAAAGGTTTGTTTGTTTGTCTTAATAAAGTTACTAAGATGCCACATCATGCAGTATATAAAAATCTAATGTGGAAAATTCCAAAACTGCAAGGGAAGCAGTATCTTAAGGAAGAGAGGTTTTGGAGAAGGCTGGAGGAAGTGGAGGAGGAAGATGGGGAGGCGGAGGACCACAGAGGAGTCGGAGAATCTTGGCCAGTATTGCCAAGCCCTGAGGAGAAATTAGAGATGTGGATGGAGGCATAGCATCTGCTCTGCTGTTCCAAGCAGCTTTTGTTTCCAAATCCACCTCCTCTCCTTTCCTTCCCTAGCCGGGGCCTATCTCCCTTTTCTTTGAAATAATATAAATAGCGAAAAACTCACCAAACAGTGAAGCCTCTCTTAGCTCACATCCCACATAAGATGGGTGCACCTGAGCACACAGGATGCATCATACAACCAGGGATTTCTAACTTTTTTTTTTCCCCTTTAATCCAAGGGGATGCAAAGGGAGGAGGTAAAGTAACTTACCTCTTAAGCTGTTTGTTTGAAAATAATATGCAGAAAGGGGAAAGCAATCCTCAGCTAACAACTGCCTTCCTTGCCATCTGCTGAATCTAAACATTAGCATATCACGTATCTGGGTGAACTCAAACCGCACTGGAGACGGAGTGTTCTGTTCTACTTTTTCAGACCCTTAATGGGAGAGTCAAGTGAGAATTCTCCACGGGATTTTTTGGGCTTTACGGACTTCCAACACGTGCATTTGGGGCCACATTTTCAGTCCAGCCTTAACTCATCGTACTATGACTGGAGGCAAAATTGTGCCTGGCTTAATTAGCACAAGCACTAATCAAGTGCTAATGAAATGTGCCCACGAGCAGCTCCTCAGACGAGGGCACGCGCAGTGCCCACAATCTCCGTATGTATCACTTAGCATGTCAGCACAAAAGGAGGGAAGAAATGAACGATTCTTTCCTAAAATTCGCTTCCGGCCAACCACGGGCAAATGTCATCTCTCTCCCGAAGTAACACATTAGTTCCATCAGCGTGAGCTCCGTAAACCCTAAATCCGCAAACTGCATCCCAATTTGCCGTATTAGGTTGCAAATTTATAAAAATATGGAGAATGTTATCAATGAAGACACTTCGTTCTCACGGATTTATGAGCTAGTCAAGGCCTGATTTTGGAAATGAGTGTGATCTGTAATCTACCTTAAAATATATAGGTGGTCTTTCGAGCTAAAACATGAGCTCTTAAGAGGTGGCAATAATGTTGGGAAACAGACCTATTTATTTAAACTCAAAATAATGCCAAAGAGGCCCGGTTTTCTCTCTTCCATCAGTGCTACATCCTTGGTCTTCTTACTGTGCTCTAAATCTGCTGTTAAGATCTGTCCAAGCACAAGAGCTTATTTACAACACAAATATTAATTACACTAAGGAAGACGCCTTCAGTCCATCAGTTAAATCACACTAATCGGAGACTGCAGCAAGCACTTTGAAGTCAGTATCTACATAATCAAGCTTCACACACAGGACACATTTTCGCTCTGGGTATCTCATGGTACTTCGCCAAAAATAAAATTCTGGGTCATCCCATTTTGGGGGACACAAGAGAAACAGTGATTAATTCTCAGGGCAAGTTCACGTTAAAAAGCCAGGCGGAAAATTAAGAGAAGACTCTAGGAGAACGGGAGACCTGCCATCTCTTCTGCCCTGTGAACTACATTCATTCCTCCAAGGGCTGTTCCATCTCTAGGGGGGAAAAGGTCTCACCTTTAAGAAGCTGAAACTTACCCACCTGAACAGGTGCAAGGGCCAGACAGCGGCTGTTCTCTCTATGGACTATCGACAAAGATCACTTTAAAAAAATCCTGATCATTGGTGAGTAGTGAAAACCAGCCAATTCACACAGTGCTTTCATAGAATGAAATTCAGGAGAGTGGGAAGGAAACAGGCCAGAACTGGGGTAGCGCAGACACAGCCTGTCCCCTGCGGTCCCACGCAGCGAAAGCCTCCCTCGCAGCCTCCGGGGTGAAGGCCGACAGGGTGATTTTGACACTGACTTTCTTGCCCTTTCAGAGATGCTGTGGTCTAGGTTTTGTGAGTCATGCTCCTTTTTCCATGTATAAGGAGATCTGACTTATCTCTACAGAGCAGCGGAAGGGGTGGGGAGGAATTTCTTGCCATTAGTGAGTTTTGTTTTCTGGATTAAATAAACGTTTGTGAACTCTAGAGAGTGTGCAAATCTAACGTGCTTTGTGAAAACAAGCACAAATCATGTGGGCCGCAGACACTGATGAAATCCAAGCCTGACATTCTTCACAGGAACCAAGGGCCCCATCTGCTGATGTTTAAATGTACTACAGTAGCAAACAGATTGAAAGGAGCCTAGGAAAAAAGAATTGCCTGAACTAAAATACAACTGGAGAGGCTGAAGCCGCACGTTGCTGAGAGCAGAGGGCACTTTAGAAGCCGATGTGTGGCCCTCTCCCCTCCTCTGTGTTGGGGCAGAACTGGAGGGAACTCATCCTGAGCACAGAAGTCGTTGCTTTTGGTTTTGATTATCATGATGATTATTATTTTAGTCCTCAGGAAAGGAGCTCCAAGCACACAGCCTTCACTAGCCACCACTTCTCGACTGAGAGACCTCTGGGTGGAGCGAAGGCTCTCGTACCTCTAACGGGGCATTCTTGGTCTTGTCTTTGAACAATCTGGGTCTTAATGGGCTTTGAAGCCGCCCCTTTTGATGATAAAGAAGACGTTCCAGTCACTTCTCAGCCTTGTCTCCAACACGGGATCATTCTGGGCCCTTACTCTCAAGTTTACTTTGTTTATGACCATTGCAGCCACTAAAAACCCTAGACAGGTCAGAATTATGCAGTTTGGGAGTCTAGTCACAGTTGCGTCAAACATTCACTGCTGGACTGTTCTCTACGTAATTTCACTCACCTTAGAAGTGAGGTGTCAGATGGTGTGAGCTCTAAATGCCTTACCTCCTAGCTCTAAGATCCATGGTGTTTCCCAGAAGGGTAGAGAGAGTGTCATACAAATCTTCATATCAACATAGCACGTTGTTCCATAAAAATGTGTCAGGTAGACACGTTTTCTGTCAAAAAGTGTTTGTCCTGTCTTCTTTACCCAGCTCTGCCATTCTCAGTTTGCTTTCCCCCTTTTACATTTTGAACTTCGTAATACCTGTAGTGGACAATTTTGGGGGTTACCCAGACCCCTTGCCCCCTTCGTTTAGAAAACCGTGCTCTTGGGACCAGCTACCTACCCTGCACTGTGAACAGCTCCGGCGGGGGCACCGTCCGGCTTTCTGCGCGATCTTGGCTGAGTCGCGAGCACGTGAACCAAGCCCAGCCGGCTGTCTCGGCCACTGACTTCTGAGTCTTAGCGCAGAGTGAAAGGAGAAGATAAAGCAGAGGGTGGTAGCTCCTTCTGGAAGCGTGCTCTGAAATAACTCAACCGCTCCCTGTTACCTTGGCCCCCAGACTCCAGGAGCTGACCTGGTTTCTGTCCTATTGCTGAGACGGATCCGCCAGGCTTTCCTTCCGGAAGCTGAAACAGGCCGAGCTACTCACCAGGCTTCCCGGAACACTTACTTTCTGCGTAAGCTGTGTGGTGGACACGAGCTGGCCGTACGTCCCGCACGCACTCCCGCTGCTTTCTGACTGACACGGCCCTGAACGTCCCAGCCGCGCAGCTGGTGTGGGGTCGGCGCCATCGCTCTCTCCAGGGCTGGATCCTGATTGGCTCGAGCTAATTGTCACATCCCCTCCCTTGGCCACAGCAAATCGTTCAAAAATGGACACTTACACTGAATTTGGGCCAATCAAAGACATGTTTATTGGGGACCCTGGGGAAGAGGTTACCTCTATTTTCTGTGGAAGTTATTTTAAAACTTGCTCTTTATCACTGGATGTGAAACGTGAAAACTTAGTTACAACAGCATCAGTACCTACCTTATTATCACAAGAGGAACCAGCCTCAAAACGAGGCCAACACTTTGAAAACTATCATGAAAAGAAAGAATGAAACTACATCCTTGGAGATGATGGGAAAGACCTGAAACCTGAGCTTCTTAGTTATATGAGGCCGTATATTCCCTTTATCAAGCCATTTTGATTTGGATATTCGATTACTTATAACTGAAATCATCCTAAATAAGATCCAGTCTATTTCTCTCGTTAAGAACCAAAGAACCTGAGCAGACACAGTCTTCGTTTAGGAGCCTGACTTCCCGGGAAGATGAGTCATTCTTGCCCTCATACTCCCTTCTTCCACGCAGATATTTCAATATGATGCTTGATGTGATGCTTCAATACCATGGTTGCTTTTTCTCACATTGCAGAATCCTGTTCAGTCCAAAGTCCACTGTGGCCCATCTTTTTCTGCCATTCTCATCTAAAGCAAAGCAATCATTTATCTTAGCCTACTGGCATCTTGTCTTTTTGCTCCTTTGTTTGCACACCTCAGTATTTCCCACTTACCTTGTTTTCCTCAGTAATTCCCAAGTGTATCAAAGTCACCTGCAAGCAGTAAGCCAATGTTGCCGTCTGAATTATTTGGCAGCCTATTCCACACAGTAGGTATTTGTTTGGGGGATGAATAAAGTGTTTATGTCCCAAATTACCTTTCCTTGTTAGTTTAATGAGTACCCTCCTACTCCATCATTAGGGTCAAAAGAAATGAGTTTTACTGAAGGTCCATCCAGGTCTCAGCTCGGGAGCATGTGGTCCCCGGGACACCAGATGGTGCAGTCATTGATGATGGGGGGACAATCTGAAACCCCTTCTCGGCTGAACCCGTGATGTTCCTCTTTTGCATTTGCCCCACTTATTCAACTTCCAACTGTACCTTCTCGCAGAAATATGGAGAAAAGCTGGATGGACCCCCCTCACTGATTAAAATGCCAGTTCTCTCTTTTCATCTGAGTCGTTTACTTATTTCGCGTCTCATTCCCAGGTACCTCCAACGTAACAGCTCCTTCTGTTTCAACTCTCTCCCAACACGCCTCCCCCAGAATTACTCTCTTTCATTTCTTGCCCATCTCAGCTGTGGCACCACCATCCACCAATGTGGTCAGAGTGAAACACCAGCTTTTCCCCCTCCCTCATCCGCCACATCTTAATGACTTAACAAGTAGAGTTGATTCTATTCAAGTAACGTTTTCTTTAAACATAGCACGTCCTCTCCATGCCTACCTGCATTTTCCAGTTGGGAGTCTTTTAATCTCTTATCTGAACAGTCCTTCTGTTTAGCGCCTCTGCCTCCAGCCCTGCCATGTTCATGTACCTCCTCCATCTGTCCCCAGGTTGATGGACCTAAAACGTAAATGTGACCTTGTCGTCCCCCTGCATAAGACAAGGGTTTCCCATCACTTTCACTCTGCGTTCCAACCTGGGTCCTGCCTGCTCTGTTCTTACCTCCCACCACTTCGGACTTGACTATTAAAGGTCTGGGAAGATTCAACCACATGTGGTTGAGTCTCTGAAACATACTCCTCCCCACTCCTATTCCTTGTTCACACTGTTTTCTCCACCTAATATAGCTTCCCACCACTTCTTCCCTTGCTAACTTTGACTAAACCTGCTTGGGGGGTCACCTTTCCTACGGGGTGCACTCTGACTACCCCCTAGACTTGGCCAAGTGACTCCATGCTATGAGCCTAGAGATTTCTGTGCCCCATCACATTCTAGCATTTTCAGGCCACATTTGATGTAGACACATCAACACAGTGCCTATGCTATGCCTCTTTCTATAGACTTTGATGAACTTTTAGGCTTGATTTTACCGTGTGACCTTACCCTCTTGTCACAGGGGATTGAATCAGGGGCAGGTACAGGATGTCAAAGGGCAGCCATGGTTGCTTTGAAAAACATCGGCTTGTACACCAGAAATTGACACAGCATCGTAAACTGACTATACTTCAATAAATAAATATATATACATACAAAAAAACAATCTGGAACAATTCTCTCATGAACTAAGGAATGCAGAGGAAAAGTTCGAAGCAGGGGCAAATTCTGAAAACCCATCATGTAGAGAAAACTCCCGACTGACCCCTCACAAGGAAAAGCTTTAAGTGAGCAGCCACCGCATGTAAGCAGAAGGCATGTGGTGGCGAAGTAAAGAGAGCCTGGCGAGGACTCAGGAGCCCTCCTCTGAAGCCCCCAGGGCCCCCTGCACCCGGAACGACCCTTCCAAAGTCGAGACTCAGCTTCCCCCGGTTGCTGCGTGCTTATCTTCTTACAGTGATCGCTCTAATACATGAAGAGGTAGGAGCTGGGTCTTAGCTCTGTAAGTAAAGGGCTCTAATCAAAACAGCACTGACTTTCCCTCGGTCCTCTTTGGTCTTTACCACTAGATTGTAAGCTTCCTAAGGGCAAAGAGCAGACATAAATATCTGGAGCATAGTAAATACTAAACAGAGCAGACACTGAAATTCACGCGCGAGGAACAAACTAGAACGTTAACTACAAGGACATTTACATAAAACACTAAGAGTATACTTGTCTTATCAATTACTTAAAAATACTGTATTTTTAACTAATAATTATGCAAGGGACATTTTTCCACACTCCTCTCTATCTTGTAAAATATGGTACTCGAAGTTTGATGCGATATACAATTTTACAGGTTAATTAAAGGAGGACTTAATGATCCCCTACTATGGGCTGAGCACATCACTACATGCTATGACAGATACAAAAATATATAATTTCCTGTTCTTGAGAACCTCATTTTCAGCATCTGTTCTTTATGAAGCTTCATTTTTACCCTGTTCCCTGGTCTTCTTTCACCAAATATTTTGAAACTCATTTAATTATCCTATACTTTGCTCATAAAAGCTTTCTAAAAATGGGGTATTTTTTAAATGCCACACGTTCTAGCTTCCTGCCCCAGTTAATCTAGTAAAGGCACAGTGAAATATTATCAACAGTAGACTTCATTTTTTTGACTGCTTCAGCCACAATAAAGAGATTATGAAAATTCTAAATGCCTTGCAACTTAAAGCATATAAACTCTATTTTTCAAACTGTATGAATAGCTGGATGAAGCAGCTAAGAGTAAAGGCAAGCAGGGAATTGTAGAATAAAACTTTCATAAAGTCTCTGAGATGTCTAGTGAGGAAGTCTCAGGGCTGACTGTTAGGATGATTTAAAATCTTAAACACCATTTTGTTGACACATAATTCTTTTATATATTTTCAGTATATAAATTGTGAGCTCCTCTAAAGGAAACACAGTTTTTCACGGCAAAAACAAAGAAAAGAGCCTCTAACTCTTATTACATTTTAAGTGGTAGATAACTTTGTGAGTGAGTAACCAAGTTTATGCAGTCGTGTAAGTCAGCACTCTGTGCATTGGTGGCAGGAAGCACTTTGTATTGACACATTTGCGTCATATTAAATGTGACCGTTTTCACATCTAATATTTTTCCTTATGGTTGTCAGTGTGCCTCAAAATATGCAAATGTGAAAAACCAATAGACTCTGTGGCTACGAATTGGAAAGTAACTAATGCAGACAGGGCTTGTTTTGTTGTTGTTGTTGTTGTTGTTGTTGTTGTTATTTTCTTTGGGGACCTTGAAAAGTTCTGAACAGTAAACAGTCAATGGGCTTTTCCTCTTTTGAGGGAAGTTTGTCTTCTTCAAGACACTATTTTTACTAAATACAATATCAGGATAGAGGTGGGGTGTTTTCCTTTATTATATTAGGTGGAAAAAGTGTGTTCAACGTATATGTATTGAATGTTCACTGAATAAACAGATAAAAAATGAAGGAAGAAGTAGGGGATGGATAAGCATGTGTGAGGGTAATTAAGTCTGAAAGCATTTTTTTTTTCCCCTAAAATTTCAAGCCCCACCAGGGTTGGCTATCATCATGGTATTTTATACCATGGAAAAAGAACCGTCTTTCCTAAGATCGGATAAGGTTGTTTTGAGAAATCAGGTGACCATAACCACCCATCAGTCCATTCACTCATTTATTCACCAGGTGTTTGTGGGGCTCCTACCACATCCCGAGCACAGTTCTAGGTGCTGGCGACACAGCAGTGAAGGAAACACAGTTGCTGCCCTCAGGGGGCTTACACTTCAGTGAGGGGACAAGCAATAAACAAAGGAACAAATAGCTCCATGCCTTAATGCCTGTTAGTCATAAGTGCTATGAAGGAAAATGAAGCAGGAGAGGGGGACAGACAGTCATGAGAGCTGTAATTTTAGATAGAGTGAGCAGGAGACCAGAGGTCAGAACGAAGTGAAAGAAGCAGCCATCAGGGCAACAAGTAGGAATAGCAAGTGCTATTCTGAGCAGGGAGCAGGTGCAGTGTGCTCCAGGAGCAGCGACGGGGGAAGTGGGAAGCCAGAATACGCAGGGCCTGTAGGCCATGGGAATGCCTATGGACTCAGCGCTAAATGTGGTGGGAAGCCATTGTAACAGATAATCAGACTTGTCCTTTTATAGCTGGAATTTAAAAACTTAAGAATAAATAGTCCAGGTTCAAATGCATCAAACCCAGGCTCACAACAATTTTTGATCAATTTTTCAAATGCAATTCCAAACCCTGACGGGGGAAGACAGACATTTTTCTTTAACCATAGCAGTCAATCGAAGATTTATCAATGAGGAACCTTAAAAAAAACCTGACGAGCTTCCCATCAATAATAAATATTTTCAAGATCCAATTAAGAGTGAGCATCAGGAATATGCCACCAACCATCCAAGTTCACGGAAGTCCAAGAGAGGGTGAGGCTCTGCTGGGACTTGTCCTGCGCCGGCTCAACTCAGACTCAGAGGATCTGTGTAGACAGAACATCTAACTTGGAATAATTTTCAGACCTAGTACAAGAAAGCACAAATCTGATGATAAATCGTTTTTTTGAAAATAGTATTTTATTGCTTTTGAATACATAATCCCAACATGAAATAAAGTATTTCCAAGTGAAAGTACTTCTTTAACGACTCATTAATAATGAAGAGCATTCATGTGTTTACCAACCATTGAAATTTGCTAAAAAGCCCTCAAAATAAGATGCTGGCACCTTTGAAATGATGATCAGTTCTCGTATTAGCCAAGGTAGGCTAACAGCTGTTTTTAAAAAATCCCAAATCTCAGAGGCCTAACACAGTACAATGTTGCATCCTGCCCTCATCACAGTCCAGGTTGGCGGCGAGGACTTTGGCTTCACGCCGTCATCTAGGGACCAGGCTCCTCACACGTCATTGCACTGCCCTCCTCTGGGTCCTTGGAGTCCTCTGCATCCAACCAGTGAGTGGGAAGGTGAAAACATGTGTGCGATTTTCACTCCATTTTCATGTCAACGCCCCACCTCCTTGAGGTTCCTCCAACATCCCTGGTCATTCCTTCTTGGTCTCTTTTGCTGATTTCTGTTCTTATTACTAATTTCTTAGTGTCAAGGGATGAGGGGAGAAGGAAGTTAGAAATCAGTCTGGGGGCCTCCTCTCTTCTCCATCTAGAGATGTCTGTCAGTAACACAGCCCTGTACCATGGCTGTAATGACACGTCAGTGCTGAAGCTCCCAGGTACACGTCCCTACTGGGACATCTCCCTCCCATCTCCAGATTTACACATCTCCTCGCCTGTGCAGCATCTCCTCTCAGACGTCTGATAGGTGTGTTAAGTTCAGCATGTCCAAACCTAACTCATGAGCTTCTCCCCAAATCTGCTCCACTTGCAGCCTTGTCTGCATCAGCCCATAACTCCTTCCTTCCAGTTGCTCAGGCACGCTTGCGGTCATCTTTGGTCCTCTCTTTAGCTAACACTCCTGCCAGCTCCACCTTCAAAAGACATCCAGAATCCTGTGATGTCTTGTCCCCTCCACTGCCACCACCTGGTCCTGGCCACCACCCTTGGCTGTGTTACTAAATGGTCTCCAGCAGCTTTCTTTGATTCCAGCCTTGACTCTCTTCAGTCTTTCTTAATGCTTAACCAGAGTGATCCTTTGAAAAATAGAATTTGCAGGTATGGGGAGGGTATATCTCAGTGGTAGAGTATGTGCCTAGCACGCATGAGGTCCTGGGTTCAATCCCCAGTACCTCCATTAAATAAATAAGTAAATAAACCTAATTACCTGCCCCCCAACCAAAACAATAAAACTTTTTGTAGCTTTTGGAAAGTCCCCAAGGATGGGCTTTTTTTTTTTTATTTAATTTCACAGGGCTTGCATCAGATAACTACTAGCTACTGTCAGCTGCTGCTTTTAAAGGGGTTTTCTTGTATATGCTGACCTGGTGGCCCACCCACAGTGCTCCTACCTGCCCAGCACGGGTCTTAGCACCGGCTCCCACAGTCTGCACCTGCCTCAAATTGTCACGCAGTGGACTAGGTCCAAGGATATTCAAGAACAGTTTGGTTTTCTAAGTGTATTCCATGTATGTAAATAATAGTAAATAATATAGTTTATGTTGAATTTAATTGAACTATTGAATTGTGGGTAAAAATAAATTGTCAAATATTGGCGATTTTATATAGTTCAGCCCAATGTTCTCAATTTGTTGGGAACACTCTTTCTCAATGTGGCCAGGCAGGTGTTAGTTGAGCCTAGTTCTTGCTGCAAATTGAGACAGAGATAAAACTGGAGTCATGGAGAAATATCCCAGGACCTCAGACAATATGGAACATTCTGTCATTCCTTTCTGGGGCTTGAATTCTGCCCTGTTTTCAAGATGTTTGTGCCCCCTTTTATCTTTTCCAAGTCCCCCCAATTTCTCCATAAGTACTTGGACTCCCCACTATGTTAGCCAGGGTTGTCCAGAGAAGCAGGACCAATGGAGATGTCTGTCTCTGTCTCCTCAGCTGTAAATATCTATATTCATATCGGTGTCTCTATTGAGAGACAGAGAGAAAGAATTTAATAAAATTGGCTCACGCAGTTGTGGGGCCTGACAAGCCTGAAATGCACCAGGCAAGACGCCAGTCTGGAAATTCAGGTAAGGGTTGGTGTTTCAGTCTTGGATCTGAATTCCACAGGGGAGGCCAGGCAGGCTGGAAACTCAAGAAGGGTTTCCGTGCTGCAGTCTTGATAGCAAACTGCTATGGATTCAATTTTGCCCCCTAAGAACTGATACGAAGTCCTAACACCTAGGAACTTTGAACGTGAATGTGTTTGGAAATAGTTACTGCAGATGTAATTAGTTAAGATGAGGTCACGGCGGAGTAGAGTGGGGCCCTACGTCAATGACGGGGGTCTTTATAAAATAAAGGATGTCATGTGAAAAGGAAGGCACGCACATGAGGAGAACACCACGTCAAAACTGGAATTATGCTGTCACAAGCCAGGTAAGGACCAGAAGCTGGGAGAGAAACCTGGAGAAGACCCTTCCCTAGAGCCTTCAGGGAGAGGGTGGACACCACCCAACCTCGGGCTTCCGGCCTCCAGACTGTGAGAAAGTGAACTTCGATCACTGAGGTCTTTCAGTTTGTAGTGCTTGGTTCCTGTGGCCCTTACAAAATAATGCACCCACCAACCCAGCGCTATCTTGGATTCCTCCCTCTCCTTCTCTTCCAATCTGTAATGAGCCACCATACCCTGTCTGCCCTAACATTCAAACACCTCCCATTTCTGGTCTCTTTCCTCCCTTTAATTTAGGTCCTAATCATCTCTCACGTTTACAGTGTAGCATTCCTCCTAAGTGGGTCTCCCTGGTTTCAGCCTCTCCCTTCTCCAGCCCATTCTCCACACTGCTTCCAAAGACTCCGTGGGACATTCTTAAAATATAAACCTAACTGTGTCCCACATCTAACTGGAAACCTCCACTGACTCACCTTCACCAGATGCCAGTGCTTGATCCCTTAGCCTGGCACTCAGGTCTTTATAATCTGGACATCTTTCTTTCCATCTCTGTCTGTCTACTTTGCTCCTTTATTCTCTAATTTGTAACCATGCCGAAGTCCTCATTCAAAAAAAACTAGACTAGTATCTTTCACGCCATTGACTGTGCTGACTGACCTCTTCACTCTGATGGAACCCAGTTCCCCTCTCCTTTGATTTAATACCTTTTCCAAATGGCTGCACGGCCAGTGCCCAACACCATGCTTCTCTTCCCACCCCAAATTCCTATCAGCCTGGCTGCCAGGGACAGAGGAGAAGATTAGTATTATTGCATAATTCTAAAAATTATGTGCATGGAGAGAGAAGGAGGTTTGGGGTCAGAGGAGGGTGGAAGGAAGCAAGTTTAAAGATAGAACTAGAGCTGGTGGAACAGAGCAGGCAAGAGTTCAAGGTTGATCTGTCTTGTAGATCCAGCTTCCCAGGTTCTTAAGTCAACTCTGTTTTCCATTTAGTTTGGAATTTCGTGGTGATTGTACCTCAAGACCCTTTTGTACCGTCTTGGGTTCAGGAAACCTGGAAAGGCTGCCGTTTCACGTTGTGCATAAGGCTCAATTCCAACAGCCAGGATGTGCTGGCTTGTCTAAGTACAATAAGCACCTGAGGAAGGCAGTGCTATATGGAATAAAAGCTGTGGCAACGCGGTCTTTAGCTTCGCTGAGACTATGTGCTTGCCAAATTCTACTGCCAGATGCTTAGGAAGAGAAAAATTATAATTCCAACTGGTCAGTGGTCAGAGGTAATATTCAAAACATCCTACCACATGGATAAACAAGAAAATAATTAGAAATCAAATGTTAGAGAATTCTGCAGTGAGCATGAATGTAATCCACAGGATAAACAACACTTGGTTGACATTTGACTGAATAAATTAAAACCCAAAGTAATTTAAATAAAAATTCAAGACATGTATCAGAGAAGTTCAGGACAGGAGACAAAAGACGGAACTTGCTCTTGCCATTTGAGCTTTGCTGGAATTTATAGGTGGGCCTGGAAAAGAAGGTCAAAGGCCTTTTTCCCCTTGTAGTGCTAGCCTACAGCACTTCACCGCAGCAAAGCCAGAGCTTGACTCTCAAGAAATCCATTAAACTGAAATGCGTGCTTTCAAGATAGTGTGTGGCTGAAATTACCATACTCACAGCAAATAAAAAGTCAGTCCAAACCATCACCCTTGTCTCATGTTTCCCTGAAACAAGATTAACAATAACAAATCAGAGACATTCTACTAGGTTTTCATTACTCTCCGTAAAAGAGCAACAATAACCAGCTACCCAGCTAAGGTGCCGGATGTCTGCCTGTCACATGTGTTAGCAGGCAGGCGCACACGCATGTGCATGTGAACACACACACACACACTCACACACCCAGAGGATTTTTTTTTCAGAGAATAAGCATGTCATGAGGTATACAGAATTGACTGTTCAGTGTATTTTATTATCCTACAGCGAATACTTTCTTCAATAGAAATGGTTCCATGAAATTTTCAGAGTTTGAACTGTACTTTAAGTTTACAGAAAAGCACTCATAGTCATCGGCAAATCTGCCTCTTCACATTGAAAATATGCTGTGTCTCTCTCTCTCACACACACACACACACACACACACACACACACACACACACATGGATTTTTGCTTATCAGAGACTTAAAAAAATACCTGAATTGATGGTTATGTCACTACAGTGACCACAAGACCCCGGGCTTCAGCTTTCCTGACTCGCCTCACTTCAGGCAGGCTGAAACCCTGAGCCTTGCGTCCCCTTAGTGATATACTAGGTGCTTCACTTGGCATTGAGAGGGGAAAAAACACAGATACTCAGAGTCCTGATTGGAGAGAATACAGGATAAAAGGTTTGTTCTGGTGACCAGTGGGGGCGCAGCAACTCAATGGCTGTACGGAGTGAGCAAGGCCATTGCCTAATATACCAAATCCATCAAGAAAAATAATTACGTCCATATCAATTATTGGTCTATTAGAAATAAAGGCCCAGTGGAAGGACACCATCCAAAGGTGACTGTCTAGTGCTTTAAAAATAAATGTCTTATCTCTGCCTTGGCATTTTCTGTACCATCAAAAGGCCATTATCCCATGACAGTTCCATTCCACAGACATTAACATTAGATACCAATTCTTTCTAAAGGCTCTTGTCTCATTTGGTGGGTTTGCCAAATGTTCCTCACATTTCATTAATAAATTGACCCACACCAGTCCCTTAGGACTCCAGGGGAAATTAAGTTTCATTCTTTTTTTTTCTTCTACTCTAATTAATACTATTAAGAATGAGAAGATGCCATCAATAGATCAATCAAGTATAGTAAGTTAGGCAGCATGGTTTAAATGAAATAACGTTAAATGGAAAACTATATTAATAAATATAACTATATATAACAATTATAAGCCCCCGGTTATGCTAAGCGCTCTACGTGTGTTTTATTTATACACACAATAATCCGACAAGACAGGTGCTGTTTGTCCAGGTTACAGTTGAGGAAACTAAGGCCAGGGGAGTTACTAAGAGCTCAAGTCAGAATCCAGGTCCGCTTGAATCCAGAGCCTGGGCTTGTACATATTCTGTCTTATGGCCCTTTTAGGTGGTATATTATAGGACTGTCTGAAACACTGACCTCCGGCAAATCATACAGGCACTCCGTGCCTCAGCTTCCTACCGGCGAAAGTGAGAGCAGATGAGCTGATACAGCTCACAGTGCCCCCTCTGGATGACCTCAGCCTCCTGGCTGGCTGGCACGACTCAGGCTGTGATCACACGTGGTGGCAAAATACAAAGTTATGACATGAGAAGGAAGAGTAATGTTGCTAAACTTTTCTAGATTACGTTATTTCCAGCTTCTGTCTTCTCAGTTGCTCCAGGTGAATGTCAACTTATCACTTATAAAAACACGGCACAGACCCTGACCCTCTGTAAAGAGGCCTCGGGAGGTCTGGCCCAACAAAGCACGAGAGCCTGGCATGGAAATGACACTGCACGCCTTGCTTCCCAAGTTCATCAAACATTCGTCTTGTTCGTAACTTGATCCTCCACTTGAGTTTCCTTTTTTCATAGGAAAATGCTGTTTAATCCCCTTGTGTTTACAGGCCTGCGATAACCAGCCCACTGTCCATGATGACCTCTGGACCGTTCAGATGAGAAAACATTCTGAGTAAGTAATTATGAATCCCAGAGGGCCTCCACGTAGGAACTGTTGTCAGTAGCTCCCAGACAAGAAGAAAATCAGCTGCTGGATCATCTCTTCCCAGATCCAGGACCAGCTTTCCACAAGCGCCTTCAAGAGTCTGGGGATAAAGGAAAAATGGCCAGAAAGTTACCCTGGATGGCAGAAAAGCCTTTCCTTAAGACTTTACAGACCAATACAAGTCAGTTTCCCCAGTTTACAGATAGTAAAGACAGACTTAGCAAGATTAAGAACCAGCAGCACTTAGAGCTGGAAGGAACCGTGAGGACCTATTTGGCCCAACTCACTGCCTTCTGACAAGTGAGTGTCAAAACCTTCCAAGGCAAACGAGGGAATCTGATCTTTTAAAAATGTAATATTTTACAGAGTTGTTGTCCAAACATTAGGAAAGGGAAGAAAGAGAGAAAGCTTTACTGAGAAGCTCAGTGGCAGTCCAAGTTCCCCTTCTCCCTTCCCTGCGTCCCTCCAGGTAACAGCCAGAAACAGCAAAATGGGCCTCCGCGGGCCGAGGCAGATGACCTCCGTGCCAACCTCCCATCCCCCAGCGTGCTCCACCACCGCCCGCCTCACATGGTCATAACCATAGCCTCGCGGGATGTTCAGTTCAGATATTTCAGCAATTTAGTTTAAATAAAGTCTAAAATATTATTCATTTTTTCTTTTAAAATTCATATTAATTTTATTATTTTTAAATTTACTATTTTGGGCCCCAAATATATTTTTGCTGAAATACTTTGAATATATACTTTCCATCATGATGTCAACAGGAAATAATCTCTTGACCCTGAGGAACTGATTTGCAGGTGGCTCTAGGAATTCATTTGTTGCACAGTTTGGAGGAATCATACACAGCCTGTACACACAGGGTTTTGAATACAGTGGAATGATGGAACACAGGAGACAGGGAGTCATATTTAAACAAGATCACAAATGAGCCTCATTTCCCTCAGTGTGAATAGTTAATCCCAAATAAAAGCGAATGATAAAAGCCTTAGACTGAATTATAAATCCTCCCATGGATAGGGAAAAAAGTAAAATGAAAAGAGAGAGGAAGTAAGGTGGGGAGAGAAGAAGGAACAATTTATTTGATTACACTTTACTTCCAAGGGCCTTGTTCTAGTTACTTCTCCAGGTGAAGTTTTCCATGAACTATTTTTGGCACATGTCCATAAAACTTAAGTCAAAGAAAACTAAACTGTCAAATTGCATTAAAGCTCTGATCTGAGAGTTTAAGACAAAGATATTCAGAGTGAAGGTTGCTTCTCAATCCTTTAATCATCTGTTGTGTCCTGACATTCTAGGGGTCTCAGAAGAGTGCATGACAAATAATGTTCCATATGTGCAGTTAAAACTATCCACAACAAGGGCAAGTGACAACTGAAGCGCTCTGGCTGTAAGTGATTAATATCAACACACTGGAGCCACCTCTTCAGTGACCTACATGTGGGATAAAGTCCCACGCAAAAAATGCATGAGCTGGTTTACTTCTGTGATCCAAAGATGCTGCACTGATCTCCCTCCTGGGGGACATGCTGGCAGTTCACTCACTACACAAGTCTATCTGGAGGTTTGTGCCCACAATTGTTAATTATCTGCCTGTGAATTTTCCAAACTGGAATCCAGCACATTTCGCTTCCCTCCCTCCCCTTCCTTACCAGGGAGGAATTACTGAACTAACATAAATTAACTATCATTTTTTTAAAAAAATTGAAGAGAAAAGTGAACTTCCCAAGGCACTGTACAGTTTAGCCCCAAGTCAGATACAAATGAGTTTTCTGTGGTTTTGGAACATCCGTGCCCTTCTGAAGAAGATGCTTCTGAGAGACACCTGGGAAAGGGTGCCGCACATGCACTGTTGGCGTGGCTGTTGTTTCCCGCACACGAGCTCTCAGATAAACATCGTTTCTATCAAGCCTGCTCCCACACATACTGCTGAGTGGTTAGGCAGGGTAACACACTGCGTGAGCCCTAGGAACATTTTCGTATAAACAATAAAAGAAAGTTGGAAATTACCCATCACCGTACATGAAAATAAATGGACTTCAGTGCTTGTGAATGGATTTATATCCTCATAATCAGAGTAATTTATGGATGCTTTTGTGGTTAAAAACACCAACACTTTGCTCTGGCTGAAGACCTATAAGCATAATGTATACACAGTGTGCCTGCTCTGTTGAGTTTTGTTTTAAATATCAGGTCGTGAAAGGGTAAATTCTTTCCTAGATCCATACTGGGAATTTATGGGTGTATATGTCCTGCTGGAATTTCTACAATATTCTAAAGTGACATGATAAAAATTTTTAAGATTTAAATGCATCCCCAATCAGTAGAAGAAATCATTCCGAACAAGTTAAAATATATTCAAGTCCTTACGGGAGAAAAGAAAGTTGTGCTTTATTTAATGAGAGCAATGTTTTGCTACAAAGGGAGTCATTTTTATGCTTCAACAACCAAATATTTTCTGTTACATGCACGTGTGATGTGAATGTACAATTTGGGGCAGTTATTCAGAGTCAAGTTCCTAATACCCAGCATTGCTCTGTATCCTATCGCACTGCACCCTTTCCTAATCACACTATATGTAGTTGCTCATATAAATTCTGTAACTGAAAAAGGGATGGAGGAAATCTAACAGAAAATTTCTTGCCAGATGGAGAAAATTGAAACATTACCCTTGTTTCTTTGCCAGCACAGATCCATTTTGACAAGCTGGAAATGATTTATGGAGGAAAAAAAATGTATTTACACTGGCAGAGATGTTATTAATTGCCACACAATGTTCACATTTTTGCATTGTTTTGTATATGATTACTTACAAGGCTTAAATATACAGTCAAATATGTGGCTTTTTTTTGCATACTGATTATTATATGACAGATAAACTTACAATACACGATGTATGCTATAAATTCCACTTAAACCTTCCCAGACAGACAACACTGCTGCAAAGACATGACAAAATAGCAAACCCACAAACAGCACTCAGAGAACACAGGTCATTATGTGTGTGCATTCACACACAGGCAGGCACACATGGATGCAAATGATTTAAAGGATTAGGTACCGTACATGGGAGTTGATGAATAACATAACACTCTCAATGCATAAAAATATTACTTTTATGGCTTCTCGGGGTAACTGTTGCTACATGAAACTACTGCTAAAAAAAAAGGCCCCAAAATGTTTGAAAATGAAAATATTAAAGCCATATATAATTTCTAAGTTAGATGATTTTGCAGTGCAAAAGACTACTAGATGTACTAACGTCCATAACAGAAGTTTGGAAGAGTATTTTTTAGACGTTTTACTTCAAATGGTTTAAAAATAATATCTTTGGAGGAGAATTTTTCCTCATATACATATGTGGTTATAAGAAAAAGAAGAATTAGACTATTTAGTGAGAATAAAAGTGTCTGCAACAACAATGCTCTGTACCTTCGGTGCTGACCATCAGCTGTCTACCTGTTTATTGCTCTTACAATACCGTCACTTTTTTACACTAATATAGATGGATATATTTATTTCTACTTGCAATTCCAGATTTTAATCTCATATTAGAAAGATGGTCTCATGTAACAGCTACTTTGTCCAGGAATCATTTACAATGTATCTGCGTCCACTGAGGACATTTTAAGATAGACTTATTTCTAGTTGTGGAAATTAATTTCGAAGGTCTCAACTTCACGCAGTCATGTCAGCATTGTCTTAAGCATCCATACGTAGCTGTCCCTTAGGTTTCATGTTTTAGCAGCACAGTCTCTCTGCAATTAGTTTTATGCTCCTTAAATGTAAATCAGATGTAAGTCTCTATAAACACTCATTCTCTATAGTGTTTTGCAGACTGTTCCCATAGTCTTAGGTTACTCTAGGAGGCAAATAATTCTAAATATGAAACAAAACAGTGTGCATGTGCCAGAACTATAATTTAGCTGTTTATGATTTATCCGACTCCATTTTTGCTTGGGAAAATGGATTCAATATGTCTATGTGAAATTAGTTCATAAATACGAGCTTACTGTGAATGATTAATGAGTGTGGTCCTGCTTATATAAGATTAATTCTGTCCAAGGTCACTCTGTCCCACGGGGAACTTGGGCATTTGGCCAGTGACCCTTTGTGGGTGGTCTTCACTTTTCCAAATTGGGACACCCAACAGGAGGCAGAATCATCCAGCTGCCGAGCGTCACATTCAGGCTCCTTCTTTCATTTCATCCTGCCTGGCAACTCTTGTAAGTTTCAATCCCAAAGGCACTGAGAGGCCTGGCTTCCTAGGATTTATTAGCAGCATGCTTTTGCATATGCAGTCACTGGCTCAGAAAAGCTTTTACTGAGCATCTACTTTATATTCAGAACTCTGCTAAGCATCATGGGGTGGCAGGAATCATAATGCAGAACATCGCTGTTATTGTTTTAATGAGGCCAACTGCTGATGGTAGAGCAAACTGGCATTTTCGTTTGGAGCATATATCAATTCAAAATTATAGATCTAAAATATAATTTTTAAATATGTGTTCTGGTTAGTAGATGAGTTAGGAAACAAGGAAATGAGGCTGAAAGCCTGAAAGTGTTGGTTTTCTTTTTTCCACCATCAGAAAGAACAATTTTCAGACGGATGTCTTTAGAGGGACAGACAATGAAGCATCACAATTAGGATGGAGGGTGCTAGAGCCTGAAACTTAGCTCCACCACCTACTGGTGTGCGAGTTATTTAACACATTCCTTAATCTCTCCATGCTTCAGCTATCCCATCTGTAAAATGGGGATAATGGTGATTATGACATCTCAAAAGGGTGTTGCAATGATTGTCAGTAAATAAATGCAAAGCATTTAGAACACTGTCTGACATAGAGCACTACTCACTAACATGCTGCTACTTTTACCCAGGATGCATTTGCTTCATGACAGAGTCCTTTTAACCAAGAGGGACTGGAGAGACAATAACAATGCTAAGTAAAGCTAAGTATATGCTTGTTTTCATAACTCAGCTGTGAGGTCCCTGACATTAGGACTTGCACTGATCCCTCTCTATCTCCCCAGTTACTAACAAAGTGCTGGCACTTGTAGGTGGTCTATAATTATTTGTTGAACTTAACTGAATTGGTTTAACTTTTGAAGCTGAGAGTAATCACTCAAATGTTCTCTTTCCAATCCCTGAGCCAAATGAGTCTTAAAACCTAACCATCTTAGGTTGATTGAATAAATGTATAATTCTCAAGAAGGAGAAACTTTCTTTCATTATAAAATGGCTTCTATAACAGCATTAAGGGCAGTGGAACACACACAGGGCCTGGAGATGGGGTAGGGACACCGGCATGGTTATGTGAAGAGGGATGCTAAGGTAGAACAGCTATAGTCGTTGAGAGGTAGGACATCTCAGCACCGGGGACCTTAGAAAGAGACGGGTACATGCATTCCAGGAGCGCACAGTCACGTGATGGGGAGACTGAAGTAGATGTTCGTCAAGTACATGCATTGGCCCACCCAGCATGCAAAACCTTCCCATTTGACAGCAATTCCAAAAGAGGTGGGGATCAGGATGAAGGGAGACAAGTAATTCCTTCCCTCTTCTCCCAGACTCTGGGCTGTAGGTATGTGACCCAGGCTTGACATGGAGATGGAGGGGCCAAGAGTGTTTATTGGTTGTGGTTGTGGGTCAATGGTCCAGAAATCTAGGGACAAGTAGCCACTGGCAGCAGCTTTAATGCAGCTTCCCAAGTTGACTTTTTTGTGGCATTTTCCATGGAATTTACAGTCAAGTATCCTTTGGCTCCTGCCTAATTTTTGAGCCTGGTTCTTAAGAACTTCCTGGCTATTCTAAGAAATCCCTGATGTCCTTCCAACACATTCCTTTTCTGCTTCAGTTAGGGTTGGTTTCTCTTGTTTGCAGCGAAGAACCCTGATTAGTACAAGAACAAGGTCAAATGCCTACGTGATTGTTACCCCAAATCTTGACTGTCCCAAGTCTGGCATCCTGTGACACCTACTGGCTCCGTGACCTTGGGCATGCTGCCGCTTATTCCCAGATCCCAGGACGAGGGACAGTGAATGTATTAGAAGGTTATAACAGGATTAAATCAGATAATGACTGTGAAGTACTTAGAAAAGTGTGCAGTGCTCAACATGGGCTGCCTATCTCATTGGCTGTTCCTAATGAGGCGAGGGTGACAAACGAGACCCAGAAACCTTGTGGCAGTAATGTTATCCTGCTTGAGAGAGGTGTCTCACTGCTGCATCTCTTCATCAATGGAAATTATTCAATCATATTTTAATAGCTTCTCTATAATTGTCTGATGTACCACATATAAAGGAAAGATTTTTAAGGAATACTTTTATAAACACATGCATCATTTTCCCCATGTTTGATGCCACACAGCTTCACAGAAATGGAAATGGAAGTTTACTTTTGTTATCTGTCCTCTCGGGCTCTTATGTCTCTCATAATTAGATGGCAGACTTGAACAAGAGGAGAAACTAGTCTTATATCTCCTTTGTATCCTCACAATGTCGAGCACATAATAGGTGCTAAATATACACTCATTGATTGATAGCCCTGCATTTAATTTCATTACTAGAGCCATCTGGGCCACTAAGTGGTGTAGTTTGCACCCAACCATCTGGAACTCCCTCTGACCTCAGTCTGGTCCTGTTAGCTAGGACCAGGGACACAGAGCACAAAGTCACCCAGACATGAAGTTGTGGCCTCGTGTGTCGGGCGGAGAGGTCCGATCCTGCTTTCTCCTTTACACCCCGCCCCTTCTGCTACCTTACACTGTTAAATGAACCAGAACAAAACTGACTTGTCCAGGACGGAGCGAGCCAGGGCTCATCACGGCTTTCCCAAACAGGTTCAGTCCAGCATCCCACTTCCCCAAATCGCAGGCAGCCGGGAGATTTGCTCTCATGAGTCACCTCAAGGAACACTGGAATGATGAGTTTCAGTATCATTTTTTCTCCTTCGGGAGAACACTGTCACTGATTCCTCTCAGCATACACTTTATTATCGTCCAAGTTCCCAAAGGCACTTGAGAATATGTGATTAAAGGAATTCCCTACTGTCACATATACAATAAATCTAACTGGCTTTATTATCTAGCAAGGTTTTTTTTTTTCCTCCTTCAACCTAATGTTTCCTGGCTGGAGAGGAAGCCACTCACCAACATCCCTCCCTGCCCAGACCTCACTTCTCTGATGTTGAATTGAGGGTATGCAGGTCAAGTGCCAAACTGCCAGCTCATTTCCTACATCCCACGATGCCCTAAAAATTCTAGGAGAGTCTGACATAGAGTCATTTGAAGATGGGCTTTCTTGTCCCAAATCTTCACTTCCCAAGCGAGATGGCTTTGGAGCAGTCATAACCTTTCTGAATTAGGGAATCATCCCGCTCTGCCTGGTACAATCCCAGCTTAGTGCCCCTTTCACTCTGAGGGCATCCCAGTTTGGACAAAAAAATTACATGGTCCCTCTATCTCTGAGTCTCAGCTCTTTGTACATAAGAAATAATGGTAAACAGGATTAATAACAGGGTTGTTTCCAGAACTAAAGAACACAACACAGCGGTCAATAAAAACACGATTACGACAATAGCAAGGCATTACTTATGAATAGTACTGATAGATATCTGCTGGAAGAATGAGAGTTTGGAAGGTCAATTAAAACTCAATGACCCCCAAAAAGTTTTCCTCTCACCTGCCATAATTATAATAGTAACTACAGCTGTACATTGAGCGTTGAGCACCTACTAGGTTCCAGGCACAAACATAAGCAGGTTAGCTGTAATGCCCCCTCCGTTCACCCAGTGATGAATGTATATGAATGCCACTCACAGCAACCAGTTCAGTTCCTCTCCCAACTGGTTTCTGGCTTCTGCACAAAAAAAAAAAAAATCAAGAAATGTGGTTAGATCTTTGTTTCAAAGCTACAAAAGATCATGTCGTGGCTAAGAAATGCCCCAACTGCTTTGGGGACAGTTAGAAAACAGGTGTATCTGGATGTCACATCACCAGGACAGGAAATTTTCTCACTCACCTCAGAAAAGATGCTCTTACACAGACATTACCTCCTTCACCCACAGATCCTTGCATTATCCCTATTTTGCCAATGAGGAAATGTGAGGCCTAGAAGAGTTAAACGGCTTGCCCGAAGTCATGAAGCGACCAAACCGGAGAGCCAACCCGAGATCTAACTCCAAAAAACTCAGACAACTCAAAGCTCTGCTCTTAAGTTCTCTTCTAAAGCCCCACCTTAAATTACTTTACTGAGAGATGACAAATGCAGTGACACTACAAAAAATTATTTTAAAATACCATTTTAAACCCGTTATCAGGGATCAGTAGATCAGACTGAAAGCTAACACAGTAGAGAGGGTTCAAGGTATAAGTCAGTAAATTTTAGTAGAATGCTGGGGGAGGGTCAGGGAGACCAACAGACAGAGTATTTGGGTGGCGAGAACCAAGTGGAGGAAGAGGAGGGGGGTGTACAGAGCTGAGGCCAAGGCTGGAAAACAGTGGGCTAGGGTGGGAATCATGCGGACACGAGGCCAAGAAAAGGAGGCCCAGGGCATGGGACCTCTCAGGTGGCCACCAATTTAGAATAAGGTCTAAATATGAAAGGGAGGAGAGCCTCAGAAGTTGAATTTTTTCTTATGCTGACAGGGGCCAGCCCAGCTTCTCCATTTTCATCTGAAAGAAGCTGTGTTTTAGGTCTAATATATAAGCAAAAACATTAATGTCCCCCATTATCCATTGATGGGTACTTTATACTTGTTTTACTGTTGCTTAATAAATAAATTAGAGCATAGCTAAACTTGCTCAGCAGCCAGTCATTAGTGCAGTTAGATCTACTGTTCAGAAAACTGAAGGGCTATTGACTCTGCTGAGTTTAATGAAGGAAAATGAGTCACAGGAGATCTGGGCAGGAATGAGTCACAGCTCCGGCAGCAGCCTTCTCTCCATTGTGAACGACTTTCCATCATTCGTAGTCAGCAAGAGGCTAAAAGAATGTTGATGTTTTCTTGAATGGCTCACTTCCTGAGTTCAGACAGACTGAAAGCGTGGACGACAAGACATCAACGTTTCGACAGTAAGGGACCGATTGTATAAAAAGCTAGCAGGTGGGCAGATTTCTCGTTAGATTCTCAGAAATAAAGTGTGGTTACTGTCCTGAGAGGTGTCGGGAAACCATCCCGCAGGAGAACTGCGTGATCACAAAGACACCTCTGGTCCAGAAAGGATCAGAAGGGAGGGTCCTCTCACAGCACCCAACATGCACTGAATTGTTCTCTAGTGTACGTGACTATGAAGCTGTCAAGTAAGTTCTTGACTTGTCGTGAGAGCAGTTCCTGTTTTCCGTGCCTCAGTCCTGGAAGAGATGTGCTGGTGACACACTTCTGTATGTCATTAAAGTGGGACAATGAGAACATGTGTCCCTCTTCAGAGAGGCAATGATCAGTTGTAGACATTGATGGGTGACCAGTGGTAGGAGTCTGCAAGCTAAAGCCACAGGAGGAGGTAGATTCTTATAAAGGATGGTGGCCACCAGAGGACAGGGTGATCTATAAATTATACACAATTCTTAGCTTAAGGAAACAGAAAACAAGTACGCTTGGAAAGACTCAGAGCCCAGATGGTTCTCAGAGCATGGACATTCACAGGCTTGGGCGCGGAATGCAGGTAAGGCTCCTTGGGCAGTGCCACATCCCTGTCACTCTTGCCTTCCCTCGACCTCAGTGTTACAGAGACCATCTTGAAAAATGTTTGGAACTCAGATTAGAATTTCATGTTCAAAGAATGATACACAACCAAATTGTAGATAAATGCAGAGAAACTATCTCAAACTTTTTCTGAAGATTGAAGTTCCTCTCACATACCTTAAGCTTCAGAACTGTGGAGCTGCTGCAATGACGAGGAAACAGAGATGGCCCTTGTGCTCAGATGTGCAGGTGCAGCGGGGGTCCCAGCAAGCAGACAGGGAATTGTCACGCACTATGGTGACAATTATGACAGAAGCTGCACAAGACACTGGGGGAAGAGCCCTTAACCCAGGCTTTAAGAGTCAGGTGAAGCTTCCAGCCTAAGTCAGGGCTCTTCAGAGAGCTGGAACCAACAAGATGTGTGTATATAACCCGAGTCTGTCGGGGCAGGGGTTGCTCTGGGAGAGAGAGGGGCAGACAGGGAGACAGAAGTTTTAAATAAATTGGCTCATGTAACTGCAGAGGCTTGGTGAGCACAAAATCTAATGGGGAAGGCCGACAGACTGGAGACAGGCTTCTCCCTCAAGGGAGACCAGTCTTTGTTCTATCAAGGCCTTCAGTGACTGAATGACAGCCCACACCCACACCATGGAGAGCAATTTACTTAAAGTTCACTAATTCAGATGTTAATTTCATTCAAGAAAACAGCTTCAGATCAACATCCAGAATTATGTTTGACCAAATGTCTGGACGTATGGCCCAGCCAAGTTGACACTAACATTATTTATAGAACAGTCTGATTAGTAGCTATTAATACTCGTCTCTCTCCCAGACCCATTCAGCAGTCACTCCCCCGGCCCCTCCCCACAGCCCATGGCAACTGCTCATCTGCTTTCTACCTCTGGATAGATACTTGTTCTGGATGTCTGTTCTGGATATTTCATATAAACGTAATCATACAAGATGTGACCTTCTATGCCTGGCTTCTTGCACTTAGCGCATTTTCAAGTTTATCCATGCTGAAGCCGGCGTTAGTACTTCGTTACTTCTCTGAATATTATTCCACTGGATGGATGTACCACATTTTGTCTGGCCATTCCTCAGGCGATGGGCATTTGGATGGTCCCCCCCTTTTAGCTGTTGTGAATAAGTCCTTATATTGACAGGTATGTGTACAGGTATCATGAACAGGTACTTGAGAACTCATTTTCAACTCTTTTCGGTCCATATCTAAGAGTGGAATTGCTGGGTAATGTGGTAATTTTGTGTTTAACCTTTTGAGGACCCACCAAACAGTTGTACCATTTTACATTCCTACCAGCACTGTATGAGCATTCCAATTCTTCCACATCCTCATCAACACTTGCTATTTTCCATTTTAAAAAATTACAGCCATCCTAGTGGTTATGAAGTGTTCTCTCATTGGGTTTTGAGTTGCATTTCCCTAATGGCTAATGGAGCTGAGCATCCTTTCCTATGCTTGCTGGCCATTTTTACGTCTTCTTTGGAGAAATGTCTATTCAATTATTTGGCTCATTTCTTAATTGGGTTGTTTGTCTTTTTGTTGTTGAGTTGTACGTGTTTTTTATATATTCTGAATGTTAGATCCTTATCAGTTATGTGGTTGCAAATATTTTCTCCTATTCTGTCACATCTGGTTTTGCCCACAGTTCTATCTCCAGGACCCAGCACAATGCTTGGCAATAAATACGTGTTGAATAAATGAAGAGGACAGCCTGGAGATGCAGAGTCTGTAGAAGGTTTAATATAACAAACTCAAAGTTATTATCAAGTTCTTATCACAGCCTGACACTATTTATCTGAAAGTTACAATATAGGAACTGGGCTTAACAGACCACACAGAGGTCTAGTTTGTAAGAGTACTTTGTTTGACTTAAAGTGTTTTTATTAATAACCTTTTGATAATGAATTGTAAATAGCGAGCTCTGAATGTTATTAAGAATGGAGCTTCAGGTAGAGCTGATAAGGACCAGCATGCCGTAACAGTGCTTTTTTTTTTTTTTTTTTTTTTTTTTGCTGGCATAACAGCAGTGACATCACCTTGTGTTTGCTCAAAGAAGGCTTTTTAACCTTCAAAGTGCTTCTCAATCACGAATTAACACTCATAATGCTATTCTTAGATCTCTTATTGCGTCCCTGCTCACACGGCACAGAGTGGTTAAGGCAGGAACCACACACACACACACACACACGGAGTAGCTTCTTCTCCTTCTCTGTAGCACTGGGATCCAAGCACATCTGATTTTATCACTAGTTAATATGTTTTTAACCTTTTCGTTTCCTAACAGCTGATCCCTCTGGACTCAAACTACTGAGGTCAGCGAGGGAAACTGCAGAGGAATGTGAGAATGGGGCAGAGAACCAAGCGTTCTTCTCTGTGTTCTCTCTTTATCCAGATCCCATTTTTGGAAGACACGTGCATTTAGGGCAAAGTCTTTAATAGTATGAAGGGGGAAAGGCAGTAAAGATCAGTATTTAAGGGGAAAGGAGCAACTTGAAAGATGAATCTACAAGAGAAAAAGACCTGTTTAAGACTCTAAGAGATACCCTTGTCTTCCTAGACACAAAGTCCCCACTTTTGAGGACTGAACTGCGTTCCCCCAAATTCACATGTTGAAGTCCTAAGCCCCGTACCTCAGAATGTGACTGTCTTTGGAGACAGGGCCTTTGAAAAGGCAGCTAAGGTGAAGTGAGGGCATATGGGTGGGCCCTGATCCAATATGACTGATGCCCTTATAAGAGGCGGCAGTCAGGACGCCAGCGCAGCGGGAAGACCACGTGACGACACAGAGAAGACAGCCATCAACAAAGCAAGGAGGGAGGCCCTCAGAGCAAGCCAACCGCGCTGACAGCTTGGCTTTGGACTTTAGCCTCCAGAGCTGTGAGAAAACAGATTCCCGTTGTTTAAGTCGGCGGGGCTGTGCTGCGGCGGCCCTAGCACACTGATACACTTTTCGTACAGTGTCAGGCCTGCTTCATTGTTACATAGCTCCTTCCTAAGGAACTTCTAGCCACGTCTGTAGCAGGTCCTCTAAATAAAAGCCTTTTCCAGGTTGGCTGATGTGATCAATCACTGAGTTATTTTTCTAAGTATAGTAAATCCTCAAATTCGATCCAAGCTAGGGTTTTCATTAAAAGAATAAATCAAGAATAGAATTATTTTAAGCCCATTGGATTTTCAGGAATAATTTTAATACTCAGGTGTCTTAAAATAATAAGTGTTTTTACCTTGCTTTGTTCCCATATATGAGAGGCCTCCGTCTACGTGAAGCAGAGGGTCACGGCCGTCTGCAGTGGGCATTTCTGCCCATTGTGTGCAATGTGGACACTGTCTTACAGCTTATGAAGCGCTGATAATCTGCTACCCTATGTGGTCCTCACAACAACACTGAGCTAAATCAAGGCAGATGGTATATCCTTTTTTTGCTTTTAACTGATGAGAAAACAAAAGCTAAGAGAGGACAAGTCAGCTCCCCGCAGCCACACAGCTGGCAGGATCACTGCAGAAGAGCCTCTGCTATCAGCTGAACAAGCCAATTCGTTTCACCTTCTAGGCCAGGAGTTGGCAAACTGCAGCTCACCAGCCAAATCCAGCCTGCAGCCGGTTTTGGTAAATACATCTGTATTGGAAAACGGCCACACCTATTCGTTTAGCAACTGTTTTGTCCTACAATGGCAGGCTCGAGGAGTTGAAACAGAGATGATAAGGCCCACAAGCCTGAAATGTTTCTCATCTGGCCTTTGTGGGGGAAAGTGTGCCGTCCCTGCCCTGGACACAGAGCTAAGCTATGTTTCCCTAAAACGCCTCTCACATTCCGGGAGTCCTCTCTTCCCCTGGCCGGGGCTGAATGCAGAGGGTGTAACGGGGGTTGGGGGAGGGCTCCAGGGCGTCAGGGAAAGGCAGAGCCACGACAGAATAGAGGGCAGAGTAGCGGAGAGCACGTCCACACTGTGGTCCACCACGACCCAGGACCTGCGTGAGACGTGAGACCGTGAGACACATTTGTTTCTCACTTTTTGTAATAAGCCATTAAAGTCTGGAGGGTTTTACAGCAGTTAAGTTATCATGGCTAAGAGAAAAGAGGTTCACCCTAAACCCAGAACTGTTCCGCTTCTTGGACCACCAGGGTGGCCAGAAATGAGGAGCATCAACAAGTGAGGAACGAGGTCCAGAGCCAGGGCAGCGTCACCCGGACTCCCGCGCACACTTGCCCTTCAGCGGAGGTGGCTGATGGGTTTCATCCCGTGTGGGTAGTGGCTTGCTGACAACAGCTCTGAGGCCACCTCCAGGCTCCAAAGAAGCAGCGACATGCCAGTTAGCAACGCCTCTCATGGACTCAGGAGTAGGAAGAGCCAAGACAGTCAGGGATTTTGCCGGGCGCCACTCTGACAGACACCTGAATGATGAGAAAGCATTTTCCACCTTTAAGGACATTAATGCGGGGTAGCTTTCAGGCTGAGCCACACAGTGAAATATGCTGCTACAAATTAACACAAGTAGAAGCGCATCCCAAACACCAGTTTCCAATGACGTGGTATGGGGGCAGGAGGAGGGCAGGGGAGCTGCTTAGCTCAGAGAACTGGAAGACGAAAATTTACAAAGACCACGTAAATGGAATTTCACTTCAGGTATATAGGCTTCATAACAGAAGTTTGACTGCCTCTTTCTTTCATGAAATATAGCAAAGTACATTTCAAGCCACACAGTTCATCCAAGCACTTATTTGCTACATAGGCGGAGACTGTCCTCAACCATCTTCCCTCATAAGCAGGAGGGACGGTTATTAAGCTATTCAGCATTTAGGCGGCAGAGTCTTGGAAGGGAGGTTCTCATGAGAAAAAAAATTCCATTTGCTCTGGAACAAGATACAATCAAGAAAAAGAAAAACAAATCATCTTTATGTCTCCTGCAACTGGAAGTCATTGCTCAAACAAACCAGGGATCTCAAACCTCTGCTTGCATCTTCCGTGGTTTCTCTAGCTTTGTCCCCCAAAGAATGCAAAAGTCCTCAGAAATAGGGTCTGCTCTGAAGTTTCATTATGTATCTTTCATGAGTGTCTACTTTCAAGGCAATTATAGTAAATAGAAATGAGGCAGCGAAGGGCTCTTTCCACCCGACCCTCTTTTCCCTTATTTGACCACTGCAGGTCATTCTCCCCTTGCTGAAAGATTTCCCATCCTGTTTTTCAGCTTATCATTTGTATGTATTTCCAGGTTGCTCACAGGCACTGCGGCACCAGTGAGAGGTTTGTGAACCATTCGGTAAGTGGTTCCTGCTCGAATGAATTACCTAGCTTTCATGAACAGCCATGCGGAAGCAAAGCAGGTAGAAAAATAATGAATACATTTGTACCATGGCACGCTCCCCAGCCATGAGCTTCGCACAACCGTACAATTTCCCCATGAGGAGAGACAAGGCTGCACTGTCATTAGAATAGGTAATCATTAGATTTATCTTTTATATAATTTGTAGCATCTTAAACTATTCTATGTAGCCTCATTACTGCCAGGAGTCCTCTTTAGCTGAGGTGATAAGTAAATAAAGTAGAAATTACACACCAACAAGAGCCTGGAATATGTTGTTTTAGTGTATGTCTGAGAGCTCCCTTCAGCAAGCCTCATCTGCACAGCAGTTACCATTATTTCTACCTCAGTGAACATCTCCTAATTGCTGCGTTATTGCTTGTGAAGAAAATATATTATTAAAGTCCACAACTCATGACTTGTTGCACATCTACCCATGAAAAGACTTAAACTGCATCAGCTTTTAATCAGTTTCAAATGGGATGATAGGCAGAAGGGGTATTTTTTTCCCTTCTCGTGGATGTCTGTTCATTACCATTTCCTAATGTCCAGGCACCCTTTTAACAGTCAAGATGCATTCATAATTTATTCAGAGACCTGAAGATTGTATTAAACTAAATCTATTTAATTCCCCATGAATTGGCTCAAGATGATTTTGGTGGCTTTTGTAATGATCAACAATTAAAAGACTCAGAACCCCCTTTTAGTTGTTAATGTTTTATGCTCTGCTATTGGTCTGCTGCCAGATAATGGTCCACAGAGCATTCAAATTTTGTATGACTCTCGTCTTTACAAATGCAGTATTGCTCACTGGAGGACAGGGTTTCCACAGGCTTCCTTGTGTGTGTGTTAGGCGGTTGTTGGAAATTTTAGGGGATCGTTGAAGCTGACATATTGGGCTCTGGGTTAGGCAGTTAAGACCCCTGTTCTTCATTCCCTATTGGATACTCTAGAATAGGTCAGTCACACCAGCTGGCTTCAGTCAAGGTGAAATCAAAATAGCCTTATGGTCTCTGAATGAATTTGAGCAGAGTAATAAATTATAAAAAATAGAATGAATTTCATTATTCAATAACCAATTACATATTCTTTAATGATTCAAAACAATATGGATCAAGGGCCACCTGTATCGGCAGTACGGGCAATAACGCATATTCCTGCAGGAGTGGGAGGGTAGTATGTCCTTGTTCACTTGAGGCAGGAATTGGGAAGAATTCTCATCAACAGTCAGTCAATTTCTCCCAACATATATTCCAATAAGTATTTGATTTTTCCAGGCTCTTTGAGATGATGATATGGGTCAGAACTCAGATAAATTTAAAATTTTTACAGGAGTTGAAAAGCAGAGGTAAAAGTCTCTTTGATTAAACACTCTGCTTTGGGAGTGACACACGTGGGGTTGTGAAAGATTAGTTTGGCATTCACCCAGAGGAACATATTAGCTAAATCAACCAGTACAGCTATCCAAGTCACTGATCCAATCTTGTCCCAAAGGGCTCAAAAGGATGGATCCATCCTATCACCCTGAAGGTTCCAGGTCAGTCTGGTTTGAGAACGGGTGATGGCGAGCTCCCCTCACCACCACCACCCATAACACCCCCAATGCCCATTAAGAGCCTGGCAAACCCTGTAGATACAAACGTCAGACTGGCTTTATTCTAAAATGTAAGGCTCTTTAATAGTAACATGATCCTGTTGAGAAGAAGAAAAGGACAGAAAGCCAGGGAGGGAGATTCTGTAGCATTTCTTTCATTAATCTTTGCCTTCAGCTTTTGGCAAACGTTGCAACGTAAGTCCTCTGCCTCTAAATTGTCCACAAAGGATATTAAAGATATCATCTATGTTAGTAGAGCATATGGTTAAGAGAATGAGATCTGAAGTCAGGTCACCCAGACTCAAATTCTGGCTCCACCATGTACCATCTAGACAAATGCCTTCTTGTAATATTTTGCTTCAGCTTTCTTATCTGTAATGGACATAATCATGGTTCCTACCTCCTAGACTTCGTGGAGGAATCAAATGAATTAGTGCATGTGAAGCCCTTGAACAGCAAGTAAGAAGCGCTCACTAAATGTTAGTTATTACTCATTCAGTGGACAAATACTTACTGAGCCCACACTGTATTTCAGACATTACATAGGCCCTGGAGATTTAGCAGTGAACAAGCTGATGAGAACTTCTTCTTTCTCGGGGTCCATTTCCAACAGAAGACCAATAAGTAAAATATAAAGCATTAAGATTACCTAATACCAAATGGTTTAAGTGCTTTAGGAAAAAAATTAAGACAGTGGGAACATTAAAAAACACGCTGAGTTATAGTCTTGAATGTAGAGAGGGGAGGCCTCACTAAGGAGGTGACATCCTTCAGGTCTCTAAAGGAGATAAAGGAGTGGGCCAAAAAGACGTCTGGAGGAAGAGTGGTTTGTGCAGAGGAACAGCAGCACAAAAGCTCTGATGCAGAGGGCTTCTGATGCCTGCTGTGTTCTGGAAATAGCCCAGTCCATATCAGCTATTAGTATTTGGGTTATATTTGCATTCCTAAGCGCCTTTAAGAGTAGAGACCATATCTGTTACTTCTGTTCATCTGTCACGAGGCTTGGTTCAGTGCTGAGTGACGAGGGGAGGGTGTTTCTTATAGCAAATCACTGACTCTGTATCAGAACGACAGCATTTGTTCAAAAAAAAGAAAAAAGAAAAAAGCAGCGGCCATCTCAGATCCACAGACTCACTGAGGTCGGATCCCTGGAATCTGCACTCAGATTATTCTTGGTAAACCCATGCTCGTCTGATCGATTCCCTTTTATTTCTATTCAGATCCATGAGTTTGCACTACTCCAGTCCTGCCTTGCAGCCGCCCTGTAGATGGATGAACTTGGAATCCACTTTGGAGAGAGATGCAGCGTTTGATAAAAGCCAGAAAGCATGCTGGCATACATTTACATTGGATGAAATAGCAACTCCATTTAGCTGCACTATGAAATGTTCCTTCTATTTGCATGGGAGATCAACCATATAAGGCATAATAACTTCTTTCAAAAGTTCATTGCGAGTCCCACACTGGCTTCTCCCAGCAGGGATGGCTGGCAGCTCCTCTTGCAGTGAGTGGAAAGCCGTAGTCTGTCAAAGCATCAAGCGTTAATGAAATACACAAAAACTTTCCTTACCTGAGGCAGGTGCCAAAGCCTGCTAGTCTAAGTGCCCCCACTGGACACAATTTAGACTTGCTTTCAAATGCTAAAAACAAATAGGTTCTCCTAAGTGCAATTAAAGCTAAGCCACACATTGAATCTATTGATACTGGTGGAGTTATTTTGATTCCAAGGCTCTTAAGAGTTGTTCCTGAGAATATCACGTAATTTGGTAATTATTGCTTTATGCTAATATGTGACAGAGAACGCCAAAAACAGGCATGAGCTTCCTAGTCTTTTTTTTTTTTAATAATCTTGAATCAATACTGAGTATTTCTCCAAAGAACAGAGTAGTTACTGTACCATTATAGCGCAGTATGATTTAATTTAAATGATTAAATATGCTGTTTTAATAAGATGTATTTCCATATTAGAACTTCTTTGCATCCCCTCCTGGTCCGTAGCCCCCACTCCCTTCCCTGGAGTAAAATACCTAATTCCCCACCCAGGCCAATTATTTTACTGTTTCTTTTGACTTAAGGGTTTTATTGGAGAGGTTTTGTTCTTTTTTCTGTTATTCAAGCCAGCCTGAAAAGGCTCCCTACCCCCAAATATCTCCAGTTATTACCATCAAAAAGTTACACTGTGGGCAAAGGAAACTTCCATGGCAGGATGAAAGAGGGTTCTATTGAACAGTATGTCAGGACAGCAGGCTTAACTCAGGACTGTCCCCAGCAAAGGAGGAGATACAGTCACCTACTCTAAAGGCATCCTTGTAGGTCTAAAGAAGCAAACATGAAAGTGTGTAGTTTCAGGAATGCCTTTAACAACATGGCTTATAATATCTAGAAAAAACCAATTAATGCACATCCCAGGCCCACCCTAGGGCCCATGAATACTTCCACATAACTTAGATTATTAGTAACCCAGCAGAGAGAACGAAAGGCCAGCCATCTTTGGTCAGTAGAGGAGTCTAGAATGTGGGGCAGGACACCACCCACCAGGACAACACAGTAGAAGGAAACTGGCAACTGAAGAGGCTACAGTCACCAGACTCCTGAGTCTAAGGGAGGGTGCTGACAAAGATGCGTGGAGACAACAGCCCATGAGGAAGCGAGAAGAGGATATCTGAGCAGGTGCTGCCCGCTGTCTTCTTCCCCGAATGGAAGAACTCGGCATGCTCTGCGCACTACTCCCGGCCTCAAGGCTGCCCCCACCCAGTCTCCTCAGCCCCTCTTAGGTTCCCAAACCCCAAGCAATTACAGCAGACACATCCTCCAAGCCCCGATCTGACAAACACCTTTGCTCCCAGGCCCAGGATAGACCTCTAAGCAGAATGTACTTTATCACCATTCTCGACACAGCCTCCAAGTAGCCACTAATAATTTATTACTGTTAACCAATGAGATGAAAGCTACTTATTGGTGATTTTCACCCTGACCCAAACTAGGGTCATGCCAGCTTCCCCTGTCCACACCCCCTGGTGGTAGAGATTGAAAATTACACTGTCATAGTAATGAATCATAATTTAGCTAACAAATTCTGTTAGACACCCTTCCAGTTTTCTTAACCTCATAAGCAACTTTGCAATAAAAAAGTTACGAGATATAAAGAATATGAATCGCATAAGATAAGTTAGATGAGCATGTTCTGCTTACCTAACACAAAGCCTGGCACTTAATAGGTGGTTACTAAGGATTTGATGATTGACTAACTGATAGAGGGAAAGACCATCAAGAAACACTGCAGCCCAACATTATGAATGTACAGGAGCACAGACAAGGGAAAATTAACTTTACTTATAAGGAATTAGAAGAAGATACAGAGAAGAACTAACATTTGAGCTGGACCTTAAAGGATAATTAGAAATTTAATAGAACAAGAAAATGTGGAGGCAAACATTTCAGACAGAAAGAACAGTAGGAAGTAATAATTAAGATATAGAAGTCCATTGGCTTTTGGAAAAAAAGAAGTGTGGGTCAGTGTAGTGTACATTTTGGGGTAATGATGTAATTCTGGAAGAGTAAGAGTCTAAGGTTAGCTTTTGAAAGATCTTATAGAAATGCTACTCTTACAAGAAAGAGAGCTAGGCAGAGGAAGAGGGTCTCTTAGACACAGCTATTATACATTTAAACATGTACTTTTAATATTAAACAGACAAGTGTGTAAAGATATTTGTTTAGGAATGTTTATCCCAAAATTTATTACAGCATTTAAAAGTCTAAGTAACATAAATGACCATTAAAAAGATTTGAAAGTTAAATGAATGATGGTCCAACCATAAAATGTAACCGCTAAAAATGATGCTGAAGATCATTATTTATTGGTGTGGAAACATATCCACACTATATTAAGGGAAAAAGGAGACTACAAAATATGCAGAGCATGGTCTCGTTTTTATTTTGTTCTGTTTTGTTTTAGGTGATATATGCATAGAAAAGAATCTGGAAGGCTATATACCAAAATGTGAGCAAAGGCTATTTCTGCACAGTGTGATTATGGAAAAATTTTACTTCTTTGTTATATATTTATCTGTATTGTCTATTTTTTATAATGTACATGTATTATTTTCATAATCAGAAAGAGCAAAATTTTTTTAAGAAGTTAGTCTTGCTGGTAAGGTTACTTACCAAATAAAATTTACTTCATCTTTCTCTTTGTTTCTGTGTCTCTGACTCTCTCTGTTAGGTCATAAATATCCAAGTCTATCTTTCATGGTCATCTTCACCCTGGCTAGGAACACTTGAGGTCAATTTACTTAATTGCTCCTAAATGCCTGAATAGTGTTGCAAGAAGTTTAGCAAGAAAATAGTACTCAGCGTGCAGAACGATAATCATGATTTGAGAATTGCAGGTCCAACTGAAACCTGGTAAGAGATCTGAATAAAGAAAAGCAGTCACTAATGGTATTGGCATTGTAAAGACTGAGGAAGGAAAGCGAAAGACAGTCCAAAGGAAGACATAATCAAACTGAACGACCATGCTGGGAAAGAGACCTTCACAACCCAACAACAGTTGTATAAAACTGCGATAATTGTAGACCACAGTTGGAAAATGAGATCAGAGTTAACATCAATTCTTTGGGGACCAAGTAGAGTCTACAAAGGCAAAAGTAAATTCAAGCCTTAAACTGGGTGTACCCCGGCCCTCTTAGAGCTCACACAAGCAAGAGAAGACCCACCAGCTCTGACAGTATAGCTGAAATATAAATAGTACATAGAGATATCATAAAAATATGTATTTCTCAAATTTAAAAAATATGAATGATAAACTGGAAAGATGAATGTATATAATTCTCACTCAGAAAGAAACAAGAAATAAAGCAAAATATTTAAGAACTTTCTGCTATTTTCATTATATTAAAATGTAATAAGTACATATAGCACTTGTTTTATTATTTTTTTAGGCAATAAGAAGTCCCTTGTACTTTACTACTATATCCTTAGTGACTAGAATAGTGTTAGGGACACAGTAGGTGCTCAGTAAATGTTTAGATCATGAAATTTTTATTAATGGCTTCCAGAAGGAAATATACAATTGGTTTAATTTTATCCAAATCATAAATCAAATCAGAGAACTCAAAAATAATGATTCTGGTGAAATACATTAAACTCTTGGACAATAAAGTCATGAAGTGTGAATAATTGAAATGTCACTTATGTTCGACGCTGAACGGTAATGACCCTGAAGGACCCTGCCACTATTAAGCATTCTATGATGCTGGCAGAATGGAGTTAGAAAGTTTAGAACTGAAATCAAGTGTTTGAATGCTGAGTCAACACTTGAATTAGTGAATTGTTTACCCTTCCTACTGAGAATTGCAGTTACCTCATCTTTAAAAGAAGGAGAGTAATCAAATCTGCCCTACTCATGTGACTTCTTTGATATTCAGGCTAGCTCACATGTATTTATACTGTAATGTTAAAATTCTAAATAAGAGATATTTTGGTATAGAATGGGATTCGGGGGGCAACTTTGCCTCCATTGCATTTGGCTTAATAAAGACCTTGAAGATTGAGTGGTGAAAAAAAAAAAAATCAAGTGGTTTCTTTCTGTGAGGCACATGATAAACATTATCTCTTTGCTCCAAAGTATAAAGGGTCCTCATTTGAGGGGTGAAGAATCGATGCGCAGAGAGGTGCAGTGACTTGCTCAGCTACACAGCCCATAACGGGGAAAGCGGTCGGATCAGGACCAGCGTGTACGCTGGATGGTGTGCTCGCTTCCTGAGGCTGCTGTAACAGATTCCACAAACAGAGTTGCTTAGAAAAGAAATTCATCTTCTCACAGTTCTGGAGGCTGGAAGTCTGAGAACAAAGTGTCAGCAGGGTTCGCTCCCACCGAAGACTCTGGGGAGAATCTGCGCCACGCGCGTCTCCCAGCTTCTGGCGCTGCCAGCAGCCCCTGCTGTCCTTGACTTACACCTTCGTTGCTCCGGTCTCCGCCTCTGTTTTCACACGGCGTTCTCCCCGTGTGCTCACATCATCTTTTTATAAAGACACGAGTCATGTTGGATTAAAGGCCCTCCCTGCTCCAGTACGGCCTCATCTCAACTAATTACACCTGCAACCATCCTGTGTGCGGTCACATCCTGAGGGGACTTGACTACACCTTTTTTTAGGGGGGGTTAGGGGGAGAACAATTCAGCTCATAACAAATGAGTCTCCTCAAAAGTTCAGGTTATTAAAAATGAGCCAAATGAACCACATGTTATAAAATGAGTAATTTTATAAGTAGAGTCATAAGAAGCAAATTACATAGAGATACAAACTTCTGTCACTAGCCATCGTTCAGCTAAAGTAAATATTTAAAATCCAAGAGGCAAAGTTAAGAAAGAAACTAAGATTTTAAAAAGCACCCAAAACAGCTCCTAATTATATTCATTCTATGTAAAAAGCATCTCAAAAAAAACCCAAAACAAAAAACAAACAAACAAACAAAAAAAAAAAAAACCCACTGTAACGGTCACTAGGCCTCAGTGCTTAATTCAAATAAGCAGTTTAATTACCAGTTTAATTACCGTATGAGCTAAGGAGCCAACCCCGTACATCTACCACATACAAATCACCCTTAAGGTTGCTTTCAGGAGAAGTGAAATCTGGAGGAGGGAAGCGCCCTCGTTCTGTCATCGACGTCTACTGAGTTCGGTGACGCATGACGGCCCCCAGCCCGGGCGGGTGAGTGACAGGAGGAGAAGGCGTGTCGCTCCCGCCACGGCGGCTGACCCTGGGCTCCGCGTGGTCAGCCAGCTCCACACTGAGGACCCCGGGGGGAGTCCATCAGAGGCGAAAACGCTCCTGGTAAAGGTGGGGAGGAGTCGGTGGTCACGCCGGCGCAGGGATTTATGACATCGTAGTAAGTTAATTACCTGCTGCACTCACGGCTTCCTAAAGGATGAGAACGGCGTGTAAAAGCACCTGCTCACCAGGAAAGCGATCCCGAGGCGCCTAATGCTCGTTAGGGGGCGTGGCTTCAGATGAATTAAAATACAGTTTTGTGAGGTCTAGGCCTACGCATTAGTCAGAAGCACAGGAGAATCACAGGCTGACGGTGCCCGTAAAGATCTGCATGGGGTACGTTTGTGGGCATGTGCTGAAATCGCCAGTTCAGAAATACCAAGGCAGAGCTAATGGGAATAGTTAGCTTCCTTCCAAAATAACCTGTACACCCGAATATTTGGCAAGATTCTGAAACTAGTCAATGTTAACAAATGAAGAGAAAAATCCTGAAGCATTGTTTTGCTTTACGTAAACTAAAATGTATTAAAATTAGCACAGTGGGTTAAAAATTAAAATAAACAGAAAAGGTTGTTCTGAAAGCCACATCCGAGCCCCTAGAAAAGGAACTCAGTGTCATGACAGATTTACTAGTAAATTCCTTCAGATCCCTTCAGACGGTCAAGAAACAGATCTTTGCCACATTCTATAAGCTATTTCAGAGCCTAGAAAAAGATTTAAAGTATTCCAGATCATTTTAAGAAACATACCCTAACTTTTACATTTCTAACAAATTCCAGAAAAAAAATATAGCTGAATGTCTTTTAATAAAGATATTTTTTAAACTTAAATAACACGCTAGCAACTAGAGTAATATAGGAAAAGTTAATCTTTTAGTTTTAACCAAATATCATTTTTTTACTGGAATCCATGAATATTCTAAAATTAGAAAACCTGTTCCTATACAGTATTAATAGATTTAAATTCAAATCAAATGAATTTTAAATGATAATCATCTCAAAAGTAGTATATCTTCTTAATATATCTTTAAGATGTCCAATTCAAGACACCAGCCAACATTTGACAGTGATACAATAAAATAACTTTCATTAGAATATGATTAAATACAGATATATAAAATTACTATTATTATTTAATATTACTAATAATATCTGACATTTGATGAGTTCTTATAATATACCAGGCACTGGCTAAAGAATACACATAAATGTTATTTATTTAACACCATTTCAAAAGTCCTTAAGATATAAAACACAAACAAAACTATAAACTAGGAGAGACAAAACGTGATTATTCACAGGTGACGATTGTTAGAACATAAAAGTAGAAAGAAATCAAATGAAAAGCCATTAGAATTAAAATAAAGGTTGGCATAACAGCCAGACAAGGTGTAAATATTCTTGTACACCAAATAACAATGTCATAGAAAAAAATAAACCAAAAAATCCCGTTTATAATCACAAAGCAAAATCTAAATTGACAGGACATAATGTCTTATGTGACAATGGGCACAATGTTTTATGGAGAGATCAAGGACCAAAAGACTGAATAAAAGAAGAGGCCTAACACAGTTTTAAATAGGAAGACTAACTTTTACAAAACAAAAGTTTTTATTAGAATTTTTAGTGCATTTCTTAAAACTCTAATTCAAAACTCAGTGGAATTTTTCTGGAATTTGACCAAATAATTCTGAAATTGATTTGAAAGCATAAACAGAAGAGTAATAATTGTTTTCAAGAGGGAGCAATCTCTTTTAACAAAATATTAAAACATAAAGTTAAACTTATTAGAACTTAATGGCAAGTATTTAAAAAAGGCCAATGACTAGAACAGAAAAGACCACTCAAACACACCCCACTTCCCACACGTACTCAGGATTTGAGCAGAACTGTGTAACGCATCAGAAGAGAGATAAGATTTCAATCCAAATCATCATGACTTATCTATAAAAGGCATATATAATTTAATCTGTTGTAAGCCTCTAGAGAGAGAAGGCATTCCTAAACTGAAAGTCACTTGGAAGAAACAAAAGGAACACGAAGGAGAGGGAAAGGGGATGGAAAACGTTTATAAATTTAAAAAATGATAAATAGAAGAAAAGAAATAAAATGAAACCTATAGCAAAGTAAAAGACTGGGCTACATAAAAAGTAAAAACTGTACCAGAAAAAGTAAAAGCAGGACTGAAAGATAAAAAGTAAGTCAGGAGAGAATATTTGTAGGGAAGGTACCAATTCAAAGGGATAACGTCTTTATTTTACATGAAGTCCATACAGACTGATTCACATCTCCTAGGCTAGAGAGGGGCCACACTGCTGAGGCTGAACTCAAAGGCTGGAAGGGCCCAGACGAGTCGTGGAGACAGGTGAGGGGGGCAGGCAGCCAGGAAGAGCAGAGGAGCACAGAATGGGAGGTGCTAGCCCAGATCGGGGGGTGGGGGAACATTCTAGGAGAGTGTTCTCATGCTGCAACGGAATGTGGCCCCAATGTCACCAGATCAGCTTTTTCAGGAGAAAGCAAGAATCTAGATCATTTTTAATGCTGCCCAAATTTTTCAACGATATGCTGACAAAACAAAGCATGCACAGTGAGTCCCATGCCATATAATCCACCAGTTTACAGCCACTAACTGGCATGAACAGGTAGCTAACAAGGAAACAGTTAGTAAAAATACAAGAAAACTGTGTTGAGGATCCACTGCTCATCTTGATGTGAGTTAGTCACATAGCGCTCACCTACACAGGGACTCTTCAGAATAGCAGAAACTTCCAAGAAGCAGGAAGCAGTTACGGCAGCGTCTTGCTGTCTATTTCTAACATTCACTGGCTCAGCTTCTCACTGCGGGGCCCTCCCTGTGCGGGGCCGTGAACATCCCTGTGCTGTCGCCACCCTGGATTATGTGCAGTTCCCCAAACGTGCACATTCTTTTGTTCCTGCTGTTGCTTCTTCCTGGAATGTTCTCTATTCTTGATAAAGAAAATCTTATTTACTCTTTAAAGCTTAGTTCAAACATTACTCCACTGTAAAAGCCAAGGCAGAATTAAGCATAAAATCAACACATCTGTTGAGTACCTGCTCGGAGCCAGACGGTGGGAACTAAAGCAGTGAGCAAGATGGAATCGTTTGTCTGCATGGAGCTTACACTCTGCTCTCCCACAGCGCCTAGCTCCTGTGATGCGGCCCTTAGCGCGTTCATGTTTATAATTATTAGAGTAACTGGAGGTCGTTTACTTGCCCCGCCAGACTGCGAACTCCCTGAGAGAATGAATGTGTCTCCCCATGAAGCCAGCCTCTCCACCAGTTCAAATCTTTTTACCCCCTACAGCTTCAGGGGCTGTAAGTTGTTTGCGAACACAGTAGACATTCGGTATATGCTTGTCAAATGTGAGAGGGGAGCTCTCCACTCAGCAAAGACCACCACGACCATGAAGTCTTAAACTTCCAGTGGGAAGGTAACTCAGATTAGGGTAAATTTTTTAAAGTGATTTAGAAGTCAAAACCATTCATCACAATTCGCCAGGACTGAGCACTACATCGCTACAGTCTGCTTTCCCTGAGCAAGTGACAAAAACACTGAAACATTAATCAGTCCAGATATCTGCTAATCACTCCTACAGCTAACTTGAGCAACAGAGACAGGAATCAGTGTTCTTAAGTTAACCCTGCAGAGGCGTGTTAGCATGCAAGCACAACGCAAACCCACTGTGACATCTGGAGTTCTGTGCAGAAACTTCACCTGAAACACAAATATATTGGGCATGTCCTCTGAATGCAAATGCAAAATCATTTCTTCTTGGAGTCAAGCCACAAAAGACTTCTGTCACAGGATTATTCTGAGTCACCACAGCTAAGGTCCACACTTTTGGCTAAAGAAAATTAAAAAGATCATTGTCAAGATCGGAAGTGAGAGGCAGAGTTTAGAATTACATTCAGTGATGCTCCGGCTGTGAGCTCCCAGAGTGCTTAGTCGGGGGTGCTATGTGACTCCCCCTCAGCCTGTCTTCCTCTGTGGACTGAACATTCTTGGAAAAGTGACACGGAACATGTATCTTTAAATGCCCCCAACACTGACTTGCATTTGGTAGGGGTGCGGTGAAGGTTTTTTCACTATTTGAATGTGTATTATACTTTTATCATATAACATGGAATATGAACACTTTGCATTTAAGAGTTTGTCATGCCAACATTACCGTGTTTCCAGTGTTTGACTTTTAAATCATCTGCATCTGATTTATAACCTCCAATATGAAACACAGAGGGTGAGCAGAAGCGAGAAGTCAGAGGACATAACCAAACAGTGAGAAAGCCAGTGAACGGGTTCCTCCCTTCGGCTGGAGTCTATTTACACATCACCATTGAAAGATTAAAACTGACATGCCACAAGACATCTCATAGTGAATACCAGAAGCACCCAGGACCACAAAAATATCTACGTTATTTACGCTAAGATGTTGACTGAATGCAAAAAGTCATTATTAAATACAATCATTCAAATATAGGAACTGGCTCATGGCTGGGAGCGATATTCACTCATATTAGATGTCATCCAATCACTCATTTACAAAATGTTTTTTGAGAGTTGATGGTGTGAAAATTTGAAGAGTCCTCACTAGGAACATACTTAAGACGTCATTGTCCCCAAAAGCCTATAGTCTGAAGGAAGAGAAAAGACAGGCGTTAACTGGAGTTTCAGTTCCTCTCCTTAGCAGAGTGTACAGAACGTGGCTGACTCGGAGGCATTTACAAGGTACTATCCACATTTGTTTCTCTCCTTCTCTGTGTCATAAGGTCATGTCAGAGAAACAGCCAACACTTCATACAGCTATGAAGTGCTACAGTTTGAAGAATCCACAGAAATCATCTGGTTCCTCTCTTTTTTACATGCTAAAAAAAAAAGAAATTCCATAAAAGTTAAGTGCATTGTTCAAAATTACACAGAACACAGGAACAAATCTGAGACAAGAACACAAGCTTTCAGCCCCTATATTTTTTCTGCTAACACCTCGTTGAGATATCTTTAAGAGAAATTCACTATTACCCACATTTGTACAGAAAATACAGATTGCTTCTAATATTAACCTGCCCAACTATGTATGCTGTTGTCTTTCAATTGACTTTTAGCATTCTAGCTCAGCTACGGTCTAGTGACTACCCCCCCTCCCCACAACAAAATGCACATCTCTTTATACATATTTTATAATTTGTTTTAAGTTGTGCCTTACAAGGCGTCTAAGTTTTTCTCTGGTATCCTGATTTTAGTTAATAGCAGAAAACAAGAAGAGCAAAAACATAAAATAACAGTCCTTGATCTAGACCTGCTTGGTGCACCAAAGGGGAAAAAATGCATCAGGGCTGCAGGCACATGAAAACATGTCAATCAGACGTAATTGCTCTCCAAGAGAAGCGCTTTCCAGGCAACTAAAAAAGAACTCATCCTGAACACAAGGCTTTGTAGCAGCAACTAATCTACTAATGGCAGGCTCAGTTTGTTATTCTCAAGCTCGTTGTTCAGGACTGAACATTTGAGTCATGACAGAAAAGGACACCCTGGCCAAGTCACAGCTCTCAAACAATTATAAAAATGGTATGTGCAGGCATTTATAGATTATATATTTATACATCACATGGAAAGATTTTTTGTGCACATACATATATATTATAATGATATTTCATTATATATCATTAGTAGTTGCTGAGAATCAAAGTAGCTTTTAAATATTCCATGGTTACTTATACCAGAGCTGATAAATACCAGAATTCAGGCACTTTTTTAAAAAAAGCTTCTGCTTTTTTGCACAATAACTCTTAAGGACACTCAGTAGGCCGGACTCTGCCTGAAGACAGTGAAGCCCACATCCCAGGGGTGGTATCTGAAGGCTATATTTGGCCCAATGCATGTAGAAACACCCTTAAAACTCTTTCAATACCTCTTCCCTTTATTGCAGCGTCTACTTAAATGGAAGCTTAATAATCCCCGCAACAAAGGACCACTGCTCACTCCAAAATGGAGGTTGCGGCCTCTATTTTTGCTGCTTGCATTTATTACCCAAAAAACTGAGATGTCATTTTTTTTAGCACCAGAGTTGGGATATTCACTAACTAAAGGACATAAAAGTTTTTTTTTTTTTTTTTAAAGGAAAACAGCAACAACTCCTTGAGTAAACCTCAACCAAGAAGTCCACTGTAACCTCCATTTATATTTGCTAGAATCGGATGCCGCCCATTAAGACACTGTCATTCTCTGGACACCATGTTCAGAAAAGCCCATGAACTACTTGTGCACAATTGATAGGGGACTTTCTTCTCTCTACCCGTCACATGCCTCAGTTCACAGGAGAAGGCACTTGAAGCTGAAAACCTGTGGCTAATCTGCTTACTCCCCAAGTCTCCCCCCAAGGGAGCAAGAGTGGCTGATCACACTGGGCACTACTTGGGGTACAGACCAGCCACATTTCACTGGTGGTCGTGGTTGTGGCATGATTTAAAGATAGGGCCAGGCTCCACCCCTCTCTCTTCCTCCTCCTGCACTCCGGCAGTGGGATGTCGTCGCATGTCACTTCCAGGTTGTGAGTGCAGCCTCATCTAAGAGACAGAGCAGCAGCTTTGTCCATAGGGACCTGCTGGTAAGAGTGTTTGGTTGGCTTGGTGGACACTGTGATGCACAGCCCAGAAGAACTTGTTACACCAACTTCTGGGATCACTGTCAGCTCCTCTGGGGGTTGTCTTAGTCAGAGAGTCTTACCCCCTCCCCAAGGTCCCTCATCTTCCCAGGGCAGCCCACATCAAATAGCTTTATTATCACTAGAGTAACGTGAAAGCCTGGCCATCTCCACCCACCTCAGGGAAACTCTGAGGGTTCTTCCTAATTCTAGAACTCCCAAGCAGTCAGCCTAGACTGTCCCTGCATCCAACAGCTTCTTCCGCTCTCCGCACCTGCCTCCTTGCACACCCTTCCCCACGTGTGGATCCACGGGCAGTCATTAGTGAACATTCTGCACACTAAACTTCGACTTAGAGGCTGATTCCTGGGGAACCCGATCTGAGACACTAGCGTTCCTAGCTCCATCCTTAACATTCTAGACTCTATAAAGTGGGAATCTCTGTTTGGGTTTCTAGGTCTAAGACTCCTGCCGCAGCTCCAGCTACCTGGGGAGCTCTGTACTTGGGTGTAATGAGCACATTCTAGCTATTAATAAAAAGTGTACTTCATTTCCCTTCTGGATGTTGCCATCATGTCATAACCCACATGTCACAGGGGCACATTAGGAGTGGCTGACAAAATCTAAGCATCAGAATCCCACTCTGCACCCTTAGTGAGGCTGACTCCGGAAGTCAGCTGGAAAGAAGCAGGGTGAGACCACAGGGATGCCCAGCCTTCTTCAGATCATTTAAATTTGCCCTCTTGAGAGCCCTCATCCCCATGACAACAACAAGAGGGAGAGGTTACTGAATAGTCTGCAAAATGCAGAAAAGCTGGGCAGAATTTAACGAATGTAATTGGCTAAATTACATTAAGGCAAACTTTTCTTTATTGCTTAATAAATGGAAAGAATACGGATCTGAAAGAGTATCTTTCCTACCCATTCTCACCAAAAGGAGCAATAGATGCCCTGTTTTTAAAGGACCAATCCTCAGGGAAATCTTCATTTGACTACTTGGAGCATCATGAGAACGTTCACATTTCAATGCATACTACCTGGCCAGCATGTGTCAGCAGAGGAGAACGATACAAAATTAATGCACACTTCAAGTGCATACTACCATGGTCCGATACTTATTTAAGGAGACTTATTACCTTTGTGCTACTGAAGAAGGCTTAACGCTTAGATTTCTGAATTCTACCTACATGAAAATAAAAGATTATGTTCCCTTTACTAATGTTATCATATCATCAATCTGCAGACAATCTATGTGCAAAATATGAAAGGAAAAAGTGTGTTGCAAATCCACAGGGGTAGCAGGTCAGAATCCCTTGTATTTTGATCTAGACACCTCATTGCCTGGACATTTTCTCCCATCAAATTATACAAATATTGTGTCTTTGTAAAGCAGGTCAGCAATGTTAGCCAATTTTACAGAGGAAGGAACCAAAATTAAATTTAAATTACTTACCCAAAATACAGCTGCTATAGACTGAATTTGTGAGTCCTCCCAAAATTCACGTGTTGAAAGCTAATCCCCATTGTGATGGTATTAGGAGGTAGTGCCTTTGAGAGGAAGTGCCTTTAGGGGCAGAACCCTCAAGAATGGGACTGGTGTCTTTATCAAAGTGACCCCAGAGAGCTCCCTTGCCCCTTCTGCCACGTGAGGACATGGTGAGAAGGCAGCCGTCTATGAACCAGACACCTGACCTGTCAGTGCATTGATCTTGGACTTCCCAGCCTCTAAAACTGTGAGACATAAATGTTTGTTGTCCAAGCCACCCAGAATATGATATTTTTCTCAGAGCAGCCCAAATTAAGACAAGAACCAACGAGATTATCTAAAGTCTTTGAATCCCAAATTTCCATCACTTTAAGGGGCAACTTGGCTTTTCCACCTTCTGGAGTTAAATTTGATGACATCTTTGGCATCAAAGGTACTGGTCCAGTTCAAAATCCAGCAAACATTTTTTAAAATAACTTGACAACTGACATTTCTGTTTCTTAAAAAAAAGAACTGATGTTTTGGGAAAATACCAGAGAGGTATTTTAACTGTTCCCGGCATCTCCACCCTGGTTTCTGGCAACCACCACCTCACGTGAGCCGTCGAGCGAGTGTGGATCCCTTTGCAGTCTCAGCTCTCACCCACGTCAGTGCTCCCCTGGCCGAACCGGCCCAGAACGATCTGTGCTTTCCTGTGGCTTTGCTTTTGCCCACCCTGTTGTCCTTCCTTATAAAACATACTAGCTTACATTTCAATAGCAATTTACACGGCCGTTTTACAGACACTGCATTCTACAAATACTGCATTGAGTTCACCCCTCTGCTGATCTGAAGTCTTCAACAAAAAGAAGTGTGTATATATTTCTTATACGTGCTGTAAACTTTTATTAAACAAGTACATTTTTATTATGACACATGTATTCACAAGTAAGTCAGTGAGTACCTTGAGGGTCAGAATGCCATTTACTTGATTTTATATCCTGAGTTTAAAATAATTTCTTATTGGAATTAAAATCTTAAAATATATCTGCTATTTTGATCTGGTTGATATGAAATTCTAATATCTAGCATTTTTATGTTTTTATGAAATATAAATTAAAATGTTTCTTTGTATAAAAATTGACCTTCTTGTTAAAGCCATAAACTGAAAGTGTTTTGCTGAACAAACTTAAATACAAAAGGCTTGCATTGCTGCTAAAGTAAATTATTTTGAACTTCTTTTAGGTCATTTATACAGCTTCTTTTAGTTTATAATACTAGCATCGAAGAAGAAAAAAATGTCTTCAAATTACAAAGATTCCCTGAATGTATACAAGAAAACAAATTCTGAGAGAAAATCTTTTCATCTTTAAATTTTATAACCTATCATCAAATTTGAAAGAAGAATAAAGACATTTCTGATATATAAGCATTCAGAAATTTTCTCTCATGTGTGCTCTTTTTGAAGAAAGTTACTTAAGGATATAGCTGAGAAAAATGAAGGAATATGTGAAGAAAACAGGAAATCCAGAAGCAGAGGGACAATCAAAGAAAGCAGTCAAGAGAAGTCTGAGGATGATGGCTGCACATTAACTCATCCAGCACAAAAAAAAAAAAAAAAAAAAAAGACAGAAGACTCTAGAAAGTATCTTAGGAAAAGAAGGCACTTTGATAGAAGAGAAAGGGTAATTTAAAGAGGCAAGGTGGAAGAAAAATCAAATAAATTAAGAATGAAAAGAAAGGTAATTTAAGAATTCAGGATATGTACCACCTAGTAATCTTCAAAGTAAGGTAACAATTGAAAACAAAGTAAGGTAAGAATTGAAACAATTAATGGTACTCAAGAAAAAAGATTCAATTTGTAATTAATGCAAGGAAGGGTTTTTTCTTGGGGCCCAGGTACCTCTTCCTGTGTCCACTTGGTACCTTGGTGAAGGAAATTTAGCATCCTAGTTGAACCAACATTTAACAATGGCTATAATCATGCTAACTCTGTTCACTATTTTTCAGCTTTTATATTCATTCCACAGAGAATGGAATACTTGATTGTGAGTGTAGGACAGAATATGTCATCAACAGTTTTAATAATGTAAAAATAAAAGTAAAGTAGACAGAGATGGCATGTGAAAGGAGGAAGAGAGGGAAAAGAAAGGATAGGAACAGTAACACTTTCTTCTTACAAATTTGGGAGTCAAGAAACAACAGAGGGAACTGATGAAGCAAGAAATAATGTTTGGGGATATTTAAAGTTATAAAGATAAACAATAAAAGAACTAAACATTATATAAATGGCATATATTTGGAAAAGGAGAGGTAGTATAAATGAACCAGAGCCTCATCTTTCATTTCAAAGACCTAATAGATACAGCCAAACACGTATGTGTCCTGAAATGGAAGCAGAAGTACGTCCTCTAGTCTTTTGAAAGGAAGCAATAAAAGGAAAGGTAAGCAGTCAAACAACTTTGACTTGGGATTGGGACTTAGGAAGAGAACTGATGGGAGACTGATGACAGAACTGATGGTATCATTTGCTGCCACATGTATATATCTGATACCAATAATTTTTAAAATTTTAAATGAATGTAAGTGTTACCAGAGAAAGAGAGGCATGTATTTTGAAGAGCAGGACCCCCACTCTGTCCCTGGTAGCTCATCTCTGTTCCCACCCTTTCCGTGCTCACCACGTATGCCTTCTAGCTCCCCAGCTCTTCAATGACTGCTCTCAATTCTTTCTCCTTTGACTCAGAAATTACTTCTAACTGGGAAAAACTTGTGATGCCACTGTGACTTCCTGACTTTTTCTAACATTCTGAACCTCCTCCTTTTACATTGCACAGTGAGCATATGAATGTGACAGAAGATGCACACAATTTTTAAAGAGGCAAAATATCTTGGTGCTTTAAGCAATGACGGAATATTCTCTCACTAGCGAATATCAATCTGAACTCTTTTGATTTCAAGGAACTTTATCCCCATCATTGAAGACTAGAGTCCCCCACATGGTGACAAACATGGGGCAAGCAGGACAGCAGGCAGCTCTCAGCCCTCATAGCACCCAGCTTTACCATCTGACAGAGACTTCCTCAGGTCAAGTTTTTAAACTGCTAGGGAAGAACTCAAACTGGCCCACCTTCGGTCAGGTGCCCTACTCTGGACGAATTAGCTATGATCAGGAAAGACTATAATTGGGCAGGTTGGGGTGTGTGCCATGTCCCCTCACATTGTCAGGGGCACAGGGCCATGTAAGAGCAAGGCAGCTCTTGCTAGAACCATGTGGCTAGAATAGGAGGAAAGAAACTCTCAAAAGAAGAGAGACGACAATCCAGGGAGTGGGACTGGATGATAGATGTACTAGACAGATAGAATAATAAGTGCGTGCTATATAGGAAATAAAACTATTTCAAAGAAATTACCTAGTGCCTAATAATTGTGAAAAAAAATTAGTTTTCACAGCACTGGGGCTTTGCTCTTAAAAAATAATACTTAAAGTATTAATTTACCTTCATCTTTCAAAACAGCCCATAAATGAGAAGAATGATTACTGACAGCCTTAAAGATTATCTAACTTTTGCTCACAGCCTCCCTAAAATAATTTCATCTGAATCTCCTAAAGCTGGCAAAATTGTGTCCTTTGGATGTTTATGCAGTTTTAAAACAACTAAAACTCGATTAGATATAAGTGTGACAATAAATAAGGCAATCAGGCTAAACATTTTGATATCAAAACATTTTAGTTTAAAAAAGTAAAATAAAGAAATGGCTGTAAATAATACAACCAGTTTTCCTATGTGACTCTAAAGTTAATCCCAAAGAAGGATTACACAAATTACATTTGGAGCAAGAGATGTGTTTTTCAAACACGTGTGTAGCCATCTACGTTGAGTTCTCTGAAACAGTCATTTAGAGGCAGGTGTCTACCAGCAGCCTTGCTTCTCTATGCTGGGGGTTAAGAACTTCTTCTGTAAAGAGACAGATAAATAGTTTAGGTTACGATCTCTGTAGGGACTGCTCCACCCTGATGATGCTGCTTAGAAATAGCCATAGACAATAAGTCAATGAGTGCATATGGTTGTGTTGCAATAAAACTTTATTAGCAAAACCATGTTGCTGGATTTGAACTGCAAGCCATAATGTGCTGACCCATGCTCTATACTAAGCAGATGTTCATCACTTCCATTCTCTCACTCTCTTCTTCCATGTACCTTACCTACTACTTTTACTTTGTTTTAAAGCACAAATATGATCATGTCAAGGTATCGCTTAAAAACTTTTACTGACAAATTCCAGTTCTGGTCATGACAGGGCAGATTATATCAGACCATCCTCCCTGCCAAGAATATCTATAAAAACAAACCAAGATGCAGAGCACAGTTGTCTGAAGTTAACAGACAAGAACCAAGGTACCCCGGACTTGAGAGGCCACGATGCTAAGGAGAAGGGAGGCACACGGAGGTGAGCTGCGCCTACTCCTTCAAGTTTCCCCTCGGTGCATTTTCCAATTCGAAGCTCAGAGCATAGGGGCTGAACTGACGGAAGCAGCACAGAGCCTTAGCACGTGCAAAGCTCCAGAAACAGTCAGGACTTGAGGGACCAAAATTTCAGAGAAAAGGGAACTCCCTACCCAACCGTCTGCACAGCTTTTGCTCTTGATATGTTTGCTGAACCCTAAGTTGCAAAGGACTGAGAGGTTCAGGAAACACCTGGGCTTGAATATAGCACCTTATTCTGTGTTTTGCACATCTAAAGAACCAAAAGAGATGGCCTTCAACTTCAACATTCTTACTACTTGACTGGAACATCCCTCATATCAGCAAATGAGATGGCATTAGAACAACAAGCCACAAAGAAATTAGCACAGACTAGATAATAAAACACAGCCAATGACCAAACGTCAAAATCTTTAGGGCGCTTCAGCCTGTATTTCCTTAAGCATTCATGGTTTCAGTTCCATCAACTCCTCTACCCTCCAAGATGGGTCCAATTAAGCTTGTTAAATTCTTCTCCTATGGATCAAGGTCAATTTCCTTGCCTATTTCCAGAAAGTACTTTAAACTGTTCTTATCTTCCAACTCCTCAAAACTGTGACAGTCACTTATGAACTGAGGTAACAAGTTCTATTCACTATTCACATTTGTCTTTGTAATCTCACACAAAAAGGCATCAAGATACTTTTTGACTTTGTAGATATCAGGCTATGTCTAGCCTACTAGTCTCATTTGCTATTTGATTTAAACATCTTCTCAGGTTATATATTTAAAGAATAGTAAATGTATTATTTGTGTAGAAATAATACAAGCTCATTATGTAACATTTTAAATAATATAGAACTTTTTTAAATTGAAAGCTCACTTGATATCTATCACTTAGTAATAATTATCCTTAATATTCTTGAAAAACATTAAAATAGATGAATCCATGAATAGTGTGATAGGCAGAGTAATGACTCCCCAAAGGTATCCACACCTCAAACCTCACAGCCCTGTTACCTTCCTGGCAAAGGGACTTCTGAGATATGATTAGGGTTATAGACTGATATGGGGAGATTATCCTGGATTTTTTGGGTGACTTGAATCTAATCATGAGTCCTTAAAAGCACAGAATGTTTTCAGGTTGTAGTCAGAGTGATGCAAGCATGGAAGAAGAATCAGAGAGATAAAGCATGAGAATCCAACCTGCCAATTCTTGCTCTGAAAATGAAGTAGGACGTGAGCCAAGGAATGTGACTGGCCTCTGGAAGCTGGGAATGGCCTTCAGTTTATAGCTGAGCAAGACAAGGACTTCAGTTCTATAAATTCAAGAAACTGAATTCTATCAACAACTCAGAAGAGCAGGAAAAAGAATCTCCTCTACAGCACACAGAAAGGGGCATCCAGTGAGGTCCATGTTAGACTTCTGACTGTACAACTGTGGTTTGGGTAACAGCAGAAAATTAATGTAATTAACACACATAGGTAGATTCATGCAGGACTTCATAAAAATGGATCATTCTATATATCCCATTTTAAAATAAAACAACACTTTGTTAAATTTTATGTGAATTTAGTAGAAACTAAAAATCAAAATTGAAACATTTCTTTACCATAACAGATGTATTTCTAAGAAGAAATCCATCGAATATTTTTAAAAGTTAAAAGATATTTAAAAGACAAAAACAAAGATGACAAATATTGAAATGTTGGAATCAGTTTTTTAAAAACTATGTTTCTGATTTAGGCAATACCTATTGTCCTTATTCTAAAGGCAGGAACTACTGTCTTCGCTCTAAAAATGAAGAAATTACATATTCCCACTTGTCATTTCTCTCCCGTATCACCAAATTTTATTAATTATATTATTCATTTTATTATATGTTCATAACAGTTATATTTTGTTATCCAATTAACATTCCCAAGAGTTTTTAAGTTAATATTCCTTATGTTTCAATGCTTAACATCAGTCCTTTTTTACCATGGCTTCTTTATTCATGAGCTTTTAATTTTGATTCACCTTTTGGTTAACTAAAATTGCTTAATATATTTTTCAAGACAGACTCATGAGTGTTGTGCTCCCTGAGTTCTTGCATAAAGATTTAAACTTTAAGCATGAAGGTTAAGACAGCTAGGTATAAAATTTTTTATTATATTTTATTTCCTTCAGAAATTTTTAGCCATTGCACTACCCTCTTCTGGCATTGAATGTTGCTGTGGAGAGACTGAGGCTAGCCTAATACTATGTTTGTGTACATTTTGGTTTTTAATTTTTCCTCTTCTGATAGAAGAAGTTTCTCTTTTTACCCCTGATGTCCTCTAAGATACATCTTTCTGTGAATAGTTTAATATTAATTGCTTCCTAGGACAGGATAAATCCTGTGTATCTATATATCCAGATGTTTATTTCAGGGAGCTTATCTGCTATTATATCATTTTATGGTCTTTTTCCCTGTTCCATTTTTTTGTAATCTTTTCTTCAATAACTAAAGTTACATTTTCAGTCATGTGTACTCATTTTTGCTTTTTATATGATTTTTATGCCTGCAATGTTTTTTTACTTTATCTTCCATTTCTTTTCTGAACACTAAAAGCTCTTTTAACTTATTCCAGTTTTTTGGGGTATTTTTGTTTTTGTTTTTGTTTTTGAAGACTAGCATATTTTCTTTGAGCTCCTTTCAAGGAGAGATTGTGGCCTGTAGTTTCCTAAGCCTGAAACGTTTCCTTTTTCCTATTTAATTCTTCTTGTAATATATTTTTATTTGCTTTATGATTATGTTATTGTTCTCTTTTATTTTATAGTTTATGCTTGTAATCTCCGTTTAATTCCCCTGTGATTATTACTCATCTTAAAATGTAGCTAGCTATTTGTGGAGGAATGTGTGAAGAGATGAAGAGAGGGTTAAGTCAAAGTAGTAGATAGCTTCTATGACATACGTGTCTTGAACATTCTGTTATTGTCTGGGCAAAGTGTATGGCTAGAGATAAGCAAAGGAAATTCTTGCTGCTCCTGAACATGTTTTCCAAAAAGTCGCACCTTTCAACAGTATTTTAAGAAATATATTGAAATGATGCCTACAATGAAAAGACATTAAGTTTGGTCTGTTCATTGTATAATTGAAAAGTCAATGTTCAGAATGTGCTGACCACTTAAACTACAAAGCAGCTCCCTTACCACACCATGTGCCACCCCTCCTTCACCTATAGAAACACCTCTTTAGGATAGATAATTTAAAAATGAAGCGTAAGGTTTGTTGACACACTGTCTCATTCAGTACTGACTTGAAATTTTGTGGTATTAAAATTTCTACAGAGATGCTCCCCACTTCTTTCTTGTTCTACCCACGCTCCTAAATTTTATGTCTAATGAAAATATCCTTAGATAATACTCTTTCAGATCAAAGACACTTACTGTTATGGAAATACAGGTTCTGATCTGGGTTCAGGATGGCATCTGCGGGCGCCCAGCCTCCTCGTCAGCCCCCACTCAGACTTCACACAAGGGAAGTGTGCTTACTTACGTGAGATTTTAGTTGCAGCTGATACTTCTTTATGGAGTGTTTCTTTTTACTTTGCACTGCTATAGTTTTTTGATGAATTTAGTGTGAAAGAAGTAGAAAAACTGCTTTTACTTAGCCATTTTAAATCATGAATCTCAGATAATCTTTCTTAAATCAAAAATAAATAAAACCCAAGCCCATCAGCTATGAAATTGAAGTGGAATTTGAACATAAACAACTCAGCTATCAGAATGATGATGATTAAATGAAAAATGCTGGGGGGATTGGAAATCAATGCCCATGGGCATTATTAGGATAAAGAAGTTTTTAAAAGGTAGCATATTCAGGTTACAATATTTTTTAAATCAGGAATGATGTGGTAGAAAAACAGAATCTTCAAAAACCGAGTATAATTTAGACTCAGGTTAGCTTTTTAAACAAAAGGTAGAACTTTGGCAATATTCTGAAGGGATCCTGGATGTTCTGCACAGAAAGCATGAGGAGTTTCAACTGCAGGTTCAGATCATTTCTGTCAAATAGGTGTGTGCGTTGGCCCAGCGTAACTTTAAACCCTGTTTATACCATCTTATCAGACATCTTTTTCTAAAATAGCTGCATTTCATCCCCGTTGATGACCCACTGAAGCAAAGAACCCTCTTCTTGATGATCACAGCAAGGTGACAGAGAACTCCTTCCTCAGCAGTTACACCCCACCCTCGATGTGCTAACCACTCACTCTGAGGCTGTACAGATTGGAGCAAGTTCCATCTGGGGCTGGATGGATGTCTCATTAGTGGTACAATATGCTCAGCTTCCAGGTTCTCAAATTCTTAACCCTCCACTGAATTTACATTAAGCTAACATGCACTCAGAATTTACTTTGATCCTCTAGCCACACACTCAAAAGATCTTCCATCAACCACATTTTTGCATCTCTTGCTAATACTTTTCGCATTATGGCTGACTCACTCTGTACTTCAGAATTTTCTCAGTATCAAATGACTAATTCACAATAAATCATGGTTCTTATCATTGTCTCATCCCTTTCCATTTGCTAATTATCTCAGCTCTGCATCATAACCTACACTCCTCCTTACTAGCATTTGCAGCACTGCTATTATTGTTATGTTGGGATTAATAATACTCCTAAAATCCCTCAAAACTAAACAAGAGCACAGTCAGCATGTACGCTTACACAAATGACGATGGCTGACCATAAGTCAGCTGCTTGTAGCCAATACCACACCTGCTGGTTTAGGCTAGCGTGCTCCAGCAGACAGCTTTCTTGCTCAAAAATTGGTGCAAACATACCTCTTTGAAACCTGAGAGGTAAGCTTAGTAACGTGGCTGAAGTCCTAGCTAATTTAGTGATGCTGCTTTTCTGGGTCAGTGTTCTCAGTTAGAAATATGGGCAAATATTGCAGAGGATGTACCTAAAAGCATTAGAATATTTGGCTAAAAATGGAGACAATTAGCATTCTAAGGATACTCTTTGCATCTCAATTTTCACATGAAGAAAATCTTGACCTCCTGCTCTTTGGGAGACAGAACTTGTTTGTATGATTACCAAATTATTTTCCATATGGTGGTATTTTCTCCTTTGAAAGTTCAGAGATTTGATGCTTCATGCTCTTAAAGTTAGGCAGTAGATTGTTATACTCTTACTTCTATCTGCATAAATGTGAAGACTGCCCACGGGAACCCAAGCAACTCGTGTCGGCATCATTGAGATTTTAATGGAAAGTCTATGAATATGCTATTCATTCACTTCCAATTTGGTGAAGCTCATAGATTCCAAAACATACTTTCCACTTTTCCCCTTCTTAACCCAGCACCTTATACAAGGCATAAATGCACATCACTGAATATTCTTATAATAAGAAAGAGGTCATTATTTGATTATTGTGGCTACCACACAATAAAATGGCATTAAAATCTTCTAATTCTCTGCTTGGGCTCAAAAATGATTTCAGCAGTCTTAAACCCAAGGTCAAAATATTAGCTAAGAATTAGTAAGAATCTATTTATCACAAGCATTTATCCACAAGGTCCTTAAAAATCCCACAGAACTAGCTTCTGATAGGTTCATCATAGCCATTAAAGAGGAAAGGCATATTTCATGATGCCCATTCATTCCTTCCAAATATACCCTCTTCCAAATGGAATTCTTTGGTATTCCTAGAAGGGAAAAAAATATGATCTTTGCTATGATTGCTGTTATTCAGGATATCGTTGAAATAGATTTAACTAGGCACCTACTGTTTGGGGAATTTGCAGTGATTGAGTTCCAGTTCATTACTTTCAGGGCTGCGATGCTATTGTCAGGGCCTCAAAATCAGTGCAATGGCCTAAACCCGGGTCAGAGAGGCTACAATAGCACAAAGGCAATTATGCTGCAAGAAAAATGTTGTCCACTAATCAGCTGGCAATCAATTACTAAGAAGAGAAGATAACCCTCTCCCCACTCAAGCTCTTCAGTATTAATAGTGCCATCGTGTAATTACTTTCGGCTTGGGCAGGTGCATGAAAGGACAGACTCTATAGCACACTGCATCGAAGATTAATGAGTTCTGTCAATTTGCCCAGCAGACATCTGATTCTCCAGCTTTCTGTAGCTACTAGTTTTACACTTGCCTCAGGGTTTTTTCCCCCTGAAAAAATTAGCTAGTAATTTAAATACATTCAATAAGCATACATCTTAAAGGAAGGGGAAAAAAACCACCCTAATTTTGCAATGAAGTACGATGGAAAAAAGACTCTTCATCTGAACATTAATGGCGCAAGTGGTTCATAATGGCAGGATTCTTTCAGTCATACTTTATTTTTAGTTGTTGCAATTCACAATGTACAGGATTCAGAGGCTACATGAACCCCTCAAAGCAGGATCCTGTAAACCCAACATCCCTGGTTTTCCCCCTTGCCCTTGCTGGCCTAGAAGCTAAAAAGGGAAAAACTGTGAGAGTTCCAATAAATAATGGAACTATTTTAAAGCCTCCTGTAATACAAATGATTCAATTAAGGAGGAGACTTTTAACCCACAGATTTGCTGGGTGAAAGACGCTGAGACGTCCCTCATGCCCCCCCCCAGAGGACAACGCAGCGCTGGCCCACAGAACTCGGTCGCCCAGGCCGACACATTTGTGTCAGAGCAGGAATTGCCTATAAGCTGAAATGAATATCAGGAAATTTGCTGTTGCTCTAAATTGATATTTTATAACCCAACTACTGTAAAATCTCATAATCTTTAAATACACGAGGTCAATGTACTAAATGGCTCTTTATGATGTTACCTAAAGGCTCCGATTTGTTCCTCATGAGGATCTAAGTCTTCCTAGTTCATGGCTCTCCCTCAATTGCTCTGTCAATGAGTGTATGAATAAAAGGAGGGGAAAAATCTGACTCAGAAACATTGTTTGCTCCTTTACCTCTCTGCCTCCATTTAATGTTACAATCACCCATCCGTGAAATTTTTTTCCAGACTACATTTATTGGATATTATATTCTGCTAATTAATTCTTTGTATTAATTTCTTTTGAAGTGATGCTATCAATTGTTTCCAGTAAAAGGAAAAAATAAAACAAAGAAAGAAATTTTAAAAAAGAAAAAGAAAAACCCAGCCATAACTTGATTTTTGCATAAATGGATTTAAGCCTGCCCAAATGCTATAGTCTTTTTTATCCTTGACCCATATTCATTGGTTGATGCTGTTTAAATTATTGTTTTCTACAGTGAGAGACAATAGAGTAGGAAATACTTTTGATCTGGAAAACTGTGTCTAAGAAGATAGCAGTACCTGTGCTTCCTCGGAAAAACAAAGCCTCGTGCCTCTAAAATCACTCATCTTCAAAGTTGGAAATATTCTGAAACTCACATCAGACAGAGAATCTTCATCAAAAAGAGATGAGACACGTTATAAAAGCCATGACCTCATTCAAGTCAGCAAGGACTCACGCACCTCGCCCCTACTGTAGAAAGACCTCAGCTGTTTGAGTTTTCCTCCTGATAATATTTTTACTTATTTTGGTATCTTTGTATTTATCTGGAGGTTGCAAAAGAGGTTATTTTTCCCAAATATCTATTATCGTCTAATGAAGCCCCTGGCAGGCGTTTCATACAGCTCAGCTGGAAGGGTGTCCAGTCCAGGCTGAGAGCAGTCCTGCCTGGGAGCGCTGGTCTGGGAGCCTGCCTGGCCCTGGTAACTCAGGGGGCCATCTGTGTTGCCACAGGAAGTGTCACAGAGCTAGCTGCAATCACATTTACTCAAACTGTACACACATGTGTATGTATGTACGTATGCATATTTAAGTGGTACTTAAATACCGTTCTGACTACTACTTCCTGGTCAATGTTAACTGGGTGCTTTAGAGACCAACATTTAAGGTCTGTTTGGCTGTTCTGTCCATGAAAGAGAATCTAAACAGTGTAAACTAAATGGATGGATGAGACTACAGGCCATGTTATATATTCCTCTGGTCCAAAGAAACCCAGGTGCATTAGTCTCTTAATGTGACTCCATGACTGGATATATTATTGACTCATCCTAATGTGTATGTTATTATTATTAGATGAAGAAAGACAAGTCTTAGTAGACATATAAAGAGGCTAACTCTGCTGAGCCCAGACTACAGAGGGCAGAAGAAAAACTGGATTTAATTTCGATACATCTTTAAATGGGAGGAGACATGGAAACCCCAGGGGCTACAGCAGAAGAAAGGCCATAGAAGAGCCATGATTTCTCATCTCTGACCGTCGTCAGTCCTGGGGTGTGTGTTGCCCAGATGCTCTTCTGATACCAGGCACAGTGCTTCCCAGGTAGGAGCCACCTTTAAGTGGAAAGGGCCCGCTATGGCAGCCAAAGCCAGGCTTCCCTTCAGTGCACACCCTGCAGAAGTTTGCATGGAAAGATATGCTCATACACTTCTATGTGGAGGTAACTCTGGATCCACTTAAACTGAGGGCTATTTCTTACAAACCTCAAACCTCCCAGCTTCTTTCATCCAGGAAACAGATTTAATTAGCACACTTTGAAATAAAAATGGGTGAAAGAAACAAAGACAGTCTCTCTATTTCCTGCTCTGTGAAAACTAACACCTCCTCCAAGGCCCTTGTACAGAACTTACCTACTGCATACATATGAGGCGATACATTTCCAAGGTTGGACGCATGTACAATTCATGCCCTCTGAACAACTTTTTTTTCCCTGGAGCACCATCTCTGGAAACACCCTCATCGGGTACTCCAAATATAAAACCATATAATGTTGTAAAATACAATTTTATATTTAAAATTCAACAAAGTCTAAAAGCCTTTTCAACTGTTATAGTAATAACACTTTGTGCTTACTAAAGTCAGGCACCATTCCAAGCACACTGGAAGGTGTTTATGACTTCTCAGAGTCTTTACTAAGTCCTTTAAGAAAGAGATGAACTTCAGTCCCAACTGATATTTGTAGACACTCCGACCAAAAAAGTCAGATAATTATGTGTCCAGTGGATGAAATCCAATAACACAGTTAGCACAATGCCAGCCCACCACAAAAATTATCTGGATGAAGAGTGAGCATTTAGTGTGAGCACCAAAGACACACTTTGGTGAATTCAGAAATTTTAACTGACTCAGCCTTGGGCTTGCAAATAGTGTGCTTTGATACATTCGGTTGATTAAATAGCACTGTCACAGTATTTCTCAATTATGTTAGGCTCATTATTGAGTCTATTATTTCATACAATTAAAAAAATTATCTCTGTTGTTTTTGTCCTTTTCTTACAGTATGAGCATTTAAAAATTCTGTTTATAATGTATTGGTAAAAAGCATAGACTCTGAAGGGAAATTTCTCAAATTTGAATCTCAGTTTTCCCACTTAGCTGTTTGATCTTGATTAAAATTACTAAACCTCTCTGTACCTTTGTTTCCTATCTCTAGAATGGAATAATAATCATACTTATATTATAGAATTGTCATGAAGATTAAAAGTGATTAAGAAAATTAAAGATAACTTAAAGAAATAGAAAGATACCCCATGTTCTTGAATTGGAAGAATTAATATTATTAAAATGGCCATACTACCCAAAGCAATCTACAGATTTAAGGCAATTCCTGTCAAATTACCTAGGACATTTTTCACAGAACTAGAACAAATAATCTTAAAATTTACGTGCAATCACAAAAGACCCAGAATTGGCAAAGCAATATTGAAAAAAAAGAACAAAGCCAAAGGAATAATATTCCCAGTCTTCAGACAATACTACAGAACTACAGTAATCAAAACAGCATGGCACTGGCACAAAAACAGACATAGGGATCAATGGAACAGAATAGAGAGCCCAGAAATAAACCCACATACTTACAGTTACTTAATCTTTGACAAAGGAGGCTAGAATATACAATGGAGAAAAGACTGTCTCTTCAGTAAGTGGTGCTGGGGAAGCTGGGCAGTTGCACATAAATCAATGAAGTTAGAACACTCCCTCACATCACACACAAAATAAACTCAAAATGGCTTAAAGAATTAAACATAAGACAAGACACTATAAACCTCCTAGAAGAAAACACAGGCAAAGCATTCTCTGACAGAAATTCTAGCAATGTTCTCCTAGAGCAGGCAATAGACATAAAAGCAAAAATAAACAAATGGGACTAATTAAACTTAAAAGGTTTTGCACAGCAAATGAAACCATAAGCAAAACAAAAAAATAACCTATGAAATGGGAAAAAAATATTTGCAGACAATGCAACTGATAAGGGCTTTATCTTCAGAACATATTAACAGCTCATACAACTTGATAACAACAATGAAACAAACAAACAAACAAACAAACAACTCAATCCAAAAATGGGCAGAAGACCTAAACAGGCAGTTCTCCAATGGAGACATACAAATGGCTAATAGGCACATGAAAAAATGCTCAATATTGCTAACTATCAGAGAATTGCAACCCTCCTACACTGTTGGTGGGAATGTAGTTTGGTGCAACCATTGTGGAAAACAATACAGAGATTCCTTAAAAAACTAAAAATAGACTTACCATATACCAATAGATCCAGCAATCCCACTCCTGGGTATACATCCAGAGGGAACTCTAATCAAAAAGATACATGCACCACAATGTTCATAGCAGCACTATATTACAATAGCCAAGACATGGAAACAATCTAAATGTCTGTCCACTGACAGAAGACTGGATAAACTAGTTGTGGGGTATATATATATATATATATATACACACAATAGAATACTACTAAGCCATAAAAAAGAATGAAATGCCATTTGCTGCAACATGGATGGACTTGGATTGTCATTCTAACTGAAGTAATCCAGAAAGAGAAAGAAAAATGTCATATACTATCACTTACATGTGGAATCTAAAAAAAAAAAAAAGGCACAAATGAAATTATTTACAAAACAGCAATAGACTTACAGACATTGAAAACAAACTTATGGTTACCAGGGGTGAAGGGGGTGAGAAGAGATAAACTGAAGTTTGAGATTTGCAGATACTAACTACTGTATATAAAATAGATAAGCAACAAGTTTCTACTGTATAGCACAGGGAACTATATTCAACATATTACAGTAACTTATAATGAAAAAGAATATGAAAACAATTATGTATATGTATGACTGAAACATTAGTCTGTACACCAGAAATTGACACAACATTGTAACCTGACTATACTTCAATTAAAAAAGAAGTGTTAAGCAAAATTTCTCCCAGTAGCAAAGAAAATAAAAGGATCCTACATTTAAGGAGTTCACAAGTCTATAGGAAATGCTTTAATTGTCTTAAATGAATCAAGCCATGTGAAAGTAAAGGATTATACTCCCACTAATTTGGAATACTTTAAAAAATGTATTGTTCATCTCTAGTCTGCACTACCACTCATTATTGTTACATAAATACCCCTTCAACTGTGTGATCCTAGGACTGAGCATCATATTGCAAGGCTATTCCTAAAAGCAGAAGTTCTGTCATGTTATGTAGAAAAGGGTTTCCATGCCAACTAAGCATCAGAAACCAAGCATAGTGTATCTTATTTCTATATATTTAAGATGTTCATTAACACTTGAAAGGTCCTAAAGTTAGGAAAGCTATATAATTTTAAATAATCAAGCATAGTTCAAACTTTACCACACAAGAGTTTTTTGAACTGAATTAATGAAACTTAGCCCTACAAAGCCAGCCTTTGGATCTGAAACAAATTTTGAAAGGCGGGAAAGGAATGAGAATTATAATTTACATTTGATAATGTGTCATGATCCGCCTCTTACCTGTAAAGACGTAATTCCACGTTCACGCCATGAAACACATCATAACTATGGCAAAAGTAAGCAAGGGGTGAGGCGATGAAAAGAGGAGAGAACGGTTCACTTTGGTACAAAGCAGGAGACTGAGTTGTTTCCTTTAGAAGCAGCTTTGTCTTCCAACAGGAATCTAAGTGCATTTTGACAGGAGAATGCTGAATGGTTCATGTTGTTCATGATACTGTGTTTCGGTTCCCTAATTATACACTGAAGCACCTAGAAATGAAATAGCTCTTTTATGTTCAACATGCCTGAGAGAGTTGTCTAGATTGAAACTCCATGGCTCTTTTTGTATTCCAGTATGTTGCTTGCTGGATTATCCACTGATAGGCTCTCTGTGTACTTGATGTTGACAATAACTATGAGCCTTCAGCAACAAGTGACCTGCTCTACTGACCCTCCCTCATGCACTTTCTGCTTCCCTACGTTCACGCCACTGTGCAGGCAGTCCCTGCTGTGTGAATGCTCTGTTCTGAAGCTGATGAAGTAACCACCCAGTTCCAATCTCACCTCCTCTGTGAAGTCATCCCTGACGATAATAAACAGCAGTTAATATTTACTAGGCACTTACTTACCATATGCCATGGCCTAAGTATTCTGCACACATTATTTATTTGATCCCCACGTATCTTAAAGCCCTATGGGGTCAGTTTAACAATTATCTCCATTTTATATGAGTCCCAGCCATCATACTCTCGTCATTTCCCAAGGGCCATGTTGGAAAATTTCCATTGATATGTGGCTCCTAAATAGGACAGGAACTCTTCTCACCCCTTGACCATTTCGACATGGCACTAATTGTAGGGGTTTTGTGTCAGACTGCAAACACCAAAGGTTACATAGAGTGTATGAACTGAGACTGCTAAAATCAAGTAAACAAGAGTTTACTGGGGCACATGGACCTTGAAAATCCTCACCACCAAACTACTCTCTAAGCTGTCTAAAGTCTGGATCAGAAGCCATATATATATATATATATATATATATATATATATATATATATATATATTATATATATCAGTTACATCAAAAGAAAGATGCAGGAATCCATTCACTGAAACTGATATTGTGCCTTTAAAAAGTATTTGATTTGAGCATTTAAGATACTGTGCTCCACTGCTGGTTTAATTTTCATAAATGCTCCCTCTCTTATAGATCTTCTCAATAGCCACATCAGAGGAGAGTGAGGCAAGAATAAGCTCCCTCATTCAGGCTCTCAGTACACTCCTGCTTGATTGGAATGGATATTGTACATAATATGTCCCTACAGATGTTTCCTCCAGTGGGGCACATTGAATTTCATTTAAATGCCAAGGCATAAAATCTAAAACAATGTGACTTTAACAAAAAATCTGATGAGGAATTTGATGAGAAAATGGCAAGAATTCCTGTGGCATTTGGGTAACAATTTCAAGCCTTCATTTTAATAGAATAAACAGGATCATATTTCATTCAAATCTGGCAATGAGATGAGCTTTGGGTATTACATTGATATAAACCAATAAAGAATTTGCAAATTTGAAGCACTAATTAACAGACACAATATTAAATGAAAAAAGTTTGCTCCAGGGGCAAATATATTTTGAAGACTTTAAACTTTTATTAAAAGACATTTTTTTTGAATCACTTCTTTTGTAGTTTACTCTTTTGCTGGTTTTTATAAAATATGGGAATATTGTGATATTTTCAAACTAATACCTTTAACACAGCACCTGATACTCCTTTTTACCTTTTGAAACAATACATCAATGTCACAGTGTTCTGAAATATAGAGAGAAATAAGCCAAAACATGAGCTCAAATATCACAGAATGATCTGAGCAGGCTTCATTTAAGATATTCTGTCAGTGAATGGAGAGCAACAAACTACAGGTGCTCAAGTTGACTGCAGTAGGTACGTCCCATAACAGTTACAGTCATTCCCACAGTGTAGCAAATTAAGCCATTATCCCCAAGGATAGGGGTGGGTACTCAGAAAGGCCATCATAAGGGCAGAAAGATGGGGCTCCACCACTTTGGACTGGAAGACACATCAAGATTGTATTCGTGTAATCAGGTAACAGTTGCAATACCACCATGGCACGGGCATCCGTGTGCATGCTTTCATGACCTCATGTCTTCTAGATGTCCTCAGGATGCTAACTGGAACCTGATCTCACCTGCATAAAAATGTGGAGAGGTGAAGGTATGTGTGTGGAGAGATACAGTGGGTTTAACTCAGGTCTTACAAGCAGATAAACCTTTTATAATAAATGACCTATTAATTTTCACCTCCACGTGAAAATTATCTCACAACAAATCTAGAGGAAGAACTCTCTGAATCTGGACTTACTGGTCACAAGTACACTACAGAAAGATGGTGTTCTCAACCCAATTGCAATGCTACACAGAGTTACTCTGTTGAGACTACAATATTTAAGACACATGTATCTAAGGACGCATACTTCAAAAAATGGGAATGTCAGGCTGAATGTTAAGAATCATAAGTAATTCTCATAAGATATTGTGGGCTGGCTGTGTGTGTGTGTGTGTGTGTGTACACAAGCAAGTGCGTGTTTCTGGTCTTTGTTTGAGTGTGTGTATTTTTAAAGAACTTGTTATTTTATCCTAAGCATGTATTCAGCGAAAGTCAGCTGGTGTTAATATTACCTGTACCAACAATTCTGCAATCTGTGCCCTACTTACAGGTTTTCACAGGGAATAAATTTGTTTGCATTATGATTAAATGCCACATTCTCTAAGAGGGAAGGAAAGGAAAGGGAAATTTAGCACAAGGAGCTTTCTACACATTTTATCTTACAACAACCCCATGACAGAAGTATTAGTGCATCTCTGTCACGAGTGAGGGAAGTCAAGACTCAGAAAGATTATGTAGCTGGCCCAGTATCACACAGCCAACAACAACAAAGAAAGCCAGAATTTCAAACCAAGTAGAGTTGGCTCCAGAACCCAGGCTTTTTCCCACTATACTAGAACATCAGAAAAATTGGTTGAAAAGTGAAAGACTTAATCAAATCAGTTAAACCATCAAATACCCGATTTAACTCATTTTAATGTATTTCTTTACTCAGAAGGAGCTCATATCTGATCCGATGCCAAGAATGTCTGTTTCATGAAAACTGTGAACCAGTTTTTATTGTAGAAAGCTTAGAAATAAATTTGTGCTTGTCCACCCTGTGCCTTTGGTCTCATGTTATAGATTAGAACCTTGTGGCTAGCTCTTCATTGAACCTCGCCCTTTTTTCTGTTTTGCCAGTTTGTCATATTTTACACACTTTACCTTATAGGTACAAGAAATGCTTTCTGGAAGAAAGTATACTGTAAGCAGGTAACTAAATAAATTTTTTCTACTGCATGAATCAGTTCTTGGGTGGAACTTTTTAGGTCAACCAGCGTTTTGAGGACCATTTTTCCTCCCCTCAGGTTTTGATGTAAGGGATGTTTCATCACCATGGCTATAGTGTCCTTAATACAAATAACTGATATTCTCTTATAATTTAAGATGTATTGACTTTATATTATAATATTTAAATATTGTTAGTTTTACATTATAGTCTGTAAGTTACAGGATAATAAAAAGAGTAAACATTATTTAAGGATTTTACCTCCTTTTCTGGGGAAGGAATTAGTGCATTTCCAGATGTTCACAGGATAGCTGTATAATGTCGAGTGGAATTATGATATTGTTATTATCTTTATTTGGAGATTATGCATGGTTTGAGAAGATGCATATGGGTGTGGAATCAACAAGGGATGGATCTGTGATGGTTAATTATGTGTCAACTTGACTGGACCATGTGGTGTCTAGATATTTGGTTAAGCATTGTTTCTGAGTGCTTCTGTGAAGGTGTTTAAGGATGAGATTAAATTTTAATCAATAGAGTAAAACAGATTGCCTTCCCCAGTGTGGGTGAGCCTCACCTAATCCATTGAAGACCTGGGTAGAGTAAAAGGCTAAGAAAGAATTTCTGCTCGCTGCCTGGCTATCTTTCGGGAGTGAAGGTATCAGCTCTCTTGGGTCTCCAGATTGCCAGATGTAGATCTTGGACTTCTCAGCCTCTAAAGTAAATCATATGAGGCTAATTCCTTATAGTAAATCTTTCTCTCTCTCTTTCTTTAAGATATATATTTTTTATGTTTATATATGTAATATATATTTTTCTATTTAAATAAAGATATATATATATATATATTTTTTATATAGCTTCTATTTTTCTGAAGAACCCAGACTAACACAGATTTTGGTTCCAAGACATAGGGTTGCTGCTGTAATAAATACCTCTACAAGTGGAAGCAGCTTTGGAACTGGGTAATGACTATAGGCTGGAAGAGTTTTGAGGTGCATGCTAGAAATATGAACATTAAGGGCAATGCTGGTGAGGTCTCAGATGGAAATGAGGAACATGTTACTGGAAACAGGAGGAGAGACAAACTTTGTCATAAGGTGATATTGAACTTGGCTGAGTTGTATTTTTGTTCTAGTGTTTTGTGGAAGGTAGACTTTGCAAGAAATGAAATTGGATATTTAACAGAAGATATTTCTAAGGAAAATATGCCGAGAGGGGTTTTGTTCCTCTTGACTGCTTATAGTAAAATGTGAGAAGAAAGAGATGAGTTGAAAAAAGAATGTTAAGCAAAAAGTAACCTGAACTTAAAGATCTGGAAAACTCTCAGCCTGTTCATACTGTGAAAACTGAGAAATTGTGTTCAGAAAAGAACACCACAGGTGTAGCTGGACTATCACTTGATAAAGAGTTTACGGCATTATCTGCCAGTTTGAATGGAAGGAGATGGAGACAGAATGAAATGAAGGAAGATGCCAGACTTCTTCAATCCTGCAGAACTAGACCATAGAGCTGTTCAGCTGCATATGTGCTCTATCCTTCAAGTAAAGAGAAGGACCTCAAAAGCAATTTAGAAATTATCAGGGGCACCACCTCACTTTCAATAGGCCAGACAGCCTCTGGTCAAAGCCTTGGAATTGAGGCCATTCTGCAGATCCAAGGGCTGGGACTCCCACCTAGAACCATAGGAGTGTTTCTTCTGCCCCCATGGACAGAGCTTTGAAGGCAAAGCATCAAAGCAAAGAGAATTATTCTCAAGCCTTCAGATCTGATGGAGTTTGCCTTGCTGGGCTTTGGGCTTGACTGAGGTCCATCACCCGTTCCTCCTTTCCTATTACTCCTTTTCAGATGGGAATGTCCACCTTATGTCTGTCCCGTCCTTGTGTTTTAGAAGTACATAATATTTTACAATTAAAATAAAACAGAACTTTTAGGTAGAGATTTAATAACAAAGTCCTTTATTCCTTGCAGTGCTAACTCTATCAAACCACAATCCTAAAAGCAAAGACTTGGTTTTTCCTTTGGGCTGAATATAGTCTTTCCAAGTGCAGGACACCTCGGTACCCTTCACACTAATTTCCCCTATCTCCCAAAGGTAGTGACATAGTTTTTTGTCCATTTCCAAGCAAGAGGCAAGTGCCTACAAATGCAAATGAGCCACAGCTTGCAGATGAAAGGCCTGACTGTCTTCTGAGACACACATGAATCAAAGCCAAAAGCGGAGGAAAGTATTGCCCGTCCAGCATTGCTACTATCAACAAAACTTGATGAAAATTTAATTCTGTATTTAAAATGTCATTAATTGTGAAAACAATTTAACTAGCATGCAAAAAACAAAAAACAAATTCTTAAAGTTTTACCTCAATCCCCAACCTAATAGTTTCACCTTGCCACTCCAGTATACACAGCAGTACAGAGCTGGAGCTGATTTTTAAAAAATTAAACCTGCATACCTTCAATAAAAAATCATCTGGGAAAACGATTTGCATATTACACAGTTTAAGTGCTAAGACTGCAAAGGGTTGCCTCCGAGGCTAGTGCATTTGAGACATAAACTTGTTTTATTTATTTTAGTGAATACTGTTTATGTCTACATTCTGATCATGTAAAGAGGTTTTTTTTTCCTTAGGGTGTCTTGGAAACATTGGTTTTACATAACAACAAAAGGTAAACCAAAGTTTTCTTTTCTCTGCTCCTCCACCTGTGGGTACCTTTTAGGCTTATGACTGTGGGTATCAATGAGTCACTCTGTCTCGTTCAAGGAACGATGGGGAAAGCTTGAATCCTGAATATCAAACGTTTTTTAATTCCAACTGATGTCTATGATTGCAGGTACCATATCATTTTAATTATTTATTTTATGTTTCTGTCTGCCCCACTAGACTGTGAGCTCTTTGAAGACAGAGATTCTGTCTTACTCAATTTTTCACATCCAGTGGCCAGCACGATTCCTGGCGTGAATCCCTATTGGTGGGGTGTTTTCAACCTAAGACACCCCCCACCATGTGAAAGTGTCTTCAGTTCTTATGATTAGATAGAACACAGTAATTCAGTGGAAGAGAATTCACAGGAAAAACCAGGCTGGCTGCTCCCTTGTCTGCAACTATTGCAACCACTATTAGCACTATGAAATAATACTTTGTAATAAATTGAATCCTAGAAAAATCTCCATTTCCATTCAATACAGAGCCCAGTGCAGTGGTCTTGAGCAGAACTTCTGGGAGCACTGCTACTGCCTCTGATACCTAAGCTGCCAGCCCCATGCCTATCTTCTTACTTATTTTTAAATCCCCGATGCATCGAACTTAGTTATCACACACTCCAGTTTGACACACTGTTGTCATCTGTCTATACGAAAAAAAAATCCATTTTATTTTATTTTCACCCACTATATTTGATGTATTTTCCTTAGACACTCAGGTTTCCTTGAAAAGTAGAGTGTTGCTTACTTTATATAAACTTAAAATATAATTTTATTATATATATGTTAATATTTATATACTAAGTGTGCTAATAATCACATGCTGGTTCCTATGTGTTCACTGAACATTGTGGTTTTGAGAGCTGTTCACTTGCCAGAGATAGTATCGCTCATGACTTCTGACTTCTGCGTTCTATCATATGCATATACCACAATCTACTTACTCACCTTTTTCATACGACTTAATCCTTGCTACCACAGATCATCCTGCACTGGCCATCCTTACACATCTCCACTTGTGGGCCTTAGCCACGTGCTCCGGCTTGCTGAGCACTGCCCGCGTTCCCTCCAGAGCGGCTGCACTGGCTGATACCCCACCGGCAGTCCTCGGAAGTGCTCACTGCTCCACGTACCTGCCAGCACTTGGTATTATGCATTTTCTAATTTGTGCCAATTTATTTTGTACAAAATTATACCTCATAGTTATAATCTAGGTTGAACATCATTGCGTACACTTGCTGGTCATTTTTTCATTTCTCCTTTGAATTACTGTTTACACTCCTCATTTTTCCTTTTGGATGCTGTGTTTGTGATATTCATCTGCAGAGTTCCTTACATAGTCCAGATTTCTTTGTGGTTTTAGATATTGCAAAAATTCCTCCTAATCTGCGGCTGTCTTCTTTCATTTCCCTCTGGCATCCTCAAATGAAAGGAAATCTTTAATTCTGATGTCGTCAAATCCATTAGATTTTCACTTTGGTTTGTTCTTTGTGGACCCTTTTTGAGATTCTTTCTATTCTCAAGATTACAAAGACACTCTTTAATGTTTTTTTCTACTAGCTTTATAGTTTTATCTTTCACTTGTAGAGCTTCCATCCATTTTTCATTTCATTTTATACATTTATACATTCCATGCCATTTTTCATGCATGGTATGGATCCAACTTTAATTTCCCCTATTAAAAAAATCCATCCTTTCCCCATTGATTTGTGACACCCGCTGTAAGCAAAATCTCATGTGCATGTATGTGTCTATACGAGCACCTACACACACACACAAGTATACCACAAAACCACAGGCAAAGCGGAACCAAGGGATCAGCACGCCTAGTGTCTTATTCTCTAGTTAGTGATTGCTGCTGTAAAGGAATGCTACTGATTTTTGTATGATTTTGCAATGAGAGCTGGCATTCTTGCCTTGCTCTCATTCTCAAAAGGAAAACGTTTAACATCTCTCCAAGGAGCAAGATACCTGCTACATTTTTTTAGTAGACAGACTGCTAATTTAATGAATCTTCCTCTATCCTTACTTCTCTGAGAAGTTTACTCAATAAATAGTGAGACTTGCTGTGTAAGAGTCACTGTCCTAGAATCTGCAGATACAACAGTGAACAAAACAGACAGAATCTCCGCACTGAGAGATCTTATAGTAGGAAAACCAGGAAATAAACAAGAGAAGTAAGTTACACAGTCGTACGTACTAGAGCAAGATGCTGAACTAATGCAATTTCTGGGTCCCTCCCCCAAGACCAGTGCCACTAAAATATGTCAAGATACTGAGAAAACTTTGAGAAAATCCCTGCGGCATTGCTGGGGAGGGGAAACTGAACTGGTGTGTGTGGAGCAGTAACACTGGCCTGAGGCCAAAAGAGGGAAGACTCACCCTTGGGGGTCTACCCTTGCATCCACTTACCTTTTGCTCCCCTCATTCCCGGGGCGCCTACGCCTGCATAACTCACACTTCCGGTCCAGGTGTTCTCACAGGTTGAATCAGATCAAGACAACAATCCTGTGCTTGTGAGCTGCTGAGAGAAACAGGTGAGAACGAACTAATCTCACACATGTAGCATCTCACCCTTCTCCTTCCAAACCCCCAGGGCTGGCGAGTTACCATCTATGTGTGTCTCATCCTGCAGCTGCTCCTCCTTGGGCCTTGCAGTGCAAAGCGTGAAGATCTGACCTGAGGAACTGTTCAGCAGTCTGGTTTTCTGGCACCTGTTCTCTTTACCCTAGGTCTCTCTCTCTCTCTCTCACACACACACACACACACAGCAAAACATATGCACTAAAATCTTTGGAGCCCACCTTGACAAGGGTCTGGCCCTCCTCTATTTGCATTACGTGATAGCACAGCTGGGGCTCCCCCAGGAAAATGAACTCGCAAGCCCAGGTAAGAAGCACAGCGATTCCAATGCACTGCAATACGGCTGCCATTAGAACGACAAGTATTAGAACAGACACAACAAGATATCAACATTGAAAAAGATTAAAAGAAAGAATTATATTAGCACATGGAGCAAAAACATTAACAAGGAGGAGAGAATGTATTCAGATGTGCTGAGAAGGACTCAACACAGGAGATGCAGGAGACACTGGCTGGAACAATACTTGACTCACATAAAGGAGCCGAGTTGCAGCATCACCTCCGGTGTGCGCCGGTGCCCCGCGCCCCGTGGGCTCTTCCAGGAGCCCTCGAGGGGCAGTGCGCTGCACAGACCCCTCTCGAGCTGCAGAAGAAAGAAGAGGGGGCTGGCCACGTGCCACAAAACACACACGCATAAGCATTGTAAGGAAGTTCACCGCACACACAGGACAAGGAAAGATTTCTCCCAAGAGGAAAGGGAATCTGGGGTCAAGCAGGGTCCAACACACGTTGTTGATTAAGAAAATCGCTGATTTTGGAAATAATAAAATATAATCAAGTTACACAGATCTGTAGTGCGGCAAAAGTAAGTGCATCACATAGAGGCAGGTAGAGCAAGGAAGTGCTCACAACCGAAGGGTCACGGAAAGCAAAGTAGCTGCCAAAAAAAAACCGTTTTCAACCTTCCAAAAGCAGCAGGCGGGTTATGGAACTCTACCAGCTCAAGTCATTTTAGTCTCTGTTTGGAGATGCAATTGCTTAAATCTTTACCACTAGAGTGCTTACTTGTAAGATCTCTTTGAATCAGAGCAGCCTTGATATCTGCTAAGAGTCTTCCCTCAAACTTAAGAGCTCACTGTCACTGGTTCCCCAGCAGACTGCTCATTTTTACGAGTTTACATACATTGATTATGCCTCATTTCATAGGTTCTATCTATTTAAGATCATCAACAAAACTTGCATCAAACTGCAGACAGGCCCAAAACTCCAATTCGCTACCAGTGAGAAGATCCACAGAGATAGACTGAAAAGGCCAAAGAGAATTTACTGCAGGCTTTTCTAAAGTGTAGAACGCAAAGCTGTCTGTCTATTCCTGACAAAGAAAAGGAGGTCTAATTCTCAAATATGTGGACCTAACATAGTATGGTTTCTGAAAACATATGAAAAAAAATTGAACCTAGACTTCAAAAGGAAAAATACACTGATTCTAAAATATAAAAGCCACACTGTCTGAACTTGTAACCCAGTTTGGGGCTGTGATCTAATGCTTACTGGCGTAACACTTGGTAAACCATGCTGCTACGGCATTTTACGTTTCACTTACGCTCTCGCCACGTTTGCGGCTATGTCTCTTTCTCTTACTTTACCGTGCAAGGTCGTTTAGGATGCGGAATCTGGTGTCATGGAAATGAGATGGATTCCAAAGTTGGAAGACTTGAGTTTGAACCTCACATGTGACGCTTTTTATGTGCTGAAACTTAGGCAAGTCACTGGGCCTCGTTTTTCTCCTCTTTAACTGGGGATGGGTTTTAAATGAGTAGCTGTTTGATGAATGAATGTGTAAATTACAGAGCACTCTACAAATCCTGATGACTGTGACCGCGCATCAGTGTGTGCCACAGGGCGAAGCACTCAACACCTCCTTGTGGAAGGGGGCACACTCAGCTGAAATAGTGAACTGACCTCGTGCTGATAAGAATTGGGAGGTTTCTTCTTCATCAGACACTTTTCAGATGCTGGGAAAACTCAGATCTGTGAAGCAAGCCTAGTTTCCCCTAAGTCTCACAACCTGTTTAATAACCTCAAGTCGTCCCTCTGGCGTTCAAGACCTTGTTACTTCCCTGATTTAACCCAAATCCCTCTCCGTCCTCTGTTGTCAGCTTCTCAAGAATTTTATTTCCATAGAACTCAAAAGTGCCAATTAGCCAACTGGGTAAATGAAGCTTTGCAAACAGGCAAGGGACAAGCAGAGAACCCAGTAACACCCCTCCTTCCTGCCATTATCTCAATATTAAGACTTTTCAATATTTTGGAGTCTGGTAAAATTTCTAGTCCACAAAATTTTTGCAATGACTAATATATATATATACACCAATGTCTCTCCAGTGTTTCTTTTCTCTGTTCATGTCTTCTCATATTTCTTACATTAACAGAAAACAAGCACGTAGCTACAGCAAAGCTATGCTTGTAGTTCAAATCTGGACGCAGATTTCCAGGAAGAGCAAACACAAAGGAAACATCCAGGGGAAATAAAATATATTTCAATTACATTAGGTTCCCCTGTTAAAATAAAACGAATTTTTTTTTTGGAAAGTTAAAATTTGCTTGTTTGTTCTCTTTGGTTTGGTTTTGTTGACTTTATTTGTTTTTAAGGTAGAAGAAATTTGTTCAGGATTTGGAACAGGGAGCAAGAACCTTTCATTTTTAAACAGACTGAATTTATAGACTGATATTAATTTGCACACAGAGATATTAAAGAAACCTTAGCTCGGTCTTTGAGCTGGACTCCAATCTCATGGCCACACTCTAGTCTGGAAGCAACTTCATTCACATTAAACGCAGGGGGAAAGAACATGTTCATAAATGGGAAAAAATAGTTTATAATTAAGAAGAGCTGAATGCTCTAACAGACAATATGCAAGGAATAAAAATGAAAAACATCCCAGCCCTTCTTTTGCTTTCTTGCTCTGACACATCTCTCCCTGATGAGCTGGTCTGACCACAGCTGGGCTTTACATCTCTGTAATTAGCACAGCAGAAGCCCGAGCGAGGGCGCAGCTTCTCCCCGTCTATTGTTTGCACGTTGGGGGGCAGGATTCTAAATGTCAGAGGCTTCTTCCTATTACAAAGTGGCCTACTAGCTCCTCAAACCCAGTTTGAAAACCTTTCAAGAATTATTGAATCGGGCCCCATATCTGACATTAGACAGGGATTCTAGCAGCAGGGACTTCCGAAGGGCTTGTCAGTTTTCTTAGTCAGGAAAAAAAATAAGAATAAAAACAGATGAGCTTTTAGGTTGCCTTGCGGAAAGCTGTGGTGTAGATTTTCAGGTACGGGACCCTGCCCCTTGATTTATTTTCAAGTCATTTCATGGAAGGAAAGATGCTTTAAGTCAGAGGAGAAAGTGGAGGAAAAGCCGGATTGTGACTTCTTGTCTGGAAGTTTTATAATTCCTAGGCATTCATTTTCATACCTACTTACTGACAGCTAGATCTCCTAAGTCAGTAAACAGCCTAAGAAGAAAGGGCTTGGATCTCGTCTCCCTGACAGTTACGTAATATGTAGGCCCTGTAAAACACTGGGCACTGCTTTTATATCACGAGGAAACTGCCGGCTATCCAGACACCTAAAAGTTTTATATAGTCCTAATTACTGCAGTGTAGGGTGGCAAGGAACTAAATCAGCCATCCTATTTTTCCCCCTGTGAATTTCCAACTCCTGGAAATAAAACTGAAGATTAACTTAAATGGAGAAGCAGCCCTATGTTGCTTAGGTTATTTGAAAAGTCCATGTAACTTGGACATGACACTGTCATCCATTTCCCTATTTTTCTAAGTAAGATGAAACCCTTAAAGACCATGAGGCAAACAGAAAAGTAATCATTAGTCTGGGACTTGTACAGGCCAGCCTGGTCTGAGAATCTATGGCCCTAATGCAAGTAACACAATATAAGATCCCACTAGGCAAAGCTGTGTACACCCCCTACAAAACCAAAGAGCAAGGTCAGGTTCATAACATGAAGGGCAAGAATCAGCGTGGTGGTGGGAAGGACGGTGGAGACTATTAGAATCATGTAAGACGACTTTTCTCCCCTGGGGGGTCAATACCCCCACCCCAAACTTGAGGCCCACTACACTAGACAAACTTCCTAAACCCTCCTCTACACTTCTCCTACCTGAAAAGGGCAGAATCCGGTGCCACCGCTGCCAGGGCCTCCCTTCCTCCTTGACGGAAAGGAGGGATCATATCCAGAAGGTAGGAATCACTCTGCTGATGAATGACAGTTCCATTCTCCCATTTCAGTAGACTCATTAAGCAGCCAAGCGCTTGCCTGTAGGGTAGTTTACAATTTTGAGAAGATAAAATGAGGTAGACTGTTTAAGGAGAGAAAAAGAATAAGAGAGAAGAGTAGCACCTGTAGTTACTTGGGTCTGGTCCATTCTTAACCTTACTTTCTGGTGACAATGTTCACCACTCCCCCATGAACTTCCATAATTTCTCTTCAAACCAGCATGTCATTTAGCCAGTGGTAGGATAAATATTGTGCAGAATCACAATACAGTTCAAGTATTTGGATCATTACATTTTCCCTCCCCTTACATATGTGTGTTTATGTGTTCATCTATATGTGTGTGCGAGCACGTGTGTGTGTGCACTCAAGTGTGTACGTGCCTCTACAAGCGCTGGTTCTCAACAACGCAGCTCAGTGCCGGCCATTAGAGCTTCTGTTTGGTGGAAGTGGTCTCGGTATGCTCTGTCCAACATGGCAGCCACTGGCCGTAAGTGACTTTTGAGTACTTTTGAGTAGTGTGACTGAGACAGTAAAATTTCAGTTAATTTAAAATTAAATAGCTGCATGTGACTAGTGGCTACCATACTGGACAGAGTGTCAGTGTCTTTATTAGCTATATTATTGGCACGTGTTGGCACAAATAAATGTTCTGGTTGTTCGAAGATCAACCTCAAGTGCATAAAACAGTAGCTTGTATACACTGGCTATAATATGTCTGTATTATCATATGAATGAATGAGCCTGAACCAGCTAATTTATCAGGAGCAAGCTATACAGTCTTTCAGGAATTCAGGATTCCAGTGACTTCCAAGGTTGCCCCACGGGTTGCAATTCCATTGGACCAGAATGGGAAGGAGCATGGAGGAGGCTGTGTCAGAGGGTTTGATGGGGCAGGCCTGGAAATAGGATACTTCCAGTTACGTATGGTCCATTGAGTGGGACTCTGTCACATGCGCTTCTATCAGCAAAGAAGGACAGAAATACAGCTGCATAAATTCAGGAAGAAGGGAAACAGACTTTGGTGACCAACAAATAGCATATGCCACTACCAGTGATCTTACTTTTCTTTCTCCATTTCTCTATTTTGAAAGTTTTAAATAAAATCATGCGCTTCCCCCCAAACCAGAGAAAACCAAAGTAAGTTTTATTTTTTGAAGGAGTACCAAATATCTTTCCTTAAGAAGATATAACTAATATTTAAGATTTAAATACACCTTTCAGGCGCTTGAAAAGGATTAATCTGGAAACACAAGCTTTATTTATATAAGATATAGGAAATTAGAGCTGAAATAAACATTTGACACCATCCAGTCATTTGTCAGACGTCAGTGCTTCTCAGTCTTTTTTTTATCACTGTCCCCCTTCAAGGACCTTTATAAACATTTTATTTCTAATAACCTCCACTGTGAAGTTTTAATACCATAGATATGCTGTACACCTATTTATGTTGCATAAGTGACCCCTGAACAACACAGGGATTAATCCACATAGTTTATGGATGGTACAACCTATAGTCAGCCCTCTGATCTGTGCCTCCTCCACATCTGCAGATTCAACCAACCACAGACTGTGTAGTACCAGGTAGTTACTACTGAAAAATACCCAGGTGTAAGTGGACGCATGCAGTTCAAACTCCTACTGTCCAAGGGTCAACTATATATACAACATGTAAAAATAGTAAGATTTTCAACCTAAGGGAGGAAATATCATAATGAGATAAGAAGCCTGAGTCCAGACAAGTAACTTGTCCAAGGTCACAAAACTAATTATCAACCAAAAATGATACTGAGGTGTCTTGACCACCAATCCAGGGCGATTTCACCATAGTGTAGTGAATCCACGTGTTTGTGAACACACGTATAGCATCCCAATTGTCCACAGTGTATAAAAGAAGAGAAAAATGACTAATGTCTGATAAGATACGATGTAGTTGCTAGTTCAGATGCTTTTGCTTGCTTGCTACTTAGCTTCTTTATTTTGCTTCTTTAGGGCTTCATTTCCTGTGTGGTAAATAACACAGACAGAGGTAAACCCAGAGTTTCTATAACCATCATTTGCAAAAAAAAATACTGTGGAAGAGGAAATGAAAATCAAGTCAAACTCACACCTGGTCATCTGTCAAATGACCAGATGACATACCCAGGTCACAACGTATTTCCCCTAACGCTTCCTTCCGTGACAGTATGCTGAGGGTCAGGAAGGGCGTTACGCCTTCTCAGGTACTAATCCAAGGGTGTCTCCGTCTTGCTGATACTAAGGGTTCCCGTATGGCTGAATTTTCTAAGAAATAGCATTACCACTGTTTCGAACCAAGAACTTGCTAGTGGAAAAAAATAATAAAGAACCACCGCCACGTCTCCCAAGCATCCATGTAGAACAAGCTCTACGTTCAGAGCAAAAGAATAAGGAACACATGTGTGTCACACCAGAGGTGGCTTTCCAAATCTATGGAAATAATTTTTACAGCTACTTTAAAATATTTCACACACAAAAGATGATGGCACTGCTACATGCATGGGGTAATTTGATAAGAACGGAGTTGGTGGTCCTGATGTTGCATTGGATTGATAACGCCATTTTTATCAGATTTTACTATAGAATATTATAACTTCTATTTGAAAGTGAGAAGAAACTGCAAAGTTACATAACTGCTTTTTAAAGCCTTTTAAAGTACCTCCAGAAATAAGCATAATCCAACTTTTTTTCTAGTAACTACTTAGTCTTCTAGGGTACGAAAAGCTACATTCTTTCCTTTTAGTAGGACAGGTAAAACTGTCACTTAGCACACCAAGCCATTAAATTTGTTTTTTAAAAGAATCACCTTTTAGATTCCATAACTCTAGCATTCCAGATAATTTTCTACTACCTTTTCACTAAAAAAACTCTCACTAAAATTGCACTATCTGACCTTTGCGCTAATAGCCTTGCCTCTGGCCTGTCAAGCTAATAAAGAGTTTGGGGAATCATAAGGACTCATCTGGAAATGATAGAATTTCTGCCTTTGTCTTTCTTCCCTGGACACTAATGGCTTTTTGTCACTCGTCTTCACTCAGTGTATGACACGTGAAGCCATTCCATTTCAGTTGGCCATTAACTTCAAGCATTATGACAAGAACAAAGCAACCCCTCAAAGAAACTGAACTCAAACACTCATATTAAGTTTCTCCAATGCCTCAGCTTATAAGGTGCTGTTTTCAATTGTCAGTAACATCCATAAGAATAAGCGATATCCATTACTAATTAAAACAAGCTGTTTAAACAAACACAAAAGGTCACCAAGCCTGTAGATCAACATATTCATGCTATTGTTTGGTTTCCTGGTGCGTTACTATCAGATGATTTGTTTCCACCTTCTAGTCACCTGTTTTTCTAAGTAACAAATATAGAAAATAAACACGCAGAAAGCAACCTCCCACAACAGGCGCCCTGAGACCCAGGGCTCTGGGGGGAGTGGGTACTGTTTCCTTAAGGTCAGTAATGTGCATCATGCCACTGCAATTGAGAGCAAAGAAATTTCCATTTATTTGTTCTGAGTTTGTAGGGATCAAAGGCACAAACTATAGGGAAAATGCAGTTTTTATTAGGAAAAGTGACACCTGTAGTTTTCTGCAAGATTTTTAAACAACCTTTTATCTATATGGATGTACTAGTAAGGCACAAATAAAATGTAATACCTTGTCTGACATGCTGAATAATGGCTTATTTTAAAAGTTTTCTCCATTTTTGTGGCACTAAGTTCCTTATAAAATATTTGGAAACTGTTTACTCAATCTTGGCTTGAGCTCTGACATTTGAAACTGACTTTTCTTTTAAAATCGTATTCCTTAACAGTTCGTTAATTACACAGAAGATGTGATCTCTGAATTACTATCAAACCAGTTGAGTAAGCTGTTATAAGGAGCCAGGTAGACTTTTGGGGCTACTTAATATTAAGTTGTATGATTTAATTACTGTAATTCCAAATTAGCAACAGAAGTAGGAGGGAGGAATAATTTAAACTAACAAAACTCAGAGACGATTCCCAAACCTCACTTTAGCCAGTAGCATCAGCATTCTCCTCCAAAATTTTATCCAAAATTTTTATGCACAATAGTGTTATTAACTTACAGAGTTTTAATTCATCTTATTTAATTTATTTTTCTGGCCTGAACAATATCAGATGTATAAATGAATTTTAAAGGAAGGAAGAATAGAAAATCTTTTTTGCTCATCTACTACATTCCTGTCCAACTGATAAACCCTCTACATACACATCTCATCTCGTTCTCATGCCATTCTGTGAGTCGGGCAGTATTATCCACAATTTGCAGATAAGGATTCTAAAGCTCAAAGCTCACATAACTTACCCAAAGTCATCCAACCAGCAAAGAGTAGAGTCCATGCTAAGACTTCAATTATATAATCAAGTCCAGCAGTCTGAGGAGTTGACTAAAGTCAATGTGATTCTTTGACATTAGCTAACCAGAAGACATACTGAGTTTGAAAAGTTTCAAATGGTGTTTATTTGCAGTAAATAATGGAGTTGCCTTATTTCGTTCTTACCCTATGATTAGACACATTGTGGTTTTGCTTCCAGCTTTACAGCATTGTAGTTTCATAGTGCAGGGAAGCACTTCATCAGTTACCATACAGTGAAAACAATACAAGTGGGATAGTAACGTTGACTTTGCCATTCAATGTAAAAAAAAAACAAAAACAAAAACAAAAAACACAGATATTTGTATATAGAAAGCTACAACGTTTAGACATTTGAAAATTGTGATTCTTGTCATATTTTGAGTTTCTGCCAACTTATAAACACCACTTGAACTCCACTTAACTATATTCTCACTTCATTGCCTGTAAAATTAAAAAGCAAGCACATTTTGGGTTACATATAACACTGAAAAACAGGCAACCTCTAAAGCAGAGACTACAGGACAGTGCATTGAAAGCTAAATCTGATACTTCTCCTGCTCATCTAAGCAGTTTCTAGCTAAAAACCTATCGTACCAAGTATAAACTAAGCCAAAATGAGCATGTTTTGTCAACTTCAGGACCCACTTAGATACACCACTTTATTTTAGTAAATTCAGTTTAAGACACTTTGAATAATTAAAAGCGTAAGAGATTGTGAATTAAATGTTTAAATGTTTCTTAGAGAAAATTAAGCGTCATAGATATTCAAAGTAATATAAAAATAGAAAGTTTGATTTAAGAATGAATAAATCAAAATACTAGATTAAATGTTCTTTACTAACCTTTGTTTCTAAAGTATAAGGGACATTTCCAATTTTTAAAAAAAAAATTTCTGAAACACAAAGCATTGTAAGAGGAACATGAGATACTTCTGATGACAAGAAAAAAGTTTACCCAGCTTGCTGCCTCCATGCAGACCCTCCGTTGTCCTTAATTTTTTATCTTCCTTACCACTTTTCTAGGCATCAACATGCTCACCAGAGCTTTATTAGGAGAAGTCAAAGGAGGCGAAATTCAAATCCATTGGCTCTTGCCATCTCTTAACTACCCTGATAGAAGGTTTGGTAGAGAGAAGGGTGTAAACCACAAAGTGCACCGTTGATGACTTGTAAGATTAAATTTCTCCAGGCAATTGAGATCTGGCTATAGATTGTTTTACCCTTAACACTATTAGGAAGAAAGTAACTCCACTGTGACATGGAACACATTTCATATAATATGCAGTTAGTTGTCCATTAAACTTAGGAAAATAAAGACTTCATTAAAATAAAGACTGAATGTCATTCTTCATAACTAACTAGAAAAATTAATATCTCAACTCTCCTTCTTTTTAGTTATATAACCTTAGGATAGACATTTAGGATTTCCAAACCTCATAGTTTCTTCACATATAAAGTTAATAATACATTAATTTGTTGTAAAAATTAAAATGAAATAACACACTTAAAGCACTTAGCACAGTATCTGAAATATAAAAGATATTCAGTTAAGTGTCAAAGAGAATTCTGATGATGCAATTCTTCCAGTAAAGTGACATAAGTCAGTGAAAATGATCCAATGACCTCATTTTTATCCATCTTCACCTCCCATAATATATATATATATTTTTTAAATCCCACCAGACGCAATTGCAGAGTACAGTAGACCAAAGGAAAAGGAGAAGAATTGGATAGGCTACCATGAAAACTCTTACCATTTCTGCCACATGTCATGTGCACACATTCAGGACTCATAATTAAGGCAAGGAGAAAGGAGGAGAAGAATATTTGAGTCCATTTTTACTGAGAACTCAGATGGCCACTTCATTCTGCAGACGCTCTTCAGTGGCAGGGCTTATAGACTTGGTGGTCAGTTACAAATTTAACAGTGCATAAGAGGTATGTATGTGATTCTCTGAGAGATCAGAGACCTCTAAGTCATAAAAAACATAACATACTAGCACATATTGTGGGGAAAGGGGTAACCGTGAGTGACTCATGATTTGAGGGATGAACTGTAAAACAAATGATGAACTAAATATTTAATATAGATAATTTAAATAGTATTAAGAAGGAGTTCAAATACAACATTGGAAATTTGTATTTCATAGCAGGGGAGGGTTCAGTGAGAAAAAAGAAAACAAAAGGAAAGATTTTATGACTAATGATTTCAAGACAGTAAAAACGTGTATGTTCTGCACTGTCATTTTATTTCTGCAGCAAGGTGTACTATGGGACTTTAATAAAACATTGCATTTGAGATTTAAAAACAGCTCAGCTGATAACTAGATACTAGACATTAGCAGGTGCAGCTAATATGAAACATCACAGCCCAAATATTGTGAAAATGATAACATAAAATATATACTCACAAAAATCACTCTCAGGACGACCCTCAGTAATCACTACAACAAAGTCGTCGCACTCTGCTTCCCACATGCAGCAGTTCCAGGGTCCGATGGACTTTTTATTTTGAATGCTTCTGTCCCTTTTAGATGAAGCTGGCAGTGGTTCCATCAGTACAATTCTCTTAAAAACTTTGTGGGTCTTCTACAAATCTTATTAATGTTTCCTCATTAGACAAAAGCAACACCCACAAATCTTGTTTCAATAAGTCCTTGCTTACATTAAGTCTTCTATAACCCTGCTACAGAAAAACACCCTAAAGATTCTTAGAAGCTCTGTTGTTAAATGAAAGGTTTTGTAAAGGATGCTTTTAAAATCTTTACAGAGACTTCTTTTCTGTTACAGGTACTCCCTTAAATATTTCAGAGTTTTTTTCCACACAGGGTTTCACCTTCATCCTTAGACTATAACTTCCTGACAGTGCCTAGGTTTGATATTTGCTCAGAAGCCTTTTCTTATTTTCAGCATTTTTTGCTACCTAGCAAGCCGGGGCATGAGAAACAAAACATTTTTAATCAGCTCCTAAGTAGTTAATCTAGAACTTAACTGAACTTATCTTGCTCCTTTTGCACTTTCCTCTGAAAAGAAATGACCAGGTGGCAATTTCAACATTCTGTCTGGAAATATCCTTAGCCAGATCATCCAATTTATGAAGCACAATTTCCACTTTCAACACAACCACAAGCGATGGTGCTGAACTTTCCATAAATATATAATACGCTTTTCTCCAGCTTACTGCATAACGTGTTTCTCCGTCTCTTTAAGCCTCAGGAATAACCTCTTCAAGGGCTTCTACTAACAGTCTCTTCAAGGCCTTTCTAGCTTCCACTCACAACCCAGTCCCAAAGCAGCTGCCACATTTATTGTTTTTTGTGTCAACAACACCCTACTTCTGGTACTAAAATCTGTATCAGTTATTACGGCTGTACAACAGATTTTCCCAAAATGTCATGGATTATGACCACAATAATCATTCAATAATCATTCATTAGCCCTTGTGATCTCTGTGATCCATGAGTTCAGAAAGGTCTCAGCTAGGTAGTTATCATTTGGAGTCTCTTATGTGATTTCAGACTGTTGTTTGCTGGAGATTCAGTCATCTGGAGACCTTTTTTTTTTTTTTTTTTAATTGAAAAGGGAGGATGATTCAAGAGGTGGAACCAAGAGCCTAGAATCCAAAGTGAATCATTCTCAGGCAGCAGAGTGAGCCCTGATCCAAGGACTGGCAGGAAGTGCCTGACTGGGCTCCAGGCGCTTGGAAGCAGTGGCTCTTGTGTGCCTCTTGTTCTTCCCAGTCTACAATGGTTACCCTTGCCTGGAGCACCACTGTATGTTGGTTGGATGGGGAATCAAATACTATATTGCTTTAGTTCAAAGGCCTTTAAATCAAGAACTATACTCAAGGAGTGTCAGTCGAGGAGACATTCACATCTGGACCTAAGTTAGATGACAAAATCCTGAACGTAGAGCAAATGCCAATGCCGTAATAGATGAGAATTTTTGGAGCCTTGAGAAGGAGAGGTATATTTTGCACCTGGAAGGAGTGTGAATTATCAGGACCTGGACAGAGGACTGTGACAGCCTCTTAAGAGCTTCACCTCCTAGTGCTCATGTCCTTTGTGTTACTCTCACATCGAAGCAAGGCTAATCTGGATGATCAACAGAACATGACGGAAGTGATGGAACCTGCCTTCCAGGCTAGGCCATAAAAGGTACTTCAGTTTCTGCCTTATAGCCTCTTGAATCCCTCACTCTGGTGGAAGCCAGTTGCCATCTTATGAGAGGACACACAAGCAGCCCTGTGGAGAGTCCCATACGCAGACAGCTGAAACTTGTGGCCAGCTGTCAGCACCAGGGGGTGGGCCACCTTGAAAATGGATCCCCTGGCCCCAGCCAAGCCTTCAGATGACTGCCACCCTAGCCAACATCTGACTGTAACTGCGTAGAAGATCCCACGTGAGAACTACCCAGCTGAGCCCTTCCCAAATTTTAAAACCACAGAAAGCAAAAGAGATAAGTGATTCTTGTTGTTTTGCACAACAAAGTTTTGGAATAATTTTTTATCTAGCCATAGTAGATTATACAGAAATACAAAATTAATTAAATGTTGACAACAGGCAATAATTGAAAAGTAAAATGAAAGAAAACAGATTATATTTTGTGGCAGAGAAGGTAAATTGAGAAAAAAAGAAAATATGGCAGGAGGAAAGATATTGTGGCTCAAGAGAGGAAAATTTACGTGTGTTTTGCAATGCAATTTACTTCATTATATAATATATAATATGTAACACTAATAAGATACTATAAGATTGCTCTAAAAGCCCGTATTATAATTACATAATAGACATTAACTGGCACAACTAACAGAATTTCACTGTACAAACATTATAAATGTGTCAATATTATACATACTAACAAAGTGCACAGAATCAGTCAAAAAAAAACACTGCAAATATCTAAAAATACACACTTCACAACTGGAGAGCATGTTGTATAATTTAAGAATGTAAGCAAAGTTACTCTTTTTTTAATCATTTTAACAGGAATTTAAAATAGTGTCAAGATTTTTTTAAATGAACTCATATTTACCATAAACATGGCATCAAAAGTTTGTTTACTTCTCTTTTGCCTGCAATAGGCAATATGTATTAACCTATCCAACTTTACGTATAAACTAATTGTAATTATTACAATCCATATAATTTAGCAGATTTTTTTTTTAAAATTACACCCAAGCAACACCTTTCCATATGGCCAATTAGTAGAGTCGTAAAATGCAGCAAATATATGATGCTGTATTGAACATCTGTGTTGGTTATCCTATGGGAATTTTTAATAAAGGACCAAGCAGCATATTGATGTTAATTCTACGTTACCGGGACTTTAAATAAAAAACTAAAATAAATAGCATCCATTAAACTGATCATACTGTTGTAACTCAAATTGTGTTTATTATGCTAATGGAACATGAAATTAAGAAAAAGACCTTTATGCCAGTGGAATTAATTAATGAGCTTTATGAAGGCATTGGGATGTAATTTATTTCTAGATAAGTAAGTCTAATTTGCAGTTCCATGGGTCTCTGCAATGCTGATTGTAATAGTTACTCCTGCAGATGTGCTGCTCACAGCATGTCTTTCCATTAGAACTGAACACCTCATTATATAAACTGTACCTAATTAAACATAATACAGTGGTGACTTGTTAAACTGGCCTTTTTAAGTCAGCAGCTGCCTAAGCTAATAATACCGTACACAAGATTTATATCATCTTCCCTATAATACTGATATTAAAATATACTGCCCAAGGGATTGATAACTAATTTACCAGTATGTAACAGGTACATTTCTGATTCTGTGATAAGAGATTAAAGACCAGCAGCCCATAAAAATAAAATGAATTTAAGTCCATTTGAAACTCAAGAGTACTTGGGAAACTTTATTAAAACTACACGCCTTTTTTAAAAAATCAGTAAAATAGTCATGAAAAGAAAGTGAACACTAAAAGTGAAAAATATAAATAAGTAAATGGGAAAGATCTAGAGGCCCTTCAGGTATTTTTCCAAGTGCACACAAAATTTTTTCAGACTCAACATGCTGCAGTTACATTTGTCACCTATAGTCACTTCTGGATATGGAATATGGAATTTGCCACTAAAGACAAGGGAAATACTTATAATAGCAGGCTTTGCTCTGCTTAAATTGGGGTTTTAATCGGCATCTTCAGCAGACACTGTGATACTCTTCCTTTTTAATTGTTGACTAGCGAAGTGAAGACACAAGCAAAAAGCTTGAGCTCAGTAACGCAGAGCACAGCACGCAGAAACGCCCACGCTGACTTGTGTTCCTCTCCAACTGCACACTCACCTGGTTATGCCACTCATCCTTCCACACCCAACCTGGGCCTAAAGGCTATTCTAGACCCACCCAGTCTATCTCACGTGTCTCTTGTCACAGCTCCTAAACACCACTGTTTCCCTCTAATTATCACAGGTAGAATGCTGCACTATTAGAGATGTCCAGAATATGTGTCTGCCTCCTCATTCCTCCCCACTAATAAGTTATAAGACAAGGGCCATCTACAGTTTGTCACTGCAACCCAACTCCTAACTGGAACATAGTGTTGTTTAGCAATATGAGGTGACTGAACGATTTAAATGGTCTTCAGCTTGTGAGCTTTGTGTTAATCCTTTCTGCACCTAACGCTTAACAACTTTATGCAGATGACTTGGTAACTGTTTGTCAATTTAATCCACTGATGGACACTATTAAAACCAAATTCCATTTCATTTGTGAGCCACGTATAAACCATCAGACCAGGAGATGTCACACCTGACCTCACTTGGTACTTGCAGATTGTCTCTTTCTTGTCCCTAACAGCCACCTCCATTTAAAATATATACAATTTAGGTCATGGAAGAGTCTTCTTTCAACAGTTCTAAATATCATCTACTAGAAATAGTGCAAAGCATCCATATGGCCACTTTAAAACATTTAAACATAAGGCATAATAAGTTTTGATGGTTGTAAATTGGTATTTATTTGCAATATATAGTAGAGCCACCGTCATCCCTGTTGTTGGCTCCTCCTGAAATGTTTATGAACCCTGCTATGCTCATTTTGGGTTAGCAAAGGACATCAACCAAGGTGTAAAAAAAAATCCATAGGCTAGCCAATGACCAATGGCCAAGATGGAATGACTGGGAAAAAAAATAAACTAGGCAAATGGAATTTCATTTTGGAGAAAACTGGGGAAACAAACATGATTAGTTAGTTAGAAATGAAGCTGCATGTGAGGAGAGTCACAAGGCTGGGCAAGATCCGTAGCAGGCCAAAGCCATTCAGACACTGACGACAAGAGAACAGAAAAGGCACAGAGCATAAGGTGAGGAGAACCGTTGGTCAAGCAAGAACAGTCCAGTTGCTCAGTTGGAAGTAGAGATGCTACAAGAGAGACCACTGAGCTTTTCTTCATGATTTAAATCCACAGAGGAAAAAGTATTCTTTCTTCAGACAACCTAAGTAGGCAACTGTTTTCTGTAGCCAAAAGAACTGTAATCAAGCACATTAATAAAGGGGAGAAATACAGATTAGTATTATGTTAGCTGCTGTAACAAATGAACCCCAAAATTTCAATAGCTGTTCTATTAAAAAGTATGTCGTCTCACAGATGCATTCAAAAGCCAAAGAAACCACTGTTCCCTACCATTAGCAATGACTGGACTAACAGTGTTTGTTTCCATGTAAATTGAAGATATTGACTCCACCAAGGAGAAGTAATAACTCTGACAAAGACAAGAAGAGCGAGTTTTAAGTTCTATTTGTTTTTTAATACAATTCTTACAATACATACTTAATACCTTAACCAGATGTGGGAGGGTAAATCGTGCAACATGATAAACGTGAAAACTTGACTGAACACAACTGAAATTAAGAGAAAACAAACTTCATATTGCCAAGCATGGAAGGGATGCTGTTTAATTTTATTTGCTCCAGCTACCAGTTCACTTCCTTCATCGTTCTGTCATGACTGGTGTACCTTAAAGACCAGCAACTGGGGGATGATGTAAGGAAAGAGAGACCTGATTGAATTGGTTTAATAGTTATGTAGTTTTAGCAAGCTTTTGGAACATTTCTGAGCTTCCATATCTAGAAATGAGATAACAAGAGCAATCAAAACAGTATGGATTGGCATAAAAACAGAAACAGAGATCAATGGAATAGAACAGAAAGCCTAGAATAAAACACACATATATGGTCAATTAATTTATAACAAAGGAGCCAAGAATATACAATGGGGAAAAGACAGTCTCTTTAATAAACAGTGTAGGGAAAACTAGACAATCACATGCGAAAGAATGAAACTATGCTATTATCTTACAACATACACAAAAATTAACTTAAAACGGGTTAAAGATTTGAATCTAAGACCTGAAACTATAAAACTAGAAGAAACCATAGGTAGTAAATTCCTTGACATTAGTCTTGGCAAGGATTTTTTTTTTACTCTGAATCTAAAAACAAAGGCAACAAAAGTAAAAACAAGGACTACATCAAACTGAAAAGCTTCTGCACAGCAAAGGAAATTATCAACAAAATGGAGAGTCAGCCTACTGAATGGAAGAAAACTTTTGCAAATCATATATCTGATAAGGGGCTATATCCAAAATATATGAAGAATTCATACAACTCAATAAAAAAAAAAAAAAAACCCCAATCCAATTTAAAAATGGCCAGAGGATCTGAATAGACATTTTTCCAAGAAAGACACACAGATGGTGGCACGTGAAAAGATGCTCAACATCCCTAATCATCAGGGAAATGCAAATCGAAACCAGACTGAGTTATCACCTCACACCTGTTAGAATGGCTATCATCAAAAAGACAAGTGTTGGCAAGGATGTGGAGAAAAGGGAATCCTTGCACACTGTTGGTAGTGTAAATTGGCGCACTCACTACGGAGAATAGTATGAAGGCGCCTCAAAAAACTAAAATAGAAATACCACATGATCCAGCAACTCCAATTCCAGGTATTTATCCAAAGAAAACAAAAACACTTATTTGAAAAGGTATATGTGCCCCCATGATGTTCACTGCAGCATTATTTACAATAGCAAGGTATGGAAACAGCCTAAGTGTCCACTGATGGATGAATGGATAAAGATGTGGAGTGTATATAAATACAATGAAATACTACTCAGCCATAAAAAAAGAATGAAATCTTATGATTTGTGACAATAAGGATGGAGGGTATTATGCTAAGTGGAATAAGTCAGATAGGGAAAGACAAATACTGTATAATCTCACTTATATTTGAAATTCTTAAAAAGCTTATAGATACAAAGAATACATCAGTGTTTGCCAAAGGCAGGGGTGAAGGATAAGCAAAATGGATGGAAAAAACTCAAAAGGTCCAAACTTCTAGCTATAAAATAAATGTCATGAGGATGTAATATACAGCGTGGCATACACAGTTTAATAATACTGAATTGCATATTTGAAAGTTGCTAAGAGAACAGATCTTAAAAGTTCTCATCACAAGAAAAAAATTATTTGTAACTTCATAAATAAAGTTATTCTCAAAATAAACAGGATAGTCATTTTTTAAAATGAGATAACACCTACTCTGCAGTTGCGTGTAAATTAAAACAATAATATGTAGAAAGCTCCTCTTGTCTTCTAGACTACAGATCTTGGGTTTAAGTGGCAAGGTTAGTTCAGATTTGAATGTAACCTGAGCATGGCACTATTATTTTGATAATGTTTCATCTAGATTCCTTAGAGGACCAGAATTGCTCCTCCTTTTGCTTTCCAAAACAACTGACGTCTCAAGCTGTGGCTATGCCAACAACCTGTGAAGTTAAGAACACAACTCCTCAGATGTGAGCGTGAGCTTAGCTGTGTTTGGCATCAAACTAACAGCGCAAATTATTCTCCAAATCTGTCTCCTGCCATGACTCATTCAGTACAATATTGGATCCTTTGTTCTGAATGAGGAGAGACAGCATATAGCAATTGTAATCCAAAGTCTCCCCAACACTCTCTGAAATGCCGATAACAATGAGGTTACCCAGAGAGGAACAACCCAAATTTCATGGTTGCCTCTGTCTGATGCAGGAACTCCGCCTCCAATCAGCTCTCTCAAGCTGTTCAGGGAGTGCCAGGGGAACTCACATATTCTCAGACACACCATGTCATGTGCTTAGGTCTGTGTCTTCCCCTCACCCCACGCCCTCCTTCTAGATGTCTATTGCTCAGAAACTCACTTGAGGGAAAGTTGTCTCCTACATTGCTACCAGGGCCATCCTTGAAAACCAATATCCCCAGCCTAGGATGCTGTCTCCAGGGTTCCCCAAACTACAAACACCAAAGTGTTAAAGTAAGGCTGCGTTATCACCCAGCCTCACTACACTGAAGCCTCTCTAAGCTTTCATAGAAAGGAACAGAATGTGCCCCTCCATTATTCCACCAAATAGGCCCCCAAAAGAGCGCTGCCTCTGCCTTCAGAGGTTACAGTCTCTCTGGAAAGTTGGTCTCCTCCTTTCTCCTAAGGAAGAACTACGTGCACTCCTCCCCAGGCCCCTCATTCCCTTGGCCCCACTCTACTTCTAACAGAAGTTATCTTGTAGATCTCTTTCCTTTTACAAATCAGCTCATACAAATAAACACTAAGTGCAACAGGCCCTACCAATGTATCACACAAGCCCAGACATGGAAGAAAGCCAATGATGACACAACCGGTGCCTTGAATATAATAAAGCATGTAGGAATTTACATACTAAGAAAGACCCAATCAAAATACCAATGGATTAGAAAAAACCCGTTTCATTCTATAAATCCTATGTGTTCAGTTTTAAACAATTTTGGACTAAAGATGCACCAGCTGGCAACTGAGCTGATAACTGGGCCCTTTAAAGATGTTTCATTTAGATCATCACAAGTTGACCAAAGAAAACCAAAACTACTACCTGAAGAGGTGGAACATTCAGCTCACAGAGCCAAACCTCCGAGTCCCCTGGCATCACAAGTCAAGCTGTGCTCCCACAGTCACCTTAGAGAGATTTGATTTTTTTTTTTTTAATTCATATCCTCACCTACATTCAGAAGTGTCTGCAATAACTCCCTTGGAGAAGATTCTATTTGATTCATCAAAGTCTCTAAAACAAGAATACTTTCTAGGTGTCCTTAGGAAACAAGAGCAGAAAATTGAATGTTGTGACATCAAAACAAAAAAACAACTAACTGACAACAGTGAGGTCTCATTTCCGTGCTTGAAAGTGGACTATTACTATCTTGGATCTATCTATTTCTCCCCAACCCACTGCCGCCATTTTTGTCTATGCCAGGCTCATTTACCATTTGAACTATTGCAATAGCTTTGAATGTGCTGTCCTCCATCCTCATCTGTACCTCTGTTTTCCTTTCACTTAGCTGACTCCAATCGTTCTTCAGCCTTCAATGTAAATGTAAGTCCCCATAAAAACAAACACAAAAATCTCTGACACTCTCGTTATATACAAATTAAGATCATGCGGCAGGCAGAATAATGGCCCCTCAATGATATCCTAATCCTCAGAAATTGCTGATACTGGGAATTTGTTACAATACTTGGTTATGGGAGAACTGAAACTGTGGATGGAATGAATGTTCTTAATCAGCTGACCTTAAGATAGAGAAAGTATCCTGGATTATCCAGCTGGGTCCAATGTAAGCCACAGTATCCTCAATACGGAAGAAGGATCAGGAGAGATGATCAGAGTAAATGTGGAAGGGACTCAACCCACCACTGCTAGCTTAGAAGATGGAGAAAGGGATCCACATCCAAGGAATGCAGGTGGCCTGTGGAAACTGGATTAGCAAGGAAACAGATTCTCTCCTAGAGCATCTAGATACTCTGATAATATCCCAGTGAGACCCATTTTGGGCTTTTGACTTTCAGAGCTGTAAGGCAATACATCTGTGTTCTTTTAAGCCTTGAAGTTTGTGGTAATTTGATACAGCAGTGAAATAAAACTAATACGTCCCTTTATTATAAATTCTCATGGAACAAGTTTGGTTGAACTTGTCAAAATTGTAATTACACAAATTATTTGGTCAATGTCTGTCTCCATCCTTAGAAAGAGTGTATTTCCAGTTTGCCTTGCTCATAAGTGGTTTAGCTTATTGCCTGGAATTTCATAGGCTCTCTGTAAATATTTGTCGAATTACTGAACTGTACATGTGGCAAAAAGTTTCCATCCCATACATCAAAAATAACTACACTCCAAGTGGTGCCCAATCCAACCCAAAAGCTGAGCTTTTTGTAGCTAAAAGATATATGTGAGGCCTTAGATATTGTTAAATCACTTAAAAAGAGAAATGCTTTAATTTATAAATATAAAAAGGATACAAGAGTGAGTGAGAAATATTAAGAATAGTCAAAGAAGATCCAATATACATAAAAGTCCCTGAAGAAGGAAACCAAAACAAGGAAATAGAAAAAAATATTAAATGCTATAACTCAAAAAGGCTTTTCTAAAATTAAAAAAAAAAAGACTTGAAACTACAGATTGAAAGAGTACTCTTGTATCTGAGGATATCAACTTGGAGAACAATCAACACTAGGCACATTTAGTGATTATGGAACATTCTAATTATGTCATTCTCTCTGTCCTTAAGAACCAGGATTCTCAGTGCAGAAGAAATACAGATGTAAGATAAAGAGTCTAAGTAAAAATCTTTTAAAAGTTCTAAATTTGAATGGGAAGTATCACTATAAATTCAAGAGGTATTTAAAGTTTAAGGGCACACACACACATTCCCTAGATCTGTCTACTGAAAAGCTCTAGAAACAGTGATCAACCCAGAAGCAGCGACACCTCGAAAGCCCAGACTCTGCCCGCAGCATACCATTTCCCTCTAATGGAAACTGTGACTGCTTAGACAAATGGCTAATTTCAGGTCAAGGAGAGTGAATGTACAAGGTTGGCCTAGAACATCTTGATATACCAGATATCAAGAAAATTATCAAAGACTGCAAGGGTGATATACATATATATACACACACACATATATATCAATAGACAGATAGATACAGCTGTATGTAGATATATAACCTAGAAGACAACTTGAAAGGAAAAGCCAATGGTCCAAAACAGGAAAAACTTGAGCTTTAATAAGGATAAGTTTACAGGGATTGAAATCCATAAATTATGCTTAAATCCATGAGTTTATAATATTTACAAACAAAAAAAAATTGGTCATCTTCTGATAATGACCAGAAATCAATTCATTATTTTGAAGATTGAACAAATAAAAAGAAAATACCAAGAATTAATTCTGTCTTCCTAAATGATCTGCATCAATAATAGATTAGACAATAATAGATGAGAGGAAATATCTCCTTATAAAATTATTACAGCTAGTAAATAAAAATACCCTGGCAGAATTAGAACGTCAACATTTTACAACCCCCACTGAATAGATCCAGGTACTGGGCATCAAAGGCATTAACAACCAGCTACAAAAAGAGCAAAAACTGGATATCATGTGCCTCCTGATAAAAAAACATAATACTACCTATGATATTGCTAAAGGATCAAACCTAAATCTCATGCTGCCTCTTGATCCAGCTGCCAGTTTTTAGGAAATACAGAAGACAAGGAAGCATGTAGAAATGCTTCTTGAGTATATAATAGTCAGGAAAATCCAGACTGTGGAAAGCTTTACAAGTCAAATGCCAGTTTCTTTGATAGATAAATTATAAATAAAAGAATGGTAAATTGTAAAATGTTAATTGTAGCTTAAAAGAGACTTGAAAGACTTTCAATTTTTTTAATATGTAAGGCTAAACTATAGTGTCTAGGGAAATGATGAATCCAATAATAAGTTCAAAGAAGTGGCCACAGCAGTCAGTAATGGTCACTTCTGGAAGGAGGGAGAGACCGTGATGTGGCACTGGGATGGCTGGAAAATTCTATTTCTTGTTTCAGATGGTGATTGCGATGGTTTTCACCTCATAATAACTTACTAGCTTTACATTTAGGTGTGATTTCTTGTACTTGCCTTTTATTTTACAATACAAAGTTTAAAAATGTAAATGTAGTATCAAAGAATACAGGCAACTGAGAAATAGAGAAGCAACTTCTTTCTCCCTGAGCTGGTCACAGGTATAGACAGAAATAAATGCTCAGGAGATTCAGAGTAGTAGAGTCAACAGTAGAATTAATTTAGAAAAGATGTTTTAATTCTTACAAAAATATGCTTAAAGAATGAAAATAAAGTCAGATTCACCAAGACAGTAAAATTCTTGAGAGCTTAATCATTTTTCCCCCATAACTGTAGCATGATTACAGGAATCAGCGGTTGGGACCTGGGAGGGAAGTGGCTATGATAATTTGTGATTGACTGACAAAATCACAAACAGCTACAACTTTCCATTAACATTTTAATCTGCACCATGGAAAATATGAGAATTTAGGCTTTTTTTTTTTAACCTTAATAATAACATTTCCGAGGTTCAGCTGAGACTAGGGGTTAAAATAACAAATCAACTATTTGAACTGAACCCCATCCTATTTAAGTAAATAAAGAAATAATAGTTAAACCCTTTCAAATAATTATTAATAATTTTATATGCTTATTTGAAATTATTTTAGTTCCAAAAACATCAGAAAATTGAGATTCTTCTCAAAACTGAATTTCCAAAATACATACAGGATCAATACTCTCACTAAATACAATCCATAAACAATTTAGACCCAACTGCTATGAAGTGAAATAAAATTGGGTATTGCCCTGAAAATATATTAAAATTAATAGAGACAGAAAGTAGATTAGTGGTTGCCAGGACCTGGGAGGAGGAGGGAATGGGGAGTGACTACTAATGGGTGTGCAATAAAAATGCTCTAAATTTGGATAGTGTGATGGTCACACAAGTCTGTAAAAAGACTAAAAGCCATTGAATTGTACACTTTAAAACGGTGAACTTTATGATATATGCATTATATCTCAATAAAGCTGTTACACACACACACATATATGAGCACCTCTTTGCTTTTTCTCTCCGCCTCACTCTTGCTCTCACCTACTCTTTTTTAATTTTTATTCCCTTGTCCCTCGACCTGAAGGGTAAGCAAATTAATTCTTTAAAAAGTCTTTTATGTGTGCTTTCTCTAAATATCAGGGCATGTATAGAGTTATAAGCAATGGCACCCTTTTATTTTACTTCAAATTCGAGCTTTGGAAATTCGTCATGCAAATTTATGCAAAATAAGAATACGAGTGTGTTACAATTTCAATTCCGAGAAAAGAACACTTGTCGCTTTAAAAAATAGAACAAGCCCACCTCACTGTTACCCTGATCTTTGTGATTTCAAGAAATAGCCACTATTTCTGATTAAAGTGCCTTCTCACTATTATATGTATTTCTAATAGACATTAATAGCACATTACACATATTATATCCATTAAAGTGAAACACATACCAGCAAATTTGTGTGCCGCATGCGTTGAATGGAGCGGAGACGGCAGCATACTTGATTAAAATACTGGGCAAAAGTGTTTCTACCCAAGAAGTCTAGGACAGATATAATTTAGTTTATGTATATATAAATTATATTAACTGCCTTGGTTTCTAAGTGTTTAAGTGTAATGCTACAGGGACTTTCAGCAACATGTACCTCTTCTACATTTCTCATGCCACTACAGATTAGATATGTCTTCAAAACATAAATGTAACACCAGAATTTTATCTAATCTTTTCATAACTGCTATCTATAAACCAAACACTTCAGGAATGTTTTCTAAATGCAAACAAGACCACTACAGTCTTTGCATTGGAAATTTTAAAGCCGTAACTGGGCTTTAATGAATTCCATCTTCATATTCTCTCTGATTATTTGAAAAGCATATCAAATTTTCCTTGTAACAAATGCTTAAAGCTTAAACATTTTATTTGCATTTGTTTCAAGGCCAGAGATTTATTGAAACAATATCAAAAAAACATTTTTTAGACTTTAGTAAATATAGTGTCTCATTTTATAAAGCAAAATACTCAAAATTTGTGCCAGTTTTCCTGTGGTTTGCAAAATCTGGTGTACAGTATGTTTGGTGAGTGAAGCCAAATCATTGGGATAGAAAATACAGTCCCAAGTTAATACATCACTTTACCATCTAGCATTTATCAAACACAGAGGAAAGGAGGAAAACAGTGCTAAATATGTTTTCCATTTTAAGGTAGCTAATACATTGGGACATTTTGTTAAGGTTAGCTGTCTTTCTCTAAAATAAACTAATTTTCATTCTTAGGGAAAAAAAGGAAATTTCTGGAAAATGATGAGAAAGCAAATTACAAAAGAGGTCTGTCTATGATGATTTCTTTTTTCCTTACTAGGAAAAAAAAATCAACATACTCACCCTATCACTGTCTTTTTGACTTTGTGATTTCAGTCACAAAGAAATTTAAAACACAGAATTTGAAATTTTTCTGTAAGGCAGACAACACTAGCCTAATGCCATGGCATTCTTATACCCTGATTTCTTCTCATGCTGGGGTACTATTTATAATAAATGCTCTGACCCAGTTACAGACATTCTGATGGGTAGCACTAGGAGGTCATAAATTTCACAAATCCTTTCTCTTGTCCCAAGACACTTTGTGTTTATTTCCTTTTCATTCCCAAAAGTTCTCTTTTTGCAAGAGCCTAAAATCTCCTTTTAATTCCATATATTTTTAATTAAACTTGCATACTTAATGTACTAGACAACTTGAACACAGAATCATGTTATGAAGCTACTAAACATACGTGAAACTGTTTCTAATGAGTTGTCATTTCATAATAATATTAAACTCAAAGCACAGTCTAAGTATCACACTAATTTTATACACCTATATACCTTTCACTTTGGCTATGAATCTTTCTGCTTAGCAAGACACTGATTAAAGCAAAACCAATATCTAGTGTGGCAAGAGGTAAACCAAAATATAAAATATCACTGTTTTATATTGCCAGTGATGTCTTCATAAAAAGCAGCAAAGCTTGCTAGAATGTACTCCCTATGTGGCAGAAACTTTGTCTCATTCACCACTCCATCCCTAGCACCTAAAACAGAGTCTGGCACATATCATGGGATCATTATGTATGCACTAAGTAAATAACTTGCTAGTGAATTAATAAGTAAATGAAATTCATGATGATTAATAACTGTATCTAAAATGCTACATAAAATACCTGAAATTTGACTGCATAGAGAGACAGCATAGAATGTGAGTTTTTAAAAATATAATACTCATTGTTAGTTTCTCTTTCATTTTTTTACATTTTTTCTATCATCTACTGCTAATCCAAATGTAAACTGATACATTTTTGGATGGCAACTTACAATATACATTGTAAGCTTTACATCCAAAAACTCAATATTTACAAATTTATCCAAAGACAATGATCAGAAGTGGGCACAAATGTTTATTGACAAAGATAATAGGGACATTTTATAGTGATAAAAAGTTGAAATGATTTATGCATCTAAAAGTAATGAAGTGGTAAAGCAATCTACAGATTTAATGCAATCCCTATCAAAATACCTATGCCATTTTTCACAGAACTAGAACAAATAATCCTAAAATTCATATGGAACCACAAAAGATCCTGAATCACCAAAGCAGTCTAGAGAAGAAAGATCAAAGCTGGAGGTATCACCCTCCCTGGCTTCAGACTATACTACAAAGCTACAGTAATCAAAACAGCATGGTACCAGCATAGAAACACACACACACACAGATCAATGGAACAGATAGAGAGCCCAGAAATAAACCCATGCATCTATGGTCAATTAATATATGACAAAGGAGGCATGAGTATACAATGGAGAAAAGACAATCTCTTCAATAAGTGCTACTGGGAATACTGGACAGCTAAAAGTAACACAATGAGATTATACACACAAAAATAAACTCAGAATTTATTAAAGACCTAAATGTAAGATCAGAAAGCATAAAACTCCTGGAAGACACCACAGAATACTCTTTGACATAAATCATAGTAATATTTTTTGGCTCCGTCTCCTAAAGCAAAAGAAGTAAGCAAAATAAACAAAAATAAACAAATGGGACCTAATTAAACTTAAATGCTTTTGCACAGCAAAGGAAACCACTGACAAAACAAAAAGACAATCTACTGAAAGGGAGAAAACGCTTGCAAATGATGTGAACAAGGAGTTAATATCCAAAACACATAAACAGCTCATACAACTCGGTATCAAAAAAACAAACAACCCAATTTAAAAATAGGCAGAAGACCTGAATAGACATTTTCCAAAAAGAGACAAACAGATAGTCAACAGGCACTTGAAAAGCTGCTCAGCATCAACATCAGTAATTATTAGAGAAATTTAAATCAAAGCAATGAGATGTTACCCACATCTGTCAGAATGGTTATCATCAAAAAGTCTACAAACAACAAATGTTGGTGAAATAGAAGGGAAAAGGGAACCTTTGTACACTATTGGTGAGACTGTAAATTGGTGCAGCTACCATGGAAAACAGCACAGAGGTTTCTCAGAAAACCAAAATAAGAACTACCATATATTCCAACAATTCCATTTCTGGGTATATATCCAGAAAAATAAATAAATACTAATTTGAAAAGATACATGTACCCCAATGTTCATAGCAGCACTATTTACAATAGCCCAGATATGGAAGGAATCCAAGTGTCCAACAGATAAATGGGTAAAGAAGATGTGGTATATATATACAATGGAATATTTCTCAGCTATTAAAAAGAATGAAATTCTGCCATTTGCAGCAATATGGATGGACCTAGAGAATATTATGCTTAGTGAAATAAGTCATAGAAAGAAATTACTGTATAATATCACTTATATGTGGAATCTAAAAAAATAAAACGAATGTGTACAGAAAAACAGAAGACACAGATATAGAAAATGCACTAGCAGTTACAAATGAGAGGAAAGCAAGGAGAGGCAGCATAGGGCTATGAGATTAAAAGATACAGCCTGCTATGTATAAAATAAATAAGCAACAAGGATGTATTTTACAGCACAGAGAATTATAGCCATGATTTTATAGTGATTTTAATGGAGCATAATGTATAAAAACACTGTATCACTGTTGTACACCCGAATTTAATATAATATTTTAAATCAACTGTACTTCAGTTAGAAAAAGAAACAAACAAATAAATAAATAAATAAATAGAATTTCAAAACAAAAGCGATGGAGTAGTTAATTAAAATATGGAATACCCATAGAATAGAATACAACATAGCTATTAAAAATTGTCAGAGTATTCAGTAACATGAAAAATATGTCCCAGAAATACTGTTAATTTAAACATTCAGAAAATAGCATAATCCCTTTTTAAAAAGTTTAATATGCATATTCATAAAAAAAGAATGGGAAACATTTCAAAATACTAATTTTAGTTATTTCTTGCTGGTGGGACTACAGGTGATATGTACTTTCAATATTTTATCACTATTTTTCAATATTTTCCAAATTTTCTACAATGTGAAAAGACATTACTTTTGAGGTCAGATGATTTTTAATTTAAAAGCAAAATACAAAAAGAAAAACGTCTGAAACCAGACAGCTCCAGGTTTGAAAACAGGCTTAGGCAAAATGTCCTCATTCTGCCTCTTTTTCTATATAGTGCCATCTACATCGCAGGCTTGGTGTAGGGCCCTGCACATAGTAAATGCTCAATAAATGATAGCGAATATTAACTACATCCAGTTAATATTACACACAAGGATCTATAGCTAAAGATGAAGAAATGTATTTAGAAATTTGTCCCTTTTTAACATCTACATCCCCATCAAAATGTATTTCATTGCCTGTTACACAGGTCAGTTCAAAGAACCATTCATTACACCTGGGAGGGCCATGTGAAGTCAGAGCCAAGGCAATCGCTAATGCAGTTCAGCGGTGTATTTTTGAGCATATTGCTCAAATGCTTAACATGTGATTTTTAAAAAATCTATCTGAAACATTTTATAACTGGCCAGCTTTTATGACAATCTAAATTTTTCCATATGGCTAACAGCTGACAGTATTATGCCAGCTTTAGTGTTCCTCTCCTTTTTTATATAAATATGAACTTTCAAAAACAAATTTAAATTATTGAGAAAAGAACCATGTATTTTTATAGAGTTCATGTTGACCTAGGGCTTCGAATTACTTGAACTAAACCCTTATACTGTATCTTTTATATCATTTTTCTCCATAGAACACATGGAGTTATATCTCTGTGAAAATCTTGAAAAAGTGGATTTAAAATCTCTTTAATATCACTGATTCTTCCACAACAAATTTTGTGCTAACAGCCTAGCTCAGTCTGAGCTTTTGACTTTTGAAGGAGATCCAGGCTTAGATTTCAAAGATCTATGTTTGAGTCCTAACCCCCTCACTTCTAACTTCGTTTCCTTATTTTTAACATGGAGATAAAATATTTGTATCACAGAGAGAGTTAAGAAGATCAAATAACCCAATGGGAAAACCACGGCACTAGAGGCTCCCAAATAATGTTTACAGTCTACCGGCCACAGGTCCACATGAAAACAGGGTTCTGTGCTCACGGGAGCTTGGGAAGCTATCTCTGCACTGGAGAATCACTAGCCACTTAACACATTAAACCTGTGATTCTCAAGCTTGGCAAGGAGGTCGGCGGAGAGGGGTAGAACTATCTCAGAGTCACCTGGAAAACATTAACAGAATCAGCAATAATCTCATCCCCACCCCAACCCCACCCAGCAACCAGATCTGGACTCACCCTGGAGGTGAGGATACACTTTTGGGTCAGGAACATAAATGTTTTTTAATTGAAGCATAGTTTATTTACAATATTATATTAAGTTGTATAACATAGTGATCCAATACTTTTACAGATTATACTCCATTTAAAATTATTACAAAATAATGGCTATAATTCCCTGTGCTGTGCAATATAGCCTCGGTGCTTATCCGTATGATACTTAGTACTTTGTGTCTCTTAATCCCCTACCCCATCTCCCCTCTCACCCTCCCCTCTCCCCACTGGTAACCGCTAGTTTGTTTTCTATGTCTGTGAGTCTGTTTCTGTTTTGTTATATACATTCATTTGTTTTTAAATCTGTTTTTTAAAGGTATCTCAGAGCTTCTGAAATATGAGCATGTCAGAGTGTTTAACACTCCTCTATTAAAGGTAAGAATTTCTACATTAATAATACATGGGCTTAACTTTTAAACTTGTGACTTCACATACTGTTTTGAGTAACATCCATTAATCCCACACAACTAGTGTTTTTCAGAACAGGCCTTAGAAAACACTGCACCCTGCAATGTAAGTTAGTATCACTGAAATTATAATTCACCGCACTGGCTTGAAAAAACCACCTTTGTCGAGAGGGTGTGGTTACTCAAAGACGCAACCCCCGCGTGGGGCTCTGAAAGGTCTCTGTGAGGTTTCCAAAGGTTGCCAGTTAAGATTTCTTCTGAAACTGGGAGGGTATGCAATCAAAATACTCAACTAAAGGAAAATATAGAAGAGGAGGTCTATGACTTTAGGATAGGAAAATCTTTCTTAAAACACACACATATCCTTAAACAAAAGACACAAGATTAATAGGTACTCTTAGGGTTAAGCAAGTCTGTTTTTCACAAATATATTGTCAAAAAGAAAATTAAATCCTTAGGTACAAGTGTGCCATTTATTCTTTCCTTTATGTGTTCATTCACCAAATTATTTATTGCAGAACAGTTTAGAGATTTTTTTTTCAAAGACATGTGTACTAGTTATCATTTTTTCACATAGAATTCCCTGCAGCAGTCATAGTCAGTATTAGGAGCTTTCAGTCAGGACAGCTGGGCAAAATTGGAAACTGTGATCTCTCTCCCAAAACTGTTCTTTCTACCCGCTTCCTTCTTCTTCACAACATGGGGCTTCTAGTACAAAACACCACCCGTATTCACATCTCACCTGGAGAGATATACATTCCCCCAAAATGACAGACTGAACACTCAGGTGAGAGTAATCACAATGCCTTGCACATAATAGGACTACATAAAGATTTAATATGATTTATTCGAGTGTTTTGGTTTTGTTCTTCAACAAGAACAGGTCTTTTACTTAAAAAATAAGTAAATGTCTTATTTATTGTAAATGTAGGTCTTTCATGTGAAAAATCATTAAAATATATTGATTTGTGTAAATGTGATCAACATAGATTATGCACCATTTTATGGGATTAACAACTAGGGGTAAAAAAGATAAAACAATTCAGAAACCTGCCTATGGGCATTTGCAGTATTTGCAGTTCATGATGTCTCGGAAGCACGCCTGCATGTGCTCCTGCAATCACGTGAGCATTGAAGCCACCTGCTCACTGACGTGTCTTGGCGTGGATGTCTTTGGATTTATACTGTTTGGGATTAGCTCAGCTTCTTAAGTCTGCAGGTTTGTCCTTTGCCTAACTTGAGAAATTTTCAGCCATTATTTCTTTGCATACTTTTTTTCAGCCCCATACTTTTCCTCCACTCTTTCTGGGGCTCGGCTTATGTGACTGTCAGATCTTCTGTTATGGTTCCATAGGTCCCTGAGGCTCTCTCCGTTCCTTTGTAATATATATTCTGTTTTCCAGATTGGGTGATTTCTGTTTTCAAGTTCATAGTCTTTCTTCTGTCCTGTTTATTCCACTGTTAAGCCTATCCAGTAAGTTTTTCGTGTTGGTTATTGCATTTTTCCATTTTAACATTTTCATTTGGTTCTTCTTCATATCTTCTATTTCTTTGCCGACACTTTTCATTTCTTTATTTGTTTCCAGTGTGTTCCTAATGGCTTACTGAAGCATTTTTATGGTGGCTGCTTTAAAACTCCCGTCAGGTAATTCCAACATCTATGCCATCCTGCTGCTGGCTTCTGTTCATTACATTTTCTCATTCAAGCTGAGATTTTCATGGTTCTTGATATTAAATATGATTTTTTAAATTGTACTCTGGATATTGTGGGTATTCTGTTCTGAAAATTTTGGATCTAATTTAAGTCTTCTGCTTTACTGGGCTTCCTCTGACACAGCACCAGCAGGCTAAAGGAGAGCTGCCTCATTTCTTCCAAGTGGGAATGGAAGTCCAGGCTCCCCACTAGGCTGGGAGACATCACCCTAGCTGGGAGAAGACTAGGTGCTTTATCACTGCTCCACACATGGCATCCACTAACACCACAGTTCATGGAGAGTGGCCCATGACCTCCGGGTGGAGGAGCAAGTCCCAGGTCCCCACTCAGCCGCTCTGGCAAAACCCTAGTGAGGAGTGAGAGGGGCGCCTCATTTCCTCCATGGGAGGGTGGGGGTCCGTGCTGCCCACCCAGCTTTGCCAGCAAGAGCGGGAGTAAGGCCATCATTCTCTCCCATGGTATTTGGCTGGAGTGGGGGGTTATTTTCTTAAAAGTTCTGTCTTGCTAGGCTGACCCTTCCTGGGACTTTTGCTAGAGAGAGCAGACTCTTGTTGGGGATTTTTTTGTTTGTTTGTAATATTATCTATTCTAGGTTCTGGGCTTCTCCAGCACCCAGTCTGGGATGTATGTGGCAAAAATAAAACCCAGGGAACTCATCCCCATATTGTTCCTTAGGGCCCAAGGTTCCCAGCTGGTGTGCCTTCTTCTGTCCATCTTTCAGAATTTGCATACCTTTGTTTTATAGGTAATTTCCAGAGGTTTTAATGGTACGCAGCCGGAGGAACAAGAAGCACATGCATCCTACCTTTTCCAGAACCAGAAACCAATGTATTTAATTCTAATATTCCATATGTTATATGTATGTTATTTCTCTGAAAATTTTTATAACTTGATACTGTTGTGATTTCATTCATTTGGAGGCACACTTAGAAATATTTTTCATAGCATTTCTTTGCATATTTCTCTGAGAAATTTTCATTGCCCCGTTAACATTTTCTTAATCTGCAATGCACATCCAATTGCATTTTCACTGCAAACCTATGTTTCTTGGAATGTGTAACAGCCACAGCCACAAAACCCAGTCTTAATGGAAGTACAGATAGTATATGATCACTCCACATGGGCAAAGGATGAGATTCTACTCATCATATCTTTCATAGACTTTTTCCAAATGCACACGACCACAGCCTGATTATTCTCTTAATTTCAGCCTCACCTGAACAGATGTTCCTGGTTGATTTCCTTCCACTTGTGCACTGATAGTCTCATTTATTCTGATTATCATTTTGTGTTTTTATTGAGCATGATCTTCTATTTGCTCATTTTCATTCCCCATTCCTGTTTGAGCACCTCCATCATCTTTCACACAGTTTGCTTTTGATGTCTGAAAAAAACCAATAATACCCACAAATCTGCTATGGCTCAGATGCTCACTACAAAAGTCTTTTCCTTTTCAGTCCATCTCCTGAAGATATTTTCCTGGCAGGCAATAAAACAACTTTGGAGAAATAATGTCTCATTTACTTCTCTCCACTTAATTTGCTTTTTAAATTTTTTGTCCTCATCTTGGGAATTTGTATATGAGAAGAACTTCACTGTCTTGAGCCTGTCTCGTGAACTAAACATAACCTTTGACAACATTTCAATGACACAATGCTCATTTGGATATTTCACTAAAAATGTAAAACCTGTTTGATGCAGCATGCTAACATTTCACGTTTGCACTATTTTGAAACAAAGGATTATAAAATCCAAGTAATCTTGTCCCTGACTGTTCTTGTTAGCAGTGGGGTTTCATGAAACTTAATAAACAGGAAGCATAAATTCACACAAGTAAAACTAATTCTTAAGCTGATTTGAACTCTGCACCACCACTCCTTGTATTTTCCACAATCACCTAAGCAAGGATTTTTAAAGAGTAAAGAATATAGGGTTAAAAAAAATCATAGAAATACTAGGCCTGCTACTTTGTTCCTTTTCTTGGCATGTATAACATTGCTACTGAAATCCTCTTAGCTCTCGTGATGTCATTACAGAAATGCCATCTTGCAAATCCTTCCCATTTGTCTCCTTCACTGCCTGCTCTGTAGTTGAAACAATTCTTTTCAAAATAATTAGAGATGGAGAAGATGGCGGAGTAGAAGGACGCTCGCAGGTCACCCTCTCCCACAAATACACCAAGACCCACATCTACAGACCCACTCAGCCAACCAGCGACCTGTGGAACTCCGACAGAACATCGCCCTCTTCAAAAGATAAAGACGCCAAAGATCTGGTAGGAGAAAAGGAAGAAAGTGGGAACAAAAGGCAAAGCAGCGCGGGACGGGTCCCCCGGGGAGGGAGCGGCAAAGGAGGACTGGCGCTCGCTCGCTGGGTCTCCCCTCTCCAACTGAGAGGCCAGTGGGACGGAGGGGGAGCCTCCAAGGCTCAGATCTGTACAGAGCAGCCCTTGACTGACAGAACTAAGTTAAACGGGCACAGAGCGTCCCCCCGACACCCAGCCTGAGACGCAGGCCGGCAGCGGCGGGCAGGGCCAGGCTGCACAAGCCGGGCGGAGGACTGGAAGTGGCTGCACGGAGGCAGCCCCCGGGGAACGCAAGGGGCTGCGCGCTGTGGCTGTGGGTGCACAGGGCAGAACAACCTGGGCCCTCCACAAAACAGCAAGGTTGATGTGCTCTCGGGGGAAGGGTGCACACCCCCATCTCTGAAAACCCGGGGAAAGTTTTCGGGGGAAGAGAGGCGGGGCTCAGGCACAGCCGCCATATCCTCCGCGCTGAGCACTCACGCCGGGGGCGGGGGTGAAACCTGCATCCGCACCGAAGGGCTTAGCAGCCTCAAAGGCCAGACTGAGACTGGCCTGCAGCCCAGGGCAGATAGGATCCTTCCATCCTGGTCCCTCAGAGAACCTGCTCCACAAAGACAAAACAAGGAGCTGGGTTCTGGCTCGGAGCAGGGACAGGGCTGTCCCTCGGTCTTCCCCGAGCCCACCTGCAGAGCGCCGACCAGGGCGGGGCGCCGACCAGGGCGGGGCGCGCAGCCGCACAGAGCAGCGGAGCTACCGGGGGCACGCAGATAGAGCGAGAGCGGACCCCCCCGCCTTTCGGGCAGGAACACAGCCCCTGACCGAGGTGCTGGGAGGGGACACGACCCGCCCTCCTACCCGGCCAGTCTGCAACATCTGACTGCGGCATCCGGAGGGGCAGCGACCCGCCCGCCCACAGCAGAGAGCTGCACCTGACCCAGTGTTAGGAGGAGGCGCGATCTGCTTGCCGACAGGTGCTGCGAGCAGCACAGAAGAGGGCACCAACGGAGGGCCTCTGAAAACAGCAAGCTGAGCTTCCAAAACAGGACGAAGACAGAAAGACTTCACATTAAAAGCACACAGACTCCAGGAGAACACCGACAAACCCCCTCCTTTTTTTTTAAATCTGTTTTTACCTGTTCTATTTTCTATTACTCTCTTAATCTTTACTTCTTAATTCATTTCTATTTCTCTTGGGTCCTGCTATTGATTAGACACAGGTTTCAAATACATCTATTCATCTCCCCCCCCCTTTTTTTGTAAAGGTTTTAAAAGGACGTCTCAACCCGATTAATACTCTGCTTCAACTCACTCTTCTATTATTCATTATACAGTTTTCAAACCCTCTTTCTCCCTTCTTTTAAAATTCTTTCTCTCTCTCTCTTATTTTTTTTTCTTTTTTTCCTAAGTTCTATTCCTAAATAGGCATCAGATAGATAAAATCCTTAAGGACCAAAATAAACAACTGATACTCCATAAACCACAGTGCCAAAGAGGTATGAGCAAGATGAAGAAGCAGAAAAACCTTTCCCAAGTAAAAGAACAAGAGAAATCCCCTGAAAGAAAGATCAGCGAAATAGACATCGATAGCCTACTAGATCAAGATTTCAAAAAAGGAGTGATCGAATTGCTGAAGGAATTAAGAGAGATAGTGTTTAGAGATATAAAATATGTCAAAAATGAAATTGAAGCTATAAAGAAGAGCCAAGTAGAATGGGTAAACTCATTGACAGAGATGAGGAATGATCTAATAGCTGTGCAAAGCCGACTAGATAATGCAGAGGAACGAATTAGTGATCTAGAAGGGAAGGCAATAGAAAGCACCCATTCAGAAGAACTACAAGAGAAGCAAATAAAAAATAATGAAAATAGCATAAGGGACCTATGGGATAATATAAAGCGTCCCAATCTTCACATAATAGGGGTCCCAGAAGGAGAAGAAAGATCAAAGGGGATTGAAAAGGTTTTTGAAGAAATCATGACTGAAAACTTCCCAAACTTAAAGAAGGAATCAGATATCCAAGTACAGGAAGCTCAGACGGTCCCAAACAGGAAGAACCCAAATAGACCCACACCAAGACATATCATAATCAAGATGGCCAGAGTCAAGGATAAAGAAATGATTCTAAAGGCAGCAAGAGAAAAGCAAAGAGTAAGTTACAAGGGAACCCCCGTAAGGCTCTCAGCTGATTTCTCTACACAAACACTACAGGCCAGAAGGGAGTGGCAAGATATATTCAAAGCCCTGAATGAAAAAAAGATGCAGCCTAGGATCCTTTATCCAGCAAGGCTATCCTTGAGGATCGAAGGAGAAATAAAGAGTTTCACAGACAAAAAAAAGCTGCAGGAGTTTAGCAACACTAAACCCATGCTAAAAGAAATATTGAAAGGGCTATTCTAAATAGAAAAGCAGCAGGATGCTACAGAAATGAGAAACACACAACTGGAAAGCTGATAACTCATGAATTACAAATAAAGTAAACATGAAATTATAAAAGAAGACATACAAATCACTGAGAGTGGGAGAGGGAGGCAGGGAAATATAGAATATTTTTTTCTTTCTTAAAATTTTTTCACAGTAGGATGGGCTTGAGATCATGTTACTATCTGTTTAATAAAAACAGTTATAGTAATGGGTTGACAGATTTACAAAAAAGGGTAACAACAAGCCAAAAATTTACAAAGGAGTCACAAAAATTAAATAAAATCCATGATAATACAAAGGAAAATTACCAAACCACAAAAGGAAGAAGAAAGGAACAAAGAGGATATACCAATTCAACTGCAAAGATAAGTTCAAAATGGCAATAAACACACATCTATCATTAATTACTGTAAATGTTAATGGACTAAATGCTCCAGTCAAAAGACACAGAGTGGCAGACTGGATAATAAAGCAAGAACCTTCAATATGCTGCATACAAGAGACCCACTTTAGGGAGAAGGACACATATAGATTGAGAGTGAAAGGATGGAAAAGGATATTCCATGCAAATGGAAAAGCCAAAAAAGCAAGTGTTGCAGTACTGATTTCAGACAAAATAGACTTTAAAACAAAGGCCATAAAGAAAGATAAAGAAGGACATTTTATAATGATTAAAGGAGTGATACAAGATGAGGATATTACACTCGTTAATATATATGCACCCAACATAGGAGCACCTAAGTACATAGAACAATTACTAACAGAGATAAAGGGGGATATTGATGGGAATACAATCATACTTGGAGATTTTAACACTGCATTAACATCACTAGACAGATCTTCCAGACAGAAAATAAACAAGGCAACAGAGAAATTAAATACTACAATAGAAAAACTAGATTTGGTGGATATTTTCAGAGTGTTACACCCCCAAAAAATAGGATATACATTCTTTTCAAGTGCACATGGAACATTTTCCAGGATCGATCATGTACTTGGGCACAAAAGAAACCTCAACAATTTCAAGAAGATAGAAATTATCTCAAGCATCTTTACTGACCACAATGCCATGAAACTGGAAATCAACAACAGAGAAACAAAGGAGGAAAAAAGGAAAGCATGGAGATTAAACAATATGTTATTGAAAAAACAATGGATCAATGAGGAATCAAAGCTGAAATTAAAAAATACCTTGAGACAAATGATAATGAAAGCACAACCACTCAAAACCTATGGGACACAGCAAAGGCAGTGCTAAGAGGGAAGTTTATAGCGATACAGGCCTTCCTCAAAAAAGAAGAACAATCTCAAATAAACAATTTAACCCACCACCTGAATGAATTAGAAAAAGAAGAACAAAAAGCCCCAAAAAGCAGCAGAAGGAAGGAAATAATAAAGATCAGAGAGGAATTAAATACAATAGAGATTAACAAGACCATAGAAAAAATCAACCAAACCAAAAGCTGGTTTTTTGAAAAAGTAAATAAAATCGACAAACCTCTGGCCAAACTCACAAAGAAGAAAAAAGAGAGAGCACAAATTAGCAAAATAAGAAAGGAAAATGGAGAAATTACAACAAACAAAATAGAAATACAGAATATCATACGAGAATATTATGAAAAACTATATGGAACCAAACTGGATAACCTAGAGAAGATGGACAAGTTTCTGGAAACATACTGTCCACCAAAACTGAATCAAGGAGAATCTGAACACTTGAACAATCCGATCACTAGAAAGGAAATAGAAATAGCAATTAAAAACCTCCCTACAAATAAAAGTCCAGGACCGGACGGCTTCACCGGGGAATTCTACCAAACATACAAAGAAGAACTCATACCAGTCCTTCTCAAACTCTTCCAGACGATTGAAAAGGAGGGAATACTCCCAAACTCATTCTATGAAGCCACCATCACCCTGATACCAAAACCAGGCAAAGACACTACAAAAAAAGAGAATTATAGGCCAATATCACTGATGAACATAGACGCCAAAATCCTCACCAAAATTTTAGCAAATAGAATCCAACAACACATAAAAAAGCTTATACATCATGACCAAGTGGGGTACATCCCAGGCACACAAGGCTGGTTCAACATACGCAAATCAATCAGTGTAATATATCACATCAACAAGAGAAAGGACAAAAACCACATGATCATCTCAATCGATGCAGAAAAAGCATCTGATAAAATTCAACACCCATTTATGATAAAAACTCTCGCCAAAGTGGGTATAGAGGGAACATATCTCAACATAATAAAAGCTATATATGACAAACCTACAGCCAGCATGGCACTCAACGGTGAAAAACTCAAAAGCTTCCCACTAAAATCTGGGACAAGACAAGGATGCCCACCATCACCACTCCTATTCAACATAGTCCTGGAAGTCCTAGCCACAGCAGTCAGGCAAGAGAAAGAAATAAAAGGGATCCAGATTGGAAAAGAAGAGGTAAAAGTGTCATTATATGCTGATGACATGTTACTATATATAGAAAACCCTAAAAGGTCCACACAAAAGCTACTAGAGCTGATTGAAGAATTCAGCAAGGTAGCAGGTTACAAAATTAACGTTCAAAAATCAGTTGCATTTCTTTACACTAACGATAAATCAACAGAAGAAGAAAGTAAAGAAACAATCCCCTTTAAAATAGCACCCAAAGTAATAAAATATCTGGGAATAAATCTAACTAAGGAGGTGGAAGAATCATACACAGAAAACTATAAACCATTGATGAAGGAAATTAAAGAAGACTTTAAAAAATGGAAAGATATTCCATGCTCTTGGATTGGAAGAATCAATATTGTTAAAATGGTCACACTGCCCAAGGCAATCTACAGATTTAATGCAATCCCTATCCAATTACCCAGGACATATTTCACAGGACTAGAACAAATCATAATAAAATTCACATGGAACCATCAAAGACCTAGAATTGCCAAAGCATTACTGAAGAGAAAGAAAGAGGCTGGAGGAATAACTTCCCAGACTTCAGACAATACTATAGAGCTACAGTCATCAAGATAAAATGGTATTGGTACCAAAACAGACATATAGACCAATGGAACAGAATAGAGAGCCCAGAAATGAACCCACAAACTTTTGGTCAACTCATCTTTGACAAAGGAGGCAAGAATATACATTGGAATAAAGACAGTCTCTTCAGCAAATGGTGTTGGGAAAACTGGACAGCAGCATGTAAAACAATGAAGCTAGAACACTCCCTTACACCATATACAAAAATCAACTCAAATGGATTAAAGACTTAGACATAAGACAAGATACAATAAACCTCCTAGAGGAAAACATAGGCAAAACATTATCTGACATACATCTCAAAAATTTTCTCCTAGAAGAAATAAAAGCAAGAATAAACAAATGGGACCTAATGAAACTTACAAGCTTCTGCACAGCAAAGGAAACCAGAAGTAAAACAAGAAGAAAACCTACGGAATGGGAGAAAATTTTTGCAAGTGAAACTAACAGAGGCTTGATCTCCAGAATATATAAGCAGCTTATATGACTTAATAAGAAAAAAATAAACAACCCAATCCAAAAAATGGGCAGAAGACCTAAACAAGCAATTCTCCAAGGAAGACATAAAAATGATCAAAAAGCACATGAAAAAATGCTCAATATCACTAATTATCAGAGAAGTGCAAATCAAAACTACAATGAGGTATCACCTCACACCAGTCAGAATGGCCGTCATTCAAAAATCCACAAATGACAAATGCTGGAGAGGCTGTGGAGAAAGGGGAACCCTCCTACACTGCTGGTGGGAATGCAGTTTGGTGCAGCCTCTATGGAAAACAGTGTGGAGATTCCTCAAAAGACTAGGAATAGACTTACCATAGGACCCAGGAATCCCACTCCTGGGCTTGTATCCAGAAGGAAATCTACTTCAGGATGACACCTGCACCCCAATGTTCATAGCAGCACTATTTACAATAGCCAAAACATGGAAACAGCCTAAATGTCCATCAACAGGTGACTGGATAAAGAAGAAGTGGTATATTTATACAATGGAATACTACTCAGCCATAAAAACCGACAACATAATGCCATTTGCAGCAACATGGATGCTCCTGGAGAATGTCATTCTAAGTGAAGTAAGCCAGAAAGAGAAAGAAAAATACCATATGAGATCGCTCATATGTGGAATCTAAAAAACAAAAACAAAAACAAACAAACAAACAAAAACAAAGCGTAAATACAGGACAGAAATAGACTCACAGACAAAGAATACAGACTTGTGGTTACCAGGGGGGTGGAGGGTGGGAAGGGATAGACTGGGATTTCAAAATTGTAGAATAGACTACACTGTATAGCACAGGGAAATATACACAAAATGTTATGATAACTCACAGAAAAAAAAATGTGACAATGAGTGTGTATATGTCCATGAATAACTGAAAAATTGTGCTGAACACTGGAATTTGACACAACATTGTAAAGTGATTATAAATCAATAAAAAATGTTAAAAAAAATTCTTTTCAAAATAATTTACCATTTGTTTTGTATGACGCCAGTGACATTTATTACAGGTGTCACGTTCAGCAAAAGATGCCCAATTATTTCTATTTAATTCATTTATCAAATGCTAAGGTTATGGCAAGAATTTAGAGGTCATGTCACTCAGTGTCTCATAGTAAGGGGGACACTTTTGTTCCCAGTCAGATGAGCGAACTTGGAAGGCTTTGGTCAAAAGGAAAGCTTCCAGAGGAAAAGGAATGGTGGCAGTGAACAGAGAGGCACTGGACAGAGGCCAGAGATTAACCACAGTACAAACAGTTGATTTGATTTAATGTCATTTTTTTTTTTTAATTTCAGAAAGTGGCTATTTTCCATTATTTCCTTAAAACTGTTTTACTTTTTTTTTCCAAACTGTTACGTTACATGGGTAAAAGTGATTCTTTGGATAAGTCCGACCCTTCAACCTCAATCATTATCTAATTGGCATACTGTGACACACAAGGTGGGATGCAATTTGAAATGCAGGCAAGACACCATGTTCAGGGTTCCTCCCTTTACCACACACCATCAAGTTTCAACGCAATGCAATATTTCCCCCAAATTATTTCTCTCCATTTGAATTTTTATTTGAAGAACTTATCACAAAATGGAGTTTATAGGACTCTACGTGTCTGTCTGCTGGACAACAGAAGTTTTTTCCTCCATGTTTGCCACTACTCACACGAGTATATATTCAAAACCATAGGCATCAGACTCTGCTTTAGTCTCACTCACTCCACCCAGTATAAGGAGACGACAGTTGTTGGATAGAACTGTAGTATGACTCCCTCGTTAGCATCTGTTCTTAACCATGTTTACAGCCCGAGCTGCAGAACTGGCCGTCCTGGTGCTTTACATGCAGGGACGCTCAACCTCAGAGAAGGAAGAATTCCAAATTTGTATCACATGACATCTTAAACTAAACTATTTTTTGAATGTTCATAGCTGCTTCATTTGTCAAATAAATAAGCAAAACTGAAAATTTTTAAAACTCAGCAAAAATTGAAAATAACCCAAATGTCCATCAACCAATGATATATCCATTCAATGGAACACTACTTAGCAACACACTCATCAGTATGGATGAGTCCCCCAAAAAATTAGGTTGAGTGAAAGAAGCCAGACAAAAAAAGGAGTATATACTTTATGATCCATATATATATATATAATTCTAGAAAATGCAAACCAATCTAGTGACATCAAGCAGATCAGTGGTTGTCTGGCAGGAGGGACGGATTATAAAAAGGAGCCTTAAACTTTTGTGTGATGGAGATGTTCATTATCTTGTTTGTGGTGATAGTTTCATGGGTGTTTACATATGAAATTGAACTATTTTTTAATTGAACTGTTTTTAACTCATGTTTCAACATTGACTATTATTAATGTCTCACGGGTATTACAAATTTACTCAAAAAAAAAAAAACAAAAAACAAAAATATAATTTGCGCAAAAATGAAGCTCTTCACTAGTCCTTACAAATAAGAAAAGCAAAAGAAAACCAGGACACGTCCACATCCTGGGAACTGGCATAACGTGTGAAATGGACGCCATTTAGAACTGTAACGCTAATGAGTGAAGAACCTCACTCAAGTCAGCTGAAGCAGGCTGTTCACATGGACTCCTAGCTGGCTAGAGAGGGCTGGCAGTCGCACACTGCTGCGTCATCATGTGAGCTGGCCTTCGACTACTGCTGAAAGCATCCTGCACTGCACCAGCACCCCAGAGTCTTCCCTTCTCACAGGATGGGAAAGTAGGAGTTCTTCATTCTTGGATGCTTACTGCATTCATGTTTAATTCTTCATGTACTATTCAAACACTTGCACGTTGATAGCACCTTGAGGTCTTTGAAATTTATTTCTGTGCATTTTGTCGTCTCTGGGCCCACATATTCCCTTTTCTTCATCCATCTGCCTTTATTTCTCCTACCATATCTATCTCTGTCTTGCAAAGAAATGGGACTTTCACATTTTCCCTTACAGTCCTCCTTCCCTGGAGTCCGTGCCGGCAAACTGCAACCACTGGCAGGCCCCAGTGTGCCCGTACGCGTCTGTGCATCACCGCCAGAAACAGGAAGAGACAGCAAGCAAGCTCACATGGCGCATCCAGTGCGGATACAGAGCTCACATCCACCACTTGGCAAGCCCTGGTCAGGGAGGCTTACTTAGCTCTCATTCCGGGATTATTATAAAAATAAATCTTTTAACATTTGTTTGGGATTAAAAGTGAGGGAATCTAGACTCACGTTTTAAAATGCACATCCTGATGAATAATAAATACACTTAGTAAATATACATTAAGGGAGAATTATATTTTCTGCAGCTTGTTGTGTTTTACTGAAAAGCATTCTCCACATAACAATGAATCAACAGAACCCAAATATCAGATGAAGACTGGAGTAGTGAGTATAATTTGTGCCATCTCCTAGAAATGAAAGAGGCTAAAACAAGAGCAGATCAAAATGGCAGGGCTCTGTGTGAGAGGAGAGAGGAGTGGCCTGCAGGACAACCTGGGCAACAAACGGGAGGCTGCCCAGGGTGTGCTGGAGAGAGCCCTGGGCTCAGGGCAAACCACGAGAGTTCTGCTCTTGGCTTGGTCACCAAACCATCCCCTGCCTCTCAGTTCCTCAGGTGCAAAATGGAATTAAAATGCCCGTGAGGATCAAAAGACCTCATCTCTCCAGAATGACATGTAAACCATGTAATGACAAACATGGGAGAAGGGCAGAAATCCTGCAAATTCACGATCAAGGAGACATCTGAGGAAAGGATTCCACCAGCGTAGTCACAAGCAAATCTGCAAAATTAACCTTCTGCCTCCTTAGCTCCTCCCCTTTTCCCAGGATCATTTCTACCAGCCCTTCCCTTCCAAGCCCCCAGAGGTGATCAGGGGCTCAGGATATCCACCTTCCCTTTACTTAGTCCTCCCTTCATGCACATTCCCTCATCTGTAGGACAACATCCTCCCCAAATCACCACATCAGAGCTGAACGGTCCTGTATACTCTTTTTTCTGGATCCCATTCTGGACCCCATTCAGGAATCAAAGAACCCACTTTCAAACTTAGTTCCTCTGCTTGTCAACTCTGAGACTTAGCAAATAACTTGGCCCCACGTGCCTGAGCCTCCTCACAGTAACCTGAAGACCCTAATAGCATTGGCTCCATAGCACTCGCGTGAAGGTAAGTAAGGAGGCTGGCATCTCTGGCCCAGTGCCTCGTGCATAAACACTTAATCAGTGTAAGTGTTATTTGATCTAAAATGTTCATAATAGGCATCAGCTAAATGTCACTCCTCCAAAGCATCTCCTGACTTTACCAGCAGCCTTAAATTAAAGGAGAGCATGGTTGTATGCTTTCTAAAACACCATGACAAGGTGCTAAGGGCAAAGGGTCCCTTGAGACAGGCTATTCCAACCTTTAGTGCAGGGGAGTCCAACACCCCAGACCAGCCCTACTAGCTGCGGTTCCCACAGTGTGTCCACACATCCCCTCCCTCCTTTGCAGAACAACAGGAAATGCAGAGGCCTGGCCCAGAACACAGACAGGAAGGTCTATCAGGACGTTGTTTACTCTGGGGCCTTGTCAAATGATCTGCTTTGTATCCAGAACTGGTAAACAGAAATACTTTTGCAGAAACAAGTAAACACTGCTCTGTGCAGTGATTTCACAAACCACTATTTAATAGTCCATTACCAGCTTTTCCAGACAAGTGGTCACCGAACCTCCTTTTTTGTGGAAAGGGCAGCCGCTGCTTTGTTTACGGCTTGGGGGGTCAGGAGAAGCAGGAGGGACAAGGGAGGTGACAGTGAAATTACTTGTCCCTCTTTGAAGCTTTCCAGGTAAGCTGTGCCCAGACTCAAGGACAATGTGTTAAGACTGACTCCTGTGTCACCCCTGAAAAGCCCTGGGAATTTTAATTGAAATTACTTTTCTGCACTGGCACGCTGCCTTATTTGCAATTTGTATTATGAAGGACAATGCTAAATAAGAAGGGTGACTTTTTTTAAAAAAATACAGACTCCAAAACTGTGTGTTGGCTCCCCTCCCCTCCCCACCTAAGAAATAAACACAAGATTTTTTTTTTTTCCACTAAAGGACAGTAAACATCTTTGGTATCGATATTCAAAAGCCAAACTGAAACAGCACAGCAAGCTGTAGTGGGAAAAGGTCCCCAAAGCAGAAAGCTATTCATGGAAATGGAAACAAGCAGAAGAACAAACAAAAAAATCTCCCCGTTTTCATGCTACATTTCAAAGCTGCATTAAAGCCACAGTTCCTCTCAACGCAAGGCATTCCCTAAGAATTCATGAAACCATAAAACAGGAAGTGCAGACTTTTGCTTTTTCATTATTATTTTTCCTTCTCAAGTCAACTTTACTTTATTCACTAATTTAACAGGATCATTTTTTAAGACAAAAAACTGGTAACTTCCCATAAATACCTCTCCTGCCAAGGCCCTTGCTCCTGGCTCTCATCTGTGGAGATTTCTGAGCTGGTGGCCTTGCTGCTTTCCGATGACTCAAGAACAGTTTTCCCCAAAAGGAAATACAACCCTAAACAAGATTCATCTTTTCAAAAGTGCAACTAAATTTAAAAACATGATGCTTACCTAATTGTGAGACATAAGCATATCTTAGAGGGAAAAAAGCCAGATTCTGCTCCTGAGAGAGGACAATGGCAACATACCTTCCAGCTTCCCAGTGTAGGAACATGGACGCCCTTTCCCAGGGCTCAGAGACGTGCCAGGGATGATCCGCCAGGAGAATCCTTATTTCCCCAACATGGGCCACTATGATCACCTCTCCCATTATGAGTCAAGCCGTTGAAACTGCAAAGGTAAGCAGCAGTGAAACAGCTATAAAGAGTGGGTATCGAGGATTTTCAGGAAATAGGAAGAGGTGACAACACTGTGAAACCCATTGCAGAAGTGAATCCCTCAGTGTGAAGACTTGTGTCCTAAAGGGCAGGTCCTGAGCCGTCTCCTTTTTCTCTCATGACCCCCTCTCTCCCCATCACTCCCTTTCCTTGTCCTTTTTCCTCCCATTCTGTGTTCATTTTTCCAGTTTCTTTTTCTCTCTCCCGACTTCCGCTGCCTCGTTCCCTTCCCGTCTTTCCCTCCTCCATGCTCCTTTTGTCTCCCGTTTCCACACGTCTCGTTAGTCCACCCCCGCCAATGACATGTGCTGGAAGTTTACTGTAAGCTCGGTTCCCTAATGTCATTTTTTAATCAGCTGAAATTAATTATTTTATATCACTCTTTCTGCGTCCAAAAGGAAACCAAGTTAAGATGCGTTTGATTTTCACGCCTCTCTACCTGAAAAGCTCTCGTAAAACGACGGGGAAGCGGAGGAGGTACAGAATAAAACCTTATCCTTATCCTCAAAAATGCCAAGGCTCTGAGGAACTCTTCAAAGTAGACTCCTTTTACTCTATCTGCTTTGTTTCCCATGTTTTTTGTTTTTTTAACATTTGATCATCATGTATTTATTGAGTACTTAAGGTTTGCCAGGAAGTTTAAGCATTCAAACAATAGGTTAGGTTGCTGGAAGGATTATAAGGAAATGAGGAAGGTTTTTCTACTTGCTCTTCCCAAATTTATTCCTTTTCCTTATGAGAAAACCAGAGCAGAAAGAAACACAAGGTCAGGAACACCCACCCCGCCCCGCCGTGGACACACACACACACCCCCTTCCAGCAGGAGGACTTGCTCGTTCCTCCCTCCCCCAGCCCCTGTGTTCCTCACCCTGCGACTTGGCCTTTCTTCTAGGAACACTGAAGGGGAAAAAATGGGGGGGGCAGAGGCGAGGGGAATAGCCAGATTCTTTCCTTCCCAAATCTAAAGAACTTCGGGCAAAGGTGCAGATAGGCACTTAGCTGGCGGAACTCTGACAGGTACCTGTGCCACCTGCCCTGCCAGGTGGATGTCCTCATTCTTGAACATTGAGTTTCAGGGAGACGGAACACTTGGCTCAGCAAGGATCTAGCAGATTCTAAGGCAGTTATCTGACTGCCAGGCCCACGCTCGTTCCACTCTGGTCCACGGCTGACGCCTCTGCCTTCACAAACTCCGCCCGGTTCCTTAACACTCCATTAAGTTTCCTTCCCACTCAACTGCTCCTTCACTCTCTTTCCTCGGATCGCTGACTCTACTTCCATCACTTACTACAGATGACAGTTATTTACACCTCACTTTCTTGACCACTCACTTCTGAACTTCTTCAGGGCAAAGTAACCGTCTTGCTCATCTTTGCAGCGCCCAGACCCTCCATGGAGCGCCTCATGCAGAGGGGGTTTAATAAATGTTGGCCTCATCGAATCCAGTGGAATACCAAAATATGGTAAAGGATATCGGATTTAGAAAACCTACCTTATTCTCAAAGATTAAAAGGCAAAGCAGTTACATTACCACAGAAGGAAGACACAACCCAAAATATCACTTACGCTGCTTCAGACTGTGGGGCTCTGTCAAGAGCAACAATTTCTCAAGAGAAACCCACCAGATACAAGGTCGAGAATCTGGTTGGTTGACCTGGATTGTAAAGTTGATAAAGAAGGCGGAAGTCGTGTACTGCTCAAGCCTAACAAGCCCAGGAGGAAGGTGGGGAAGACGTTCTCTCATCGGTGATTCTGGAACAACATCTACCCGCGGGGGCCCTGGAACCCTTGGTTACATCCCTGTCCTCCAAGCTGCTCGTAGCCTAAAAGGTAGATGTGTGCCCAAGTTATCTTCCAGGACCTCCAGGGTCAGCAGAGTCTAACTTGAGCTGAGCGGAGGATCAGCTCTGCCTGGCCCAGCTGCACTGGTTAAGACTGGATAGGATGTGCCAGGCTTCAACTGGGCATGCGCGGTGCCGGCTAGGCGGCCTTCTGACATCAGAGGGCAGAAGCTCCACCCTCAGAACGTGCCGCCGCCTGCCCACGCCTGCCCACGGACAGCTACCACAGCCTTGCCCAATCACCTTCCCCTCCCCCGACGCTCCCCACGCCTTGGACCGCCCTGCTTCTTTATTGACCATCTTGTAAATACCCCAAGCCCCCTGCCTTGACCAGGTGAACTTCGGATTTGTTCTCCTGTCTCCTCGCTTGCCTGCCTTGTTAATAACTCCTGTCTGCTGCCAATTTCCGTGTTTTGGAGTTTCTGCTTGCTGGGCGTCCAGCAACACAAACCTGGCTAAGTAACAGTTCTAAAGTTATGTCCAATGAACTGGCCCTCTGAAAGGCCTATAAATAACTAATTATTATTTTGATTTCTTGAATATGTGTAAGCACATCTGATTGCCCTTTATGATTGGATTACTGCATTCTGTTGATTCTTACTTTGTGTTTGGCCTTATTCCCTTGATAACTATGTAAGTTTAAAAAGCTAAAGCTCTAATCTGTCCTTAGAAATAATAATTAGTACATATATGTAAACTAAAAAAATGTGCAATATACTGTATACATGTATTTATAAGCAATATAATGTATGTGCAGTCTAACTATAATAATTCTACCTAATAAAACTGAAAAAGAAAAAAAAAAAAGCCTATAATGTCTGACACACAGACCGCCCCCCCCCCCAGAGACAGACAGAATTTTTCTTAGCCAGTATTTTTTTTTCCAACTCTACTGAGGTATGATTGACAAACAGTATTTTCAGATATTGGAAGAATACATCGTGGTGATTTGATACACGCTAACGTTGTGAAAGGTCCCCAGCATCTCATTAAGGAACACACCTCTCACTTCACACTTACATCTGGAGGGGTGCTGAGAACATTAAAGTACTGTCTCTTAGCAAATTTCAATTAAGTAATACAGTGTTATCTACTTTAGTCAGCATGTTTCACATTTGATCCTCAGACTTCACTCATCTAATAACTGAAAGTTTGTGCCCTTCGTTTCCTCCACCGCCTCAGCCCCTGGCAACTGCTTTTCCACTGTTTCTAGGAGTCTGACATTTTTAGATCAGTGACCATGCAGTATTTGTCTTTATTTGGCATATTTCACTTAGCATAATGCCTTCAACGTACATTCATGTTATTGCAAAAGGCAAGATGCCTTTATTTTTTAAGGCTGAAATAAGTCACACGTATACATAAAACACTTCTTTATCCATTCGTCTGTTGATAGACACAGGTTATTTCCAATTCTTGGCTATGGTGAATGATCTTAGCTGATGTTTTAATTCAGCTTAAGCTCACAGGGCTGAAGTCCCCACCCTTTCCAACTTAACCGAAGTTTGAGAAGATCTTTAAAGCTCTCTGAATTGAATCAATCGTAGATAACAAATGCAACCTTCACTATGAAGTGACATCACTTGTCTTATGGCTTTTGTTTGGATTCCTACTACTTTGAAGTATTCCTCAACATTTTGTCAACACAGGTGATGAACTCTTATCATTGAGATTATGTAATTCTGCCAGAGATTTTTTTTTGTTTTAATTTGGAAGAAAATGTCATTGATTTCACATGAAATGTTTTTGTGTATGCTATGTTTTTGTGCAGTGCTGTGCTTTTGTGTATGCTTAGTGTTCTAGCACAGAAGATTGAAAACCCAGTTTCATAGGTCTGCAGAATAAAATGGATTTAGAAAGATAATTTATTTAGAATGGAGGGAGAATGTGGTATTTTGGTTAACTCGGTGTTTTAATTAACTAAACTATCCCTAGTCACCATAAGAAAAAGACTGATTCTCAAAACTTTGTGCAGTATTCTAACAAGACGTAGTGAGATTTTATCTGTCTTGACTTCATCAGGGTATTGAGTTCTTAAAATGTCATTATTACAAACATTACAAATCGTCATTACAAATTCTCATTATACAGTGTGACCAGGGTAGAAGTTGTAAAATCCTAGCCATTATCCATGAACAAAAGGTGCACAGATTATTTTAACAGCCCGAGGGCTGGCATTGTTGGAAGAGACCTACCCGGGTCCTGGACAAAGCTGGGAATAGTTCATTTCAGGTACCTCCTTCCCACCCTCATCAATGTCTCCGTTCTTTTCTGCTTTCCTCCTCCCATTCTTGCCCCATTCCATCCCCCAAATTCCTCTAACTTGCTTTATGTTACGGGTAATCACTGCTGAAGTAATAAATAAGATATTAGTTAATAAGGGATGAAGATGAGATTACCATGATCCAGGGATATTTGTCCTCTCCTGGAAACTATTTAAATAGGTGCCCCCCAGACTAAACAGAGAAATGACTTATCCTTAATTTAATACAAAAGCACTTCCTGGTCTGACTCCTAACTTTGTAGTTCAACCTCCCAGCACTCCCTGGCACAAACCTGTGGCCACGTTTCCTTCCGTTCCATGCCTCCTTGGCATCCCACATGCTTTACCTTCTACCTGGTGAAGCCTCCCTTGCACCCACGCCACCCCATCCCATCCCAGCATCACCTTCTTCACCTCAATGACTTGCCCTTGGAGGTAGGGCTCAAGTAAATACTGCCGGGAGAAGCTTTCCCAGGCCTGCCAGTCCACTCCTCCAGGCACCCCTGGTGCTCCACGCGCTTTAGAACGCTTACCATTTCGTACGATAATTATTGGCTCCTTTCTGTTTTTCCCACTAGCTAGACTGTAACCTCCTTACAGCCTTATCAGTCTTCCTATTTTCAGCGCCTAGCAAATTGCTGGGGACTCACAGCGCATTAGGGTTGAACAAATGGAAGATGGCAAGAAAACGAAGGAGGTTTGGGATACCGCTGTTTCATGGGGGGTGGAATTTTTTAAATGCTGGAAATGCTCATTTAAAATGTTGTCAACCTCCACTGGAGAATATAGGACTTACTATGCACTGAGCCTAGAGCCCTACAAAGTTTCCTGGTTTTTTTAGTTTAAAAAAAATCCTGAAAACTAGCCTATTAACTTTTCATCTCACTAAAGAGCACAAAACAATCCCGGTATTCAGGGCTTCCCTACTGTCCAAGTTCCAGATAAATAGGCTTACCGAGTATTGTGTGTGCTTTTATGCACTTTAATCAATATATTCCCCAGTTTGAACAAGACAATAAATTAATTCCTGTCTTTTTTAAACTAGTTTCCACTTACTCAAAGATGGCACTACACAACTTGGAAACAGCCTTTGAAGAGTGAAAAAAAAAAAAAAGAAAGAAAGAAAGAAAGAAAGAAAAAAACAGATTCCTTAGAGAAGTTAGTACACCTGCAAGTTTTAGTCCTGGCTCTGCCTCTGGCTGACCCTGTGGCCTTGGGGAAATTACCTAACATTCATGGACCTCAGTTGCCTCACCTATAAAACATAGGAGTTGGACCAGTTGCTCTTTAAGCACCCTGTCAGTTTTAAAATTCTATTATCATATAAATCTTTAATTCTGACCTACGGCAGGTGGACCCTGAAATGTACTAGAAATGACAATACTGTACTGTCACACAAAGAAGATTATCTCCATCACATGCAATTCAATGTAAAATTCACGGAGAAGTCAAATTTGCACGCACTACATCTGAGAGGCCAAGAGTAATAAAACACATACATGGAGGGAGCAGGAAGCAGGGGGGAGAGGACCCATGCACTCCGGGAGACAGCACACAGCCTAAATGTATTTTCTCACACTGATGTATTTTAAATTTGTGGCTGTGAACATACCACAGTGAACAGCTTGAAGTTCTTTTGGAACAAACATCGTCTCTTCTAAGGTCACTCCTGAAGGAGCTGCAGTAATAACATTTGGCATATGTAGATAGAGTGCTTTGCAGACTGGAGCATGGAGAATTATGCTCTCCATGTTTCAGGAAAGATGATCCAGGATTCAGGTTAAAAAAAAAAAAAATGTCAGGTACATTTCTGACAGTGGCAACAAACCCAAACAGTGTAACATACAACCAATATGGACGCCCTCATTAAAATCCCCAAGTAGCTGTGAGTTTGATTTTCAGCAGGTCTGGATAGGAATAATGGATTTGGTGGCCTGGAGGACCATTAGAGGTTTTAATAAAAGGAACTTAAAATTACCAGCGTTGGCCCTGGTTCCAAGGAAGCCCTGGCTCCGTGTCCGTAACAAAACAGGAATGAACCTAATTCCTTGCCTCTCAGATTCTTACTCTTCGGTTTAAAAATGCCATTTTATATACAGCCTGAGCGTTTCTCCTCAAAAATACACGCATAAAAATTGCTTTAAAATTCCTGATCAATGTTTTCAGTTCACATAGATATTAAACTGAATTTCCTAAAGCCTGAAAAGCTAATTATGCATTCAATTAGAGTTTCTTAATAAAGATTAAAACTCTGAAGTCTATTACAAGCCCATATTTAATTCAACTGCCATTTTATCCACGCCATGGAAGTGTAAGTGGTAACAATGAATATAAATTATAATACATGCCATAGAAAGAATGCTATTTGTCCAAGTCCGTTACTATAAAGAATTAAATTTGCTATCAGTTCCACCATCTAGTTAAAATTGGTATTCTTTATTCGGTCTTTCAATGTAGTCCAATTTCCTACTTTGAAAAACAAATTCTAGGGAATAAAGAAAAGAGATTAATTTATCATTAAGACTCTGCTTAATTGAAGTCAATTCCGAACAAACTTGAATTCAATTTCTGCTCATTAAATTGAATGTGCTCTGCGTTCCTCTCTGCATTGCTTTGAGCAAGCAGCTGAGAACAAGGGACTAACATCAAAATTATTAAATTGAGGAGATTTTATTTGGTCTTCACATGCCAGAGCCGCTTTGATGAGGAGCTGTTTTGGCACTGAAAGGAAAGAAGAGCAGCTGGAGGAAAAATCAAATGAAACTAAGCCTTGGAAAATTGAAGAAAACGCAAGCTTAGTAATATTTAATAATTAAATTTCCACAAACAATAGCGGCAAATGAAGTAATCTGCAAAGTCTGCGAACTCATTTGCATAATTGATGCCGGTCCCCTGTAAATGAATAATGAAGATAATAAAAGATGTTGCTAAAAATGGGCACAATAACAGCAAATTTCATCAAGCCGCGCGCTCTGATTAATCTGCTCTTGCAAATCAGCAGCGAGAGGGGAGCGCGTGATTAACCGCGCCGAGGCCGGCAGCAGGCGGCGGCGCTGCCCTTTCTCCGCGTGTCTCTGGGCGCGTCCGCCCGCTCCCCGCGCCGCCCGCGCGCCTCTCGCCGCAGCTGCCGCGGGAGCCGCCCCGGGCGCCGCTCCCCCGAGCGCGCCGCCTCCGCCGCCCGCGGGTCGCGCCTCCACCGCGTCGCCGCTGCCTTTTGTCGCGGCCGCTGCGGGGCGATGGCCGCCGACCCGCACCCCGCCCCCATCCCCTCCGGTCCCTCCCGCGTCTCCGCCCCGGGGGCTTCCCGCCTGCGCCTCGGTGCGGGGAGGCCCGGGATGGATGCGCCGGCGGCCCGGTTCACTCCGTATGCTGGATAAACTGGGAAACAATTAGCGAGCAGGGTGGGGAAGGCCGGTGGGCTGCGCGCCCCCGCGGCCGCGTGGGGCTGGGAGCCTGGGCAGGTGGGAGTTTCCATTTGGGAAAGAAGGCGAGAGTTCCACGAGGGCGGCCGCGCTCGGAGAAACGGGACCGGCGCCGTGAGATGCGCGCGCCCTCTTCCTCCCCGCTCCCCATCACGCACGAAAGGAGAGGGCCTTGAAAGGGATGAGTTTATTAAGCACTTTTAAACAACTACTAGAAAAGATCAGGACGCACAATTAAAAAAAAAAAAAAAAAAAAGCTCCCCACCCCACCAATTCCCTTCCCTTGAAGAAGAAAAAGAAAAGAAAGAGAAACAGCCCACAAAGGTAAGCTGAGCATTTTCAGATTTTGTGGGTTTTGCTGTATTTACGTGTTTTCTTTGAAGAATCAAAATAACATTTTCCAGTTTGCGACTTACATTTCCGAGTGGATTTTTCTCCGGGCCAACCCAAGGGGCTAACAAAATCTGTGAGAGCTGCTAGGCTCAAATACATGTTGTGTGGGAGTTTGTGAAAGCAACTTTGCCGGGTACAAACCCTAGACGGTGAAACTGAATTTACTTGGAGAAATCACACGCTCCTCTCCCAACGGCGGGCAGCGCAGCACTTTCCCAGCTCTCTGGGATAAAGTTGTCTCAGGAAAATAAAAACTGTTGATAAAGCGTGGTTCTTACTCATTTTACAGCCCTCGGTTTGCAGTCTATCATAGCTTGGGCCTAACAGAACTGACTCGGGCTTTTCATTTGTTTATAGTGTGCGCAGTGTTTTATGCCTCAGATGCACTATGTCAGCTATGTAGAATAATGCATTATTTCTGTTCGCATCCTGAGTCCACCTCAGCAATGGTTTTTGTTTAAAATAAAGGCTGTGATTATGTTCCATTTTTATGGAATGGAAACTTCCATCCTGGACATCTAACATTATCTTAAAAATCCAGTACCGGGTTGGGAAAATCAGAGATGCTCCTGATTGCCTCATCTGTGAAGTGTGATTGACTCTATTTAACTTGACCAGTTTCAATCCAATCTAATAAACCACTAGAGCTTGCTTCTGCTTCAAAAAAGCCACTATGCCACCCTGAGCCCCAAATCCAATCTTTCTCAGTGCAGTGTCAGGCAAACCCGTGACTCCCTTGTTTTTGCTAAACAAATAGCTCATAGGTGGCAGACAGTCCATTTTTCTGGTGCAACAATCACCATGTAATTTTCCCTAATTCCTCTCTGCAAGCACAAAGAAATCCTAAAATCATGGAATTGTGAGCCACAGGCAACGACCTCACTATACAGGGGAAGACATGGAGACAGAGAAGTTGAGTACTGGCCACTCTACCCCATCTCCACCACCGCACTCCAGGTCTCCCTGCTCCCAGCCTCTGGTGGAAATCAAAGCAAGGAACCCAGAAAAGGGCTCAATAGCAGTATTTCAGGAAACACAAGGAAACCAAGGGAACGCAGTAACAGAATTAATGAGACATGAGAAAGGTTAGAATGATAAATTTAGGTGATAAAATGACTTTCAAAGAATCAGGAGCCATATGGTCATGTAGAAGCCATGGACGGGAGGAGGCTGTGCAAAAAAATTAATCTGGTAAGATAAGGAGTGTGGAGAGAAAGGAAGTGGTCTTTAAGATGTGTCAAACATGGGATCAAAATTAGATCAAGAGAAGAAAGGCGAAGCCCATGGAACGTGTGTTGACAGGCAGGAGGGAGTAAGTGAACTGATGTCCAAAATGTTCCTTCTGCGCGTTGCTTCTGAGGAAGAAAGGGTGACACGCCGCCTGGTGAGAATGAACTAGCAGGGGGGCCCGGGGACACCGGAATGGTCGCAGTCAAGGTGAACTGTAGGCAGCTGGGAGAGTTTCATCCCGGGAGCATGATGAGAACGCCAGGGCCTGACCCACATCGAGGGTGCTTCATCCACCCGGAGGTGGAGAGTGTCGTAAACCCCGTCAGCCCTTAGATGAAGAAGCATAGAGAGAGGCAGGGTGTCCAGCATCACCCAGCGGCCCCCCGGCAGGCAGAGAAAACTCGGGCTCTCTGACCCCCATGCGAACCTGCCCTGGTCACACCACTTTCCTTTCTTAGGGTTTGGAATTGTTCAGTTAGGTGGGGCTCTGAAGGGAGGCCCTCACAGTTCTCTGCTGTTTCCTGTTTCAGATCACCCTGACGTATAAAGTAAAACTGTATTCTGCAGTGTTCCTCTATTTATCAGCTCTCCTGTAAGAGAGGAAAGATTCTCATTGTCACTTGAAAGCATCCACAGTTTGGAAATGCCCAGGCTACCTGAAAGCAATAAAGACAACGTTTATTTCAATTGGTCGGAACCGGAAGTAAACCGACGGCCGTACTTCATTCTAGTTATTCCTGGCTAACATTGAAGAGGTGGAAAAGTAGGTAAGGTCCTATAGCCAATTCCTTGGTTTTTTTCCTTTTTTTTTTTTTTAAATAGGACTAACCAGTCTGGGCAAGGGCCTAACACTCTTTGCAGGTAGAGTGTGCAGCTGTGTTTCTAAAACCCTGGGTTCTGGGTTACTTGATGGAACCTCCGGCCCTTCAGTGGCTGTCCTTACGAGGCCAGGAATCCAGCTGAGTTCTATGTGGGTGAAAAATGTAATGCTCTGTTTGCCTGGTTACTCCTGCTAACCGGTGGTGACTACATCCAACATAAACCAGTGTCTGATTCTTAGAAACTTTAAAGGCTATGGAAGGAGATGCCAGCTCTCCTTACATACAGCAACAGGCACAAAGTGTTGGTAATCTGACAAGTGACAGTCTTCATACCTTGTGATGTTTACCATCTGTTCAGAGACTGAATCTGCACACCGTCCAGAGTTATCATTTCCTCACAAATATTTCTCTCTAATGAATAATGATGTCTTTGCTGTGAGTCCAGGGCCCAAAGAGCAAGTTTTCCCTAATCACGATTATCTACAAGTCTTACCTGTTCTCCCATTCAACTAAGCTTTTCTTACAGAAACAAAAGTTTGTTAAAATAGTCAGAAATCATTTAAAAATTAGCATATAAACTAAAAAAGGCAATATTTAAAATATTTAAGTAGGAGGCCCATAAGCCATTTAAATCATAGTTTATGGCTATCTTGATATTTTAAACAATTAGGAATTCCCCCCCCCCCACTGGTTATTAATTCTTCTTAATGATGGTTTTGCTGTCTCTGTTCCTCTCAAGCTAAAAAGTACAAATTTATTTATCTTTCCTGGTTTGGTCAAGATTTTCCAGGATTTACAATCCCCAAAAAACAGTGTCAAAACCCCTGCATCTGCCCTATTTCTGTTTACTTTTTCACCTTTGTCTCTAGCCATAAGGAAAAGGAACTAAAAGAGAAAAGCCTGCAATTCAAAATGCCTTATTGGCACTTCTTTTTCTGCCCACCGTGTGCAATTGAATCATCATGTGCAGAACACCCACCACGTGGCAGACTCTGAGGAAGCAGGTGAATGAACATGGGCCCAGCCCTCCAGCTTACAGCCACCAGGAGGATGCTTCGTGGACACAGATAGTGTATATTTAATATAGTTAGTGCTATAAGCACTTAGACCAGCTTCAAAACTCTGGGATGTTTCATAAGAAGAGGGAAAAAGTGGGGAAAATTGTTTGATACTAAATTCCTGACCTCGTGAACCTCATGATGATCCCTTTCCAGTCACAGCCATCGTCCTACAATAGTCCCCATCTCCAACAGGTAGTAGAAAATTCACTGACTCCCAGTTCCAGGAGGCTGTTGGCAATCACAGTTTAATTCTGCATGATTCCATAGAACACACTCTTTCATACGGCTTACGTTTAAAAAAAAAAAAAATCCCAGGCATGCTCTGTTTAGCACTGAGCTGGAGGAAACTGCTTTGTTAGAGTGCTGTATATATGAGATCTATTTTAAATGTGTGTATGTGTACGCCTAAATATATAGATGTTTCACTCTGGATATTATATTACAAATTTTATGGTGACTTGAGATGCCATTAAGATATTGGTCTAAGAACCAAAGACCCAGGGCTTTTCTCAGTAGCCAATCCCACTCCCCTAATTGTCTTTTTACCAATTCAAGTTGGGAGAAAGGAAAAAAAAAAAATCAGCAATAATCCCCAGCATTTGAGCTGCTCCGACGTCAGGGGCCGGCAGGGACAGTGTGCTCAAACAACCCAGGGGGCTCTGGCCTCAGAGCTGTGGCTTCCCTGGCCCCGGGGACCTCACTGCTCACTGGCAGAAGTGCGGGGAGGGGTCCCGGGCACAGGAACCGAGGGAGAACACACTCAGACCACCTCCAGATCCCTCAGCCACCTGGAGGGGCCTGCGCGCAGCCCTGCCCTTCTTCTGAAACGTGCCACTTACCAGGTGAGCCTCCAAAAGGAGGAGGGGAGACAGCTGTCTCCAGCAAGTCATGCTGAGATCCTTTGAGGGCTGGGGAGGAAACGCCAAAGGAGTGCCTTCCCCATGCTCAGAGCCACTTGGTGAGGACCTCCGGGGACAGCCTGGTGCTGCTCAGCACACCCCAGCAGCAGGTCAGACCACTGTGATCAAAAAATGTGAATGAAGTTTAGACTCAGTTTTAGGGGAGCAGGATGAACTACCACCCCACCATTTGTGACTTCTCAAATTTCCCACTGCAATTTCCATTTTTTAAATAGGAATTTTCAACCCCACATGCTTGTCTGATGTCTTCTTGGAACAATTCGAGATCCTGTTATTGTTTTCAAATGCATGAATGTTAAGATGACTCTCCAAACCAAGGGAAAAAATAAAACTCAAAAAAGCTTTGTGCAAAAAAGAAAAGAAAGGAAGGGAGGGAGTGAAGGAGAGGGAGAGAGAATGATAGAGAGAAAAAGAACAAGGAAAGAAAGAAAGAAAGGAAGGAGAGAAAGAAAGAAAGAGAAAGAAAGAAAAGAGAAAGAGAAAATAAAGAGAAAAAGAGGGAGGAAGGAAGGAAGAAAGATCAGTCTAAGATCAAATGTAAAAATTATCAGACAATTAGAAACTCGTGGAAGTTCTTGGACTTTATGAATAGACTATAAACATCACTGTAGCCTAAGAGGATTGGCCAACAAATGAATGACCAGCAGCTAGAGGAAACTCTGACTGGAGTGTGTCATGACTTCAAGGATGTGGAGAGAGCATAAGAGTCACAGCCGAAGCAGAGTTCTAGGAATCTGTATTCTCAGAAACTGCACTCTGACAAACCTGGTGGATCAGACTTTATTGCCTTCACCTGTTTGGACCAGGAACCCTACTCAACTGGCTTAACCGAGTAGGAATCTGCTTTTCACTTAGTGGGCCAGGGCTGGCCCAGTCACCCTGCAATTCTACAGAAGACTCAGTTTCCTCTCTTTTCTGTCATCTAGTTTTTCTTTGTTGTTTGTTATGGTCACAAGGTGGCCCCTTTACCATCTTATTGTAAATAAAACAGAGATTTTTACTCCAAGGCACTGTGTATTCCAAGCAGCAAAAGGGAAGGGCAAAAAGTATGTGCCAGCTGAGTTTGCCCCTTTTTTATAGAAAAACAACAGTTTGCCAAGAGCCTCACCCAGTAGAGTTCTTCATACGTACCATTGGCTAGAACTAGGTCTCGTGGCTTTAGCTGTAAAAGAATCTGAGGAGGTGAGACATTTTTACTGGACACATAGCTGTCCCAAGCAAATCCCAATTACCTTGGTTAGTTAAAAAGGAAAACTGGATACTGGGGAGAGGACCAGTGCTGAGGGTCTGCAGTTCTAGAAGGTGCTGGCCCACACACTAATGCGTGCAACTACCCTGTATTTACATGCAGCGTAGCACTGCCGTAAAATAAAGGTGTCAAATAATTTTCATCTCCATATGAGATATGACATCTCCATACTTTCCTTTGGTAAAGAGGTAGCATATTTGTAAATGTTTCAAGTGGCCTGGCCATTTTTAAAAGCTGTCAAGACACCCAATGTTACTATAACCAAAGATATTATACTTCACTTCATGCTGGATCTTAATCTCACACTACACGATATTTTAAAGGGTTTTGCATCCTCACTGCTGGAAGTTTATTTGTGGGCTTATAATAAATGCATGGGTAACACACAGTGATGGTTTAATACACAAGACAGGTATGAAGATATCTGAGCGACCTCAGGAATTGGGATCTGAGTCAGTGATGCGAAAGGATGAGTAGGATGAACAATGTGTTTTTATCATTGTATATCCTTATCATTAAAAAGCGTTGTTAAGCACCAACATGCACATATCACAGAATAAAATAAAACAAAGAGATGTTTTACTTCAATCAACTCTTGATTTTATTTATCCTGTTACCTATTTTTCATAAACTTTTTTTTTCCACTCAGCGGTACCTCAGCCAGAATAGGGGTGGGGGTTAGGGATGGGGGGGGCAACAAACCTCAAACCAGTCAACCTAATTATGTTGTTAGTTGTAGTTAAAAGTTTGCTGAGGGAGGAGATTGAAGCTATTTGTAAAATGAAGTGTGCGTTTGTCTGTGGATTTCAATTATCCAGGCTATTCCTAGTCCCTATTTCTGTGGATTATCAAGAGTTGGATGAATCGAAAACTGTTATTTTGGAGCAAGATTTGATTGCTACCTGTCAGAAATCATAATTTGTGTAAAAAGCATTTATCCCTCCCTGCCTTTCTACCAGGCATTGTACTAGCTGGTAGCAGTGGGGACGTTTGGAAAAAGCAATGTCATAGCAGCCCCCTTACCATGTGCACATTTTCTTAGAAAAAGCAAGTAATGAGCACATGAGTGCCTAACCTGCTACACGATGGGAGGGAAAGTACAAGTATTTTTTTCCTCAATAATTAGATTCAGATTCTTAGGAGTCTGGCCGAAGGCATCTGCAGACGTGTATCGTCTCATCCAGTTATCCCAAAAGGGAAGTTTGAACGTTCAATTTACACAAATGTGTTGACTTAGGTTTTGCAAATGAAGGACTTTCTTTAAACATCGCGGGCTCTGCTCCATGTCAGACCCTGCTCCCTGTCTTCCTTTGCTTGCATTGCAAAGAGGCTCTGCTCCGCCCGTTACTACGTGACCTCAGGCAAGTTGTTCACGTAACCTTAATGGGCTTACCTTCCTTCATCTTTAAAATGGGGGCAACAAAATCTACTCTGCAGGGTTGTTATGGGGAAGAAAAAAAGGTGACTTTGGATGCAAAAAGATTACCGTCAATGTAATGTGCTATACTAATGTAAGGTATGCTTTCATTAATCCAAATGAACCATTGAGGAATCTTTGTCTCATGTTGAAGTCATTGAGCATTTGAATGACTTTGAGCTTTGAATAATTTTGTTGAAGTACCACACAATCTCAAAGACCGGCCAACACTGGTCAACTAACTGAGAAGAAGCTCTGGTTTTGAAGTGAACGCCAAGGTAGCATACAATGCGCTTCTGCTCCAGAAATCCTGCTCAGGGCATCCTACTTTGGAAATAGTCACAAATCATTTGCCACGTTTGCTGAATGACCCTGCCCGCAGCCTTCGGAAAGAACAGATAGGCAGCAGACATAGACGTCATTCATTCACTTAGCGTAGGATGTTACCAATAGCTGTGAACTGTGTCAGAAGAAACCCTCACATTTTTATGTACATTTGCCCTTTTAAGGAATGCACTAAAATTAAGATGTTGCTCAAGTGGGTGGGTTAGTCTTCACAAGTTGCTACCACCCAAAATCTGGTTATTGTTTTTTTCCTTTATAACCGAAGTTTCAGCTTTGCTCAACCCAAGGGACCCCCAACAATGAAAACCCCATGTAATTCTTGTCTAATATTTTGCATCAAATCATCCATGTCCTTTCAACACTTTCGTTGACGTCACTATAAATCTTCTATTGGTTACCCAGTTTTTATATCAAGTGTATACAAATTGCATCAACATTTAATGGAAAGGTTTGGGGTTTTTTTCATTTCTTCCTAAACTTCTATACTTCTAGTGATTCGTAGTGGCAGGTTCGTGCCAAATAACACCAGGTATTGTACTAAACTATACTCCAGGGCATGCTTCCAAATATTTGTGGGTGATTTCTAAAACCTTTCGAGCAGAGGGCCTTAGAGAGGAAAAGGTATCGCATCAGTAGTGTCCCTCCTCGGCTAACTTAGCCAAGTACCTTCCACGGCCCCCCCAGGTCAGTGTATTAAGCAGATGTGGTCTTTGTCCATCTAGTAAGTTGAGTTAGCCCTTTCAACACTCTGCAGTCTTTTTATCACTCAGCTGCCAAGTTCCCTCGGGTAATCAGAGACAGCTTGTCAATTTAATTGCAAAGAAACAGGCTTTCTTGTGACCATTCCAATTTTAGCTGCTACTTTAAATTGTACATGATAGTTCTTCCATGCTGTCTGCCCTTTAAACAGTGTGGATCTCTGCAAGCCTCTTTTTTCTTAATGGTGATGGGAAGAAGAGACAAGGCTGAAAATCTGGCTTGCTGATAGAGCCTCTGTGTTTCCTTAAGTTGCTGCTTTGGGGAAAGAAAGCTTTTCCTTGAGTTCTGTATAAGTTGCCGTTACATCGCCAGTGCTAAATTATTTTTTTTTCTTTTCAATGTTCCACTTTCATGCACATTTTCTTCCTTTCTGGGTGATAGAGGATTCATAGGCCATCTGGATTCTGAAACATCTGGACACTGAATTTCTGCAGAGAAGAATCAGAGGGAAGAGACGATCAGTGGGACTGGGTGTCTCTGGAGAGATTTAAATCAACGGTGATATTTTGGTTGTCTCCCTTTTGGAAAGTGAACACAAAAAGTGAAAAGAAATAACAACACATCACAGGAACCCAGTGTTCCAAGAATACCAAGCATATGTAAGAAGGTAGGACTTCCTGCTATGAATTTAGGTCAGTAACTGTCCAGTTACCGTGTATTAGCTATCTCTCTATTAGAATACCATTTCCGGAATTTCCCCCTATTTTTTCAATTGCCGTGCATTTTGAGGTTTAATTTAGTTAGATATACTGTCTAACAGTGCTTAAATTTGAATAGTGCATCATTTAAGCACACTATTTTTTACCTTAGATTGTATAATTCCGTTCAATAAACTTTTACTACATGTTGCTGTGTTCAGCTTGATAGAAAGACTGGACAGGGCACCACTTGGGTAAAGCAAGAACAGTCACTTTTCTAAAATATACAGAGGAAAATTAGAACAAAGAGAGGAACAGTGACTCCCATGACAGTCATCATTGTACGCTTCTGGACCCAAAAATCCAGAACAAAGATGACAACACATGAGTGAGAGAGGGTCTCATCAGAGCTTTAGAAAGTTCAACTGCCCTCCTACAGGCTCAGCCTTGTCTGTGCATGAGAGAGAGTGTGTGTGTGTGTATTTGCACAGAGATGGGGGCTGCTCTGGAAATGTGCAGGGGACCACCTCTTCTGAGCCATCAATCTCGGTGTCATACCATATATAATATGACTGCACAGTTCAGTACAGTCTAGTCAGGCGTGAGTGCAGTGCTTATTTATCACACTCACCTTTCCTCGCTAACGCAGCCTGGTCCACGGTCTTCCCTGAACTTGAGATGCAGAACCAGAACAAGGGCCAGCTGCCCGGACTGTGCAGTGGCTCACAGCCTCGGGCCCTTAGATCACTCTCCAAGCACCTCCTTTGTCCAGAGGCCCTAGACTTAGCTGTCAGGCAAGTACGAGGAGGTGTTTAGATCCTGTGATTTATTTCTCATGCTACTGCAAAATTTCATTTTTTCTTTCAGTATATTTTCTGGTAAATATTTGGGCTCAATTAATACATGTTCTTTCCTGGGGGGAAAAAAAACTGGAATTACTACATAGTACTTTTTAAGAGGAATGAGTTTGAAGCATCTAACGTTACGCACCTTCATGAGGTTTTCCTGAAGTATGTGATGTGCTGCTGTATATAAAAACAGATTAAACTGTCGCTTTAAGTTGATTTCTAGGAAACCAACAGTAAAATTTTAGTAACTATTCAAAAGAAAAAGAATCCAACTGTAAAATTGTAGTAACTTTTTTTAATTAGGCATACCTACATTTAAACATAATAACTCTCTGAAATAAGGGACCACAGGCATAGTCTCTCGTTTCTGCTAGTTCATCGTGTCCTTAATTTCCTCTAACTGCATCTTGGTGAGCCCCACAATGAAGTACAATATTAGATGTTCACTTGTATGATATCACCCTTGTATGAAGAGAATGAATAAAAAATGAAGTTCTTAGCTATGATCTATTTCAGATTAGCAATTTTCATTTCTAAAACTGTTTATTTTACTTTGTCAGCTTGAAGGTCAATCTGACTTCAAATTGCATATTGCAGAATTTCAACAAAGATACGAGGCCCATCTCTGCTTCCTTTAAAAAAGAAAGGTAAAAAGAAAGCTGTCTTAACTGGGGTATTAGGCAAAGCTTTATAAAATGGACCCGATCACACTGATGTAAGATTTACAAAGACACTTCCCACTTTGAAGTCAAACATCAGGGCCTGGACAGGGTGGCAGGTGGGGTCAGGATTAGCGAGGACTAATTGTGGACAGTGGCCAGGGCAAGCTAAAGAGCATATTCGAAGAAACAAGGCAAGAATGAACAACATCAATCATAATAGCTACCATTTATTTGAGTACTTACCATGTACCAGGGACCACTCTATTCAATTTTTAGATAGATTCTCTCACCACACGTCTACCATAAGTTTTGGTACCATAACAACACTGTTGTTACCACATCTTACAGATGAAGAGGCTGATGGACAGGGAAGTTAAGAATCTTGACTAAGATCACGTAGCAAGTACATGAGGAAGCAAGGATGCAAACCGAGGCAGAAGGACTCCCAAAGCCGTATTCTGAAGGACGAGGCAGTGTGTATGTGCGGTGTGGAGGACCTGATGGAGGCCACAACTCAGCACGCCCAGTTACCAACCCACACTCTGAGAAGACCCAGCCCCTCCTGCGCACACACATGCAGCCTCTTACATGGGCCCCCTTTACTGTCACCCCTGCCCCACCTGACTGTAAGCATCACGTGGACAGAGATCTTGTCTGTTTTGTTCATGACTGTACTGTCAGTCCCTAGCATTTTACCTGTCACGTTGTGACCTTTGGATTAGTATTCATTGACTGAATATTTAATAAATAGATGTAGTGGCTATTGATTGAAATGTGATTTCTTGTGAGCTACCACCCATTCCTTAGGGTGGTTTTACGTAAGACCACAGAGTCTAGTAAAAAAAGACGTGGGATTCAGTCCCCAGTAGCTTCGGTTCTAGTCCTAACACCGCAGCATCCCGGCTCGGAGGCCCTGGACGAGCCCCTAAGCCTCAGGAGTCTCAGTTTTATCATCTAACCAGGAACCCAATAAAAACAACATTTCTAAAGCAAGTTTTTGGTGCCATACAAACTGTCGTTCTTATAGCTGTGGGTTCGTCTATTTGATGATGAAATATCTAAAAAGATAGATACAAATAAGGAAGCCAAATCTTTTCATGTGGATTCTGGGGACAGGAACACAAAACAGGAAGCCACGAATGCTAAGTGACCATCTCACCGAAAAGACCCACTGTCCTCAAACTCGGCCTCAACAGACCTGGCTGCTTTTCTTGTCACCTCCCCCTTGCCAGTACTGGTTCTGAAGCAAACGGCGGCCCGGGCAGACCTCTGGGATTCAAGCACTTCGTAACTGAGTCAGGCCATCAGCCTTCTGCCCCTTAGGATAGGCTGGCTATTAAATCACCTTTCAGTGCACCCCAGTCTTTGTCCAGGCATCTTCGAGCTTTGACTCAAGCAGGCCTTCTCAACGCTCCAGCCCATGCTTCCTGAGGACACTGCCTCCTCTTAGGCCGGCTTGTTCCAGAAGCAGTCTTTTGTCTCCAGTGAAGAAAACAGTTCTGCTTTTTGGCATATTTTCCTTTTCTGAAAGGCCAAGCTCACAAACGATTGCGAGATCAAATTATGGATACACTCTTTCACGTGGAGGGAGCCCAGATTTATTTTTTCTTTGATGGGAATTTTAGTAATGCCCACAAAATTTATAGCTTTCCTAAATCAGTCAGTTACAAAAAAAGGAAGTATGTCTGTATCTGGCAAGCGAATTTAAAAATGGATTCTCATGTTGTAATAATCCCTTTATAAGTGGGATTACTTATTAAAATAATTTTACCATTTTAACCTTACCTTACACCAATTAGTAGTCCATTCGGCCCCAGCTGAAACCCACAGCTTTTAAAATATTCTTTAAAACCAAATTTCACTATAACAAAAACCATGAATAATTCTTTGTTATGAAGTATAATAATAGCTGACATACTTTTTATGATCACAAGCATTGCCAATATAAAAACAGATTTTAAAATTGCAAACACATTTTAAAAAGTGACCTATTCAGGGGTTCTTAACGTGTGATCTATGCATAGAATTTTAAAAGTCTTTGAATTTGGATAGAAATAAAAATTACATTTTTATTTTCATAACCTCTGATTAAAATGCTGTGTTTTCTTCCATTATGAATTCCAGGAACCAACCACAATAGTATTAGCAGTACCTGTGATTTTGTCACCAATAAAAATCACAGACATTTAAAGTTACATTATAATGACTGCCAATATTTTAAAATACCATTTTCACCCATAACTACATCACAATTATGGTAGTTATTAGACAAACTACTAGAACATGTTATTTAATGTGTTAGTAATAAAGAAACATATATTTCTAGATCACAATGTTCTAATATTTTGCTAACCACCTTTCCATACAACTGGTTTCCTTTATAATGCTATGTAATTTTCATTACGCATTTAAAAACTTTATTCTGAGGAGTCTTGATCAAACTGCCAAAGGGATCTTTGGCACCGAAAAGCATTATGAACCCCTGTTTAAAACCCATATTAAATAAGTTAGAGTATGCTTTGGACTGACCTGTATCTGCCCCAAATTCACATTCATATGAAACACCAACCCCCAGTGTGACTGTATTTGCAGAGGAGCTTTTTATGAAAGTAATTGTGGTTAAATGAGGCCAGAAGGGTGGAGAGGTGACCCTATAGCGTTAGCGACCTTCTAAGAAGAGACACCAGAGCTCGTCAGTCTTTCTTCTGTGAGGATACAAGGTGATGGTCAGCTACAAAACAGAAGGAGCGCTCTCACCGGAGCCCGACCACGCTGGCAACCTAGTCTTGGACTTCCACCGTCTAGAACTGTGAGAAAATAATTTTCTGTTGTTTAAGCCACACAGTCTGTGATATTTTGTTACCGCAGCTCAAGCAAACTGATACAAATCAATACTAGATTTTTCCTTTTTGAAAACTTCCTTGCTACTTCCTTTAGTTGCAAACCTGGGTGCTATTGGGGAATTCACTGTGTTGCTTCACCAGGATTCAGGACTGAGAGCCACTTTCAAGCCAAAACTCCTATGAGGTGTTATTTAAATAAATATCACAAGGAAGAACCAACCTATTCGACAACACTAAATAACATTTTAAATATTAGAAGTAGGGGCAATTGCTGCAACAGCTATCAGAGTCTACCTCCACCTGCAGTGTTGTTCTTACAAGCCCTCTGAGATCCACCTCCCTTGTGAGACACTCAACAGCTCCTGCTTTACACAGTGACTTTGCAGGTCCTTGCCGCTCAGGGGCCACCGCAGTCCCCCCAGTTAGGCAGCTGGACGTCCTGGCTGCAGGTAGCTAAATGGTGAAAGGGATTTTTGTTAAGGATCCGTGTTCTTACATCATTACTTACAACCTGCTTCAGGAAACACGCCATACCATTTCTGGTTAACCTTAAAACAATCACGTTAAAATAGAGGACTGTCAGTAGAGCGACTTTATAAACAGCCAAAATTAAGCAGAGCAAGACTGGCAGCATTAATGCTTCAGCAAAGAACCGACTTCCTGCATCTCATCGAGAATTCATGATAGCAAACCGCAGTGTGTTTATTATACATTAATTCAGCACAGCATTCAAAATGAATTTATGCCCCAGCTGAAGGGTGCGATATTGAAACTAAATATTATTTATTATCTTAATATTAGTAACCATACTAAAAAACTTGTGTTAACAATTCAGAGTGTTTAAAAAGCTAAGGATATCATAGCCCTACTTACCAGCCAGCTGCTCTGGCTTTAATTTATGCAAGTGTAGCCTATAGCTAAAAGCTTTGTATATTTGTTTCCCCATGGTATTAGTGCTCAAAAATAGGACACTCTTTCAAGGGCACCTTATAAACACAGAACTATAATTTATTTGGCAAATTAAAGCTCATATAAAATGTGCACACAGAGGTACAGATTAACATATTTAATTTCAATATTACCTGCAAACCTATTTTTTCCCATACACTGTTCTAATTAGTCATATAAAATCGAGTCTGTGTATTATAAGCAATTATTTTAGTGGAAATAGAAACTGGATCTGAACTGAATATACTGTAAAAAGACAACAGTTTTATGGAAATGAATATATCCATTTGTATCTAGAAAACTGTGTTCTAGTTAAATGGCACGACAATGTTGAGCATTCAAATCTGATTGTAGGAAAAGTTGAGACTTTATGATTTAATATAATAATAATACAGAATAATATATAATCTTGATAATATACAAATATTTATATTTTGATGATATTTCCAAATTTCTAAGTCCCTAGTAACCATTACATTCACTTTATGCACTGGAATTTTCTTATTATGAATATTCACTCCCCCTACAGTTGAACATGCAAATTGTTTGTGAACATTTTATTTAACAAATGGTTCTTCTCTTATAAGCCTGTACTAGGAATTATAGCGGTGTAGGTATCAAGTTTACATTGCATTAAAATAGATGCAAATTCACGTTAATAAAGGATTATGCCTGTAAATAAATTGAAGCTATAACTTTAGTAGCAGGATAGTGAGGCTTTCTAGAAGTTGTCATAAACTGACAGAAAGGCTTCACCATTTAAGATTTTTGAAAAGAGCAGCATTCAATTGAAGCCACTTGACCTAACACGGGGCATGTGACTGGAGATGCCCTCAGACTGTAACCTTCTCATTCTCAGGTCTCAGGTCAAATGCAACCTCCCCAGAGAAGTCCTCCCTGAACCCCTGGTCTCAGATGGCTCCCCTGCCCCAGCCCCACCCATCACTCCTACCTCCCCACCTGCTGTGTTTCCTTCGTGGGACCAGTCAAGCATTAGCTCTGCTCCAAGCACCTAGGAGATCAGTTACCATTTTTTTGAACGAATGAGTGAGCAAGCTAATGGGATTTTTCTTTAAAACATTTCTATAAGATAGTTCAGTACTTGGTTGTCAAGAAATCTTAGACTTCTTAAAAGGTTTTTAAGATATTCCCTTTGATTCAAGATTAGCTGTCCATTGTATTCACAAAAACACGGGCTGGAAGAATCATGTCCTTCTCCATCTGTGCAGCTTCCCGAACAGATGAGACTCTGCCTCGTAGGCTTAAATCATCCTGTGAGGAGAGCCCGCAGAACTCCCTGAACGGTGCCCTGTTGTTTTGCAGCTACCCCGGGTAACTCTTCCTGCAAAACACCGCAGATCTCCGCCTCTCCCTTCTACCTCTCTTCTGTGCTAACTTTGCCATTCTCATCGCTCCCAGCCTCCTGGAATGGTTTCCTACTTGGGGGCAATTACAGCAAAGTCTAACCAGCAAAATACACTAAGATTCATCATAGTTACTTATTTTAAACATTGTCAACCTTCAGTCTGTCCAGCCTCTAAAGACTTTCAGAAGAGACAAGTCTACAAATATATTACATTGTAATAAAAAATCAAAAAAGAAAATGTGTCCACCTACCTCTCCTTAATCCTTAGTAGGTGCACTTTTTCCTTTTGGAGTCTCAGGGTAGATAGAAAACAACTTGTCGCCACTCATTAACCAGGACCTGTCCTAACAGCGCGATGCAGGACAAACAGGACCAGCCTCCTGGTCTTTTCCATATCACTCATTATTCTCCATGCCTGGTTCTATTTTTCTTTTTGATTCAAAAAGTCTCTGTAATTCTCAGTCTGAGGATCACACCAACATCCCTGGTTTCCATTATTCCTTCCCCGCCTTTTGTGTTTCTTACTTTATCTTTTTAAAATAGCGTAACGGTAATATTAAATACTACTCACATTCCTGCCTGGCTTTGGTTGAAATCGTCGCACCTCAAAAGCTTGTTTTGCAACTTTGCCATTCATCCTGCTTTCTCTCCTGTCTTTCACATACATTTTAAGCAGAAACTCCCATTACACTGTCCTTGAAATGCTTCATTATTAACTTCTTCCCAGCTAAAGATTTTTAAAGCATTGTTCTATAGGTTTTTTTTCTTATTCTTAGCATTTTGAATGGCTTCCCTTGCTCGTAAGTTCAGAGTCCTCACATGGCCTGTAGCGCCTTGCTCGGTCTGGTCCCTCCTGTCCCCTTCAACCTCATCTCATGTCACCCGTCCCTGGCAAACAAAGTTCCTGCCACTTCAGCTTTGCACTGCCCCGTCCTTGGTCTGAGCCACCCCGCCTGGACTGCTGCCTGAACCTCCAGGCTGGGCTCGCTGATGACACTTGCTCTTTGCCGTCTAACTCAACACAACTGGGTGGAAGTTTTAAAACCCAGGTGAGATGTTATCATTTGTCTACTTAAAAGCCTGCCACAGCTCCCCATTTCCCCCCAAGAAAGAATCAAAGACCTTACGAAGGTCTGCATCATCCCTCTGACTTTCTCTCTTCTTTTGCTCTGACCCCGCCAGCCACCTGCATCTCCTCAAGCGGCCGGCCAGGCTCCTGCCTCGGGGTCTTGGCGCTGACTGAGCTTTCATCTTGGAGCCCTCTTTGCCCGGCTATCCCCATGGACAACCCCTCACCACACTGAACGCTTTTCTTTTTCTTTTTCTTAGCAATTATCACCTTCTAACATTCTGTATAATCTACTCATTTTTTTAGTCTATGATTTATTGTGCATACTCCCCGCTGGAGTGTCAGCTCTATGAGGTCAGGGAATCTATTCACCAATATATCCCAAGTGGCTGAAATATGGTCGCTTCTCAGCTAATTGTGAATGAATGGAGGGGGCTCCTACACAAACTGCAGTTTGCAAGTATTCCCGAGGCTGGTTTAAGGGTACATGAAACAGTGTGTGTGAAAGTGCTTTGTGAGCCAAAGTCCTCTTTAACCAATACCCCGATCTTTATTCCTTCCACAAAAGGCACCAATGGACCAGTGGTGCATTTTTTTTCCTTTAATCTATGTACATATACTCTTAAAACACAGTATTATTTAATATAAGCTTTTAAAATAGTGAACAGTATCACAGTATTGAAAAACAAACATCCTCTACAACATGGAAAGTTCTGTATGTGTGTGAGATTATTGTTACTTGGGAGCAGGGGTGAAGGGACTCTCAAAACAAGTGATGAATTACAGACTTTTGCAGTAACCCCATACCTTAACTCCAGCATGACCCTTAAACATACCTCTTCTGAAAATAAAGTGCTCTATGAAGATAGAAATAAACGCAACTTCCTTCAGGTTGAGGCAAAGACTGAGGAGATAAAGTTCACTTTTCTCAGAGACAGCCTATCTGGTTCGCCATCCCCGTGTGTTCTGAGGGGATTCTGGTGGGATTTATATTCAATTTCTGAAAAACTGCTGAGAGCCCTGGACTCAAAAAAGGACAAACCAGGTCATTTTCTCAGTCTTCTAAATGTTTAATTCCTATGTCTACTTCTCATTTCTAGCTTCAGAGTTGGTGTCAATTATAACTTATTGCTGCTTGTTTCTAAAACATTCGACTATTTTTAGACCAATGAGCGTGCTGAGTATTTCATCTTTATTATCCACATATAATAACGGTTCAGCACTAACTTCAACATTTTCTTGAAGGAAGAATATTCTTTGGTTTCTTTGAAAAGTTTTTCCCTACTCAGTGCTGCTTATTTACCTTAAAAGTAGGTTATGCCTCTCTCTCTTTTAAAAACTTTATTATTTGTTTTTGTAACATTGCCAACTTTTATATAATTTTTGGTCTCCATCAAGATTGTTTAGTTAACTATGATTTCTAAACAAGTTAAGACAGGCTTGTAATAGGTTCATTGTCTTTTAACCCAATAAATCTAGCAAGTAAAATTGAAAGGTTGAGTCAGTGCAGAAGCCATGCTGGGTTATTATTGCCGATCAAAAGTAATCCATTATGATACAGTTCATTGCAAAGTACACTTAACACATTAATGATTAATCCACAGTCCAAAGCTTTTACCAAAAGCCTGCCCTTGACTGCTTTGTTTTCCCAAGTAGTTAGATTCCACAGTCTTGTAAGATTAGTATTTGGCGCCTTGATCAAATTCCCAAAGTTCGGTAATGTCTCTTTTTATTGCCAGTAAATCCAGATGGAAGGGCTTTTAGTGTTGTTATTAAGTGTGAGTTTATTACCAGTATCTATTAAGCCCGCACTGCACGTTGTCCATGTAAGAACTTTCACAATCATACTTGATAAATGAACCACACAAGTCCAGAAGGTTTAAGAACAAAGTGAAGACTCAAGCGTATAAATTAAAACACTGTTGGCGCTTAAAAAGCGTCTTGGACACAGAGTTCTAACTCATATATTAGAGCAGAGTTTCTCATCAATAAAGATTTTTAAACTATAAGCACAAGTTCCCAAAATGGATTTTAACTAAAATTCGTGGAGGAGGAGGACAGAAGTGAAACAAGTCAAAAAAACATTAGCTCCTCGCATGGGAGAAGGGGTGGGGCGTGACTGGGCCTGCAGCAGGGTGCGAAAGGGAGCTGAATTCTAGAGGCAGCCGCTGTTATGGAACATTGCTACACAAGAAATCAGCATCAAGTTAACAGGACCAACTCCTACAGAGTCGCCCAGAAGATAACTTCCACACAAGGGCAGGGTATGTGTTCTCCAACTGTTGATAAAGACCCAAAAAGAGTCATTCTATTCACTTTTCCCAAACTTAACTCACATGCTAAGAAAAGATTACAATCATTAATAGATGGAGAGTTTGAAGTGTTGTATGTCCCCAGCTTTTCCTGGTATTATTTTCCTTGAATGAGTTTGCTTTAAAATCAAGTCGTTCATTTGAAAAGCTAAAATCAGACCCGTCTGGGGCACCGTCTGACGGGCAGTGGGACTGGAGATAAGCCCCGTCTTTCCCTCCACCCCCACAATGTAGCCGGTGAGCTCAGCGGAGAACAGGATAGTGTGGACGGAGGAGGGTCAGGGCGGCACGGGGGTCGGGCTGAGTCCCAGCCTCAGGGAAGGGGCTAGAGAAGAAGGCGGTTTTTAGAACAGCATGTGAAGAGCAGCAGGATGGACCTCAGCCTGCACTCCACCCTTACCTCTGGGCCAAAGCCAAAGCCACAGATATAAGGACACTCTACTGAAGAGCACATACCAAGAACAAAGCCCTGCATTACTGAAGTCTCTGGAGGAAACAGAGCGCACCGGCAGAGCGCTCCGCGACCTAGAGCCGGGGCTGGCACGGGTGCGGGGGACAGACGCCCCCTCTGTCCGGGGTCGAGGAGCTGGCGTGGCTGCGCGGCTACAGCAGCACCTCCGGCGTGGTGGTGTCACAGTCCCCTCCCAGGCCTCGGAGTGCCAGCTGGGAGCAGGCGGTGACATTGGAGTAGAGGAAGTCCACTTCCTTCACCCCATCCCCACCCAAGGGCTTCCTTCAATCATCAGAAAGGATTTACAGCAGGAGTGGAGAGACTTTTGAACTGAAATGTACTTTTTGACTCTTCTTGGGACCCTATTACACACCCTGACTGTGTGACACAGAACATTCACGTTGCATGCCCTCCTTCGCCGCTAACACGTAGCATCCTTGAACGACACCTAACTGAGCATTCAACCTGAAATGTGGAGTCCAAACAGAATCCCCAGTTAAACCAACACACTACTCCCAGAAATTCAGTGCCCCTGGAGTGAGAAAAAGTCTGGTGAACAGAGTAAAGTATTCCCCTCCAAATGTTTCTCCCTCAGTTAGGTATGTAGTATTCCCCCCTTTCTACAAGGGATCTGTCCCAGGACCCCCCACAGCTGCCTGTGACATATACAGGGTGGCTATGCCGGACAAAGGGGCAACTCGCATCCCAGTCCCAGGAGGCACAGAGCAGGAGGAGGCAAGATCTTAGCACATTCCTCAGAAGGGTGTGCAATTTAACATTTATGAATTGTTTGCTTCTGGAATTTCCCATTTCATATTTTCAGATGATGGTTGACCACAGGTAACTGAAGCCACAGAAAGTGAGACCCAACAGGTGAAAATCAAGTAAACAGCCATCTAATGGTCTCTCCTACCCACTGATCCGTGCAAGTTCTTTCCGTCTTCTGTTAAGGAAGCCGAATGCAGCTTCTTACCTGCCTCCGTGAAGCGTTGCGGAGCATGGCTCTGCAGCCAGTCATTTGCTTAAACTACTGTCATCATCAGTTTGGGATGACCGGTTTTTAAACCTAGCTCCATCCTTTGCCTCTCAATTTTCCAGTCTTTGCTGCTTATTGACAGTTTTTAGGTGAGAGATAATTTATCTTTAAAAAAAAAAAAAGTCAAGATCTGTTACTCGCATTTTACCAGCAGGATTCATTCCCAAAGTCCTAGGTCAAAATTGCTCTGGGCAGCTGTAGGTGACCTCTCTGGCCATCACAAGGGTAAAATGAGCCCCCTCCTTTTATTGTAAAGAAACTCAAGACATGACAGTTGAACCAATCCCTCGCCATAAAGTACAAGGGGAGTGACAGAAAGAGTGACAGACAAATTAGAGAGTTCGTTCTGTTTAGCAATTTTGGGTGACAGCACTTAAAATTTTTAGCTCCAGGACTGTTTAGGAATGACAGTATGCAGCTGAGAAAGGCAGCCTACCCATTATAAAAAGGAATTTGTGTGCGAACTTAGAAAAAGCAGCCCTCAAAACCGGAAAAAAATTCTTCACATATGTTATTTAAATAGTAACCCATTAACCTTTTACACAGCCTTCAAATCATCTGTTGCCACATTTCCTTATCAGCCCAATGTTTGAGTCAAGGCTTTCAGACAGATTTTGTTTCACTAACCCTATAGAAATGTCACTAGAAATTGGACCCCGCATACCTCCGTTGTGGTTGTCGTCAACATTGCTGTCATTTTTCCAACCCGTGGATTGTGCTATCGCAAAGGTCAGCTACTGACCAGAAGGCACCAGGACGAAGGCTTCCCTTAGTAAGGTGCTCACCGCAGGTGACAGCAAATGGCACCAAGACTTGCATTGCGCTCATGAGGGACAGTACTCACTTACTGAGTACTGTCATCATCTATCTCTGACATACACAATGGATGCTTATTAATGTGTGTTACTAGAAAGGAGGGTAAAAGAAGGAAAGAAAGGAAGGAAGGAGGGAAGGAAGAAAGCTTCATTATAATTTACAACCTTTATTGAGCATTTACTTTTTGGTTGGTCATTTTAAGAACTTGAAAAACAAATCATTGAACGAGTGGAAATATCCTTTTTTTTTTCCATTGGGATGTATTGAAGCAGGTCTCAAACCTGGCCAGAAACATGCCCAAGTTGCCTTTTGATTTTTGCACTTCCAGCCTTCAGTCATGAATAACTCTGCTGCCAACAACAAAGACTAATAGCTCAGAAGCAAAGAAGCACACAACACCATTTTCCTCACTGCAGAGAAGCTCTGAAAGGGATCCAGTTACCATCAGCTCCTTGCTCCGCCTTTGCTCTGAAGATTTGAAGTCAAGAGGCAAGCCCTCAGGTGTAAACAATAAAGGATTCCTCACAGACGGTTTAAACAGAAGATGAGTACAGAGCGCCAGGCCAGGCCCCACTGTCATCCAAACAGAGACATCAGCTCCAAAGCCGTTCCAAACACTCATTACAAACAGGCTCCAGAATATTTTGTTTGAGCCGGGTTTTTACCTTGTCCGTAGCCCCAAAAGATGATCCGTCCCAGGGCCAGGAGCTTTCAAATAACAGTGAAAATTATTTGATTATCAGAAAGAAGAGAAAAAGGAAATGACCAACCTCTCAATGACGCACACAGAGCCCGAGCAGTGGGACAGGCTGGCCCATCGGGGAACACACGCCACGTTACAGGCTGAAAAACAACAAACCGTTTCGTGTGGTTTTGTGACTAAGCATGAAATTGCAATCAGACTGCCTCCTGGGTCAAATTGTTATGGACATTTTCCCTTCGTTATTTCAGGATTGTTTGTATGCTGGTGCTTCCTATAAGTTCACAAAATTACTGCACTTTATAAGGTACAAAAGGAAATCTATGTCCTTCTCTTTGTATTGTGTTGGGAGGGTGTGGTGGGGAATGTCATTGTTAACTATTAGTGATCGTGGTGGTGTTATTATTTCAAACTTTAAGCTAGTCCTCCACATTCACATCGTTTTCATCCACGAAACAATACAGGCAAACAGTCTTTGGATGTAATTTGTGCATCTCCCTTGGTCCCCAGCCCAGTCTGATTCCAAACTGGTTGCCACTCACCTCCTCACCCACAGCCTGAACGTTCAATTGCTGCTGATTGCTACCCTTAGGAGCTCAATATTGGAGAATGAAACATAATTATCTTAAGAAATGCAAGGGAAAAGTATTTAATACTCATTCAAATTTAACTTTAAAACCCCTTTAGCAGCCCTAGCAAAGCAGTGAACTTGCCGAGGATCACACAGCTAGTAAAGCCACAAAGATCAGCATCCAAAATCAACAGACTCGCCCTCACTACAAATAAGTCGCAAAACGTAACGTTTAAACAGATGCTATTCAGATACATAAACTACAAGGTGCCTTGAAATAAACACAATAAAAAATGTTCACAGTACAGTCAATTCTCATTATTGGTGATAATTATGTTCTATAAAGTTATGGCAAACGCTCAAGGAGCAAATAGTGAACCATTGCTCCCAGGGGAAATGCATGTTTAGTTCCTGCAAGTCTCTGGTCACAACATTTTCACCAACTGATTAATATATAAGCTTGTTTCATGTGTGTTTCTGTTTTAAAGGACCTTATTTAATATATACTGTTGATTCATTAACACAGAACTCACAGCCAACAGCACCGTAACTCATGCCTGAACAAAGCTTATCTAACATATGTATTTTCTCCATAAGGCTAGCACAGCCTTCTTGTACTTAGGGCCATCACATAGCAGTTCAGCGCTCTGCTTGGAGGTAGAATCACGAACAACAAAAAAAATCACAAATATGCAAATATGTGAAAAACATGGCACTAAATAAGCTACAAAAAAGACATATATTTACAATACGAGAAGTAAAACAGCAAGACACAGCCTCACTTTGTTGGAACTGAGTTTGCTGGAACTCAGCTGAGCACATGCATGCGTGTCAAGCAACTCAAATTTTTTTTGCCACTCCACACATTCACAAATGATCATGAAATTACACTGAGTACTGACACTGGAGTCACAAATACAGTTTAGGAAGTAGGTGAATCCAGGAATTCCACAAATATGGAATCTGTGAATAAAGAGGACCAGCTGTATTTACGGAGAAAATTACAAGACCTTATAAAAGGACCTGAAAAAAAAAAAAGACCTAAATGGATGAAGGCAGTTGAAGGATACAAATTCCCAGGTATAAGATAAATAAATACTAGGGATGTCATGTGCAACATGATAGATACAATTAACACTTCTGTATGCCATATGTGAAAGTTGTTAAGAGAGCAAATCCTAAGAGTTCTCATCACAAGAAAAAATATGTATTTTCTATTGCCTTAATTTTGTCTCTTTATGAGATGATGTTCACTGAACTTACAGTGATAATCATTTCATGATGTATGTAAGTCCAATCATTGTGCTGTGCACCTTAAACTTATACAGCACTATATGGTGATTATATCTCAATAAAACTGAAAGAAACAAGAAATGGAAATAAAATATGGTCATAAATTATATTATAATTGTAAAAAATTATCATTATATAAAATTACAAAGATGTCGATTTTATCACAAATTAATTCCAGCAAAATCCCAAGGGGTGTTTTTGAGAAACTTGACAAGCTGATGCTAAAATTCACAGGGAAAAGTAAAGGACCAAGAATCACTAAATAAGTTTGAAAAATAAGGTGCATAGATTTATTCTACCATGTATTAGAACTTAAAATAAAGTTATATTAGTTAAGATAGCATGATTTGGACACAAAGCTAGACAAACAGGACAGGAAAACAGAAAAGACGACAACTGACATAAACCTATATAGAAAAGTTGTTTGTGTCTGAGATTATGTTACAAGCCAGTGAAAAAGGACTAACTATTCAAAAAATGTGGTCAATACTAGTAAGTTATCCAGGTAGAGAAAAATGAACCCCTACTTCACATCATATCAAAAATAAATTGGGACTAAATGAAAGACTCAAATGCAAAAAGCAAATGTTAAAACATTTGAGAAAAAATGGAGACTATACCTTAATGATTTCCAGGTAAGGACAGATCTGCTTAGTAGAAGAGAAAAAAGCACAAATGATAAAAGAAAATATTAATAAATTTGACATTAAATTTTAAAATTTCCGTTCAATGAAAGACACTATATAAAGTTAAAATGCAATCGACAAGACTGGGAGAACGTATTTGCCACACACAAGTAACAAAAAGTTAACATACAATACTTGTATAGAAATCCTCAAAATGCATAGGAAAAAGACAAAGTGCATTAGGAAAATAGACAAAGAATATGAATGTACAAAAGATACTCAACCATATTAGTAACGAGAGAAATGCAAAACTCATTAAATTTCATTTCATGTTCATTTCATTGGCAAAAAAGAGAAAGTCCAGTAATTCCAATTTTTGGTAAAGATGTGAAGGAAAAAGAATTTTTAACACTGCTGATGGAAATTGAATTGACAGAACACTGAAGTCAAAGTTGTGTGTTTCCTTACTCTCTGCCATTCATCTTCTAGGTACAGCCCCCAGGGAACCTTCACATGTGCACAAGGGGACGTGTATAAGAGCGTTCTTTGCAGTTAGATTTGTAACAGCAAATATCTGGTTATTACCTAAGTATTCATCAACAGTAAATTCAATTAATTATGGTTATACTCATATGATAAAATACATATAGAAGCTATAATAATTTATACAATAAAAAGCAGAGAGATATGTAAGAATTCCATTTATATAAAGTTTAAAGCAAAGCAATATTATACACTATTTATTGACACATACATGCAAGATGGCACAAAACATTCACGGCAATGATGAACAAGCAATTTAGGACAGGAGTTTTTTTGGTGGGAGGGAACAGCATTGGGAGGGCTAGTCAATTGTATCCACAACTGAGTATTGTAATTTTTTAATCTGTAGCAAAAACGGTAAAAGGTTAAGAGTTAATACGAGAGAGACTGGGTGAGTGTTTGTTGCAGTCCTCTCGGTAACTTTCTGGGTGCCCAGCATCCTTTAATGTAAATAAAAAATACTGAAGTCTGTTGAAGTTAGAAGGAACTCAATGTCAGTTTAAGTCCTAAATTCAGCACTTGCTGTTAAAATTTAGAGTCTGCTATCAAGTTCTATAAATAAGATAATAGAATGTAAGAATTATACTTAATCCTCTAATTACTCTCAGCTTTAATCAAGCCTTTATTAACATAATGTGTCTAGCTTGGGGTCTTAAAACCTGAGAGGGGATTTAGGGAACTGTAATCAAAACAATGAAAAATAAGTAGGCGTATAAGGAAAGGCAAAGGGAGCTGGGGTGTTTAGATTAGGGACAGAAAGCAAAGGGGAAAATACGTTGCGGAGGATTCACAGTTTGCTCCTTTTATATTGACGTCTGTGCCTCAACTAGCGCCTGATTGAATTAGCTGTTTTAGTTATCTGTTACCACATTAACAATTCACTCTAAAACAGAATGGCTTAAAGCAATAATAATCATTTATTTCGCTCCTGGGTCTGTGATTTGGTAGGACTTCGGTGAGGATGGCTCTTTGCTGCTCCACGTGGCCTCAGCTGCAACAGCTCGCCTGGGGCTGGGTGATCCACTTTCTCAAGGATTCCCTGGCCTGCCAGCAAATGGGTGCTGGCTCTTTATTGGCTGGAGCTGCACCAGGACTGTGGGCCAGGGTGCTCAGTCCTTCTCCTGTGGGGCCTCTCCAGGGTCTTCCTGGACGTCCTCACACCGTGATGTCTGGATTCCAGGAGCGAGGGTCCCATGGGGCAAGTGCACAGCGTTTTAGAAATGCTGTCCTCAGAATTCAGAGTGTCATTTCCACTGGGCTCGATTTGTCCAGAGAGTCACAGACCTATCCGTTTTCTAGGGGACGGGGCGTACACTTCACCTCTTGATAGGGGAGCAGCATGGTGGTAAAACTTGGGGTGGGAAGATATTATTGCATTTATCTTTGTATAATACAATTTGCCACACTGACCTCATAGCTCAAATCTCTCTCACAGTCAATCTATTTTTCTCACTGCTCCCAGAAAGAGATCTGATCGTACCATTCTCTTGTTCAACAAGGAGATGGTTCTCTGCTCACCATCTTGCAAATCTTCATGGAGCCAGAAGGTATATAATAGTTATTGAAATAGTTATTGATGGAACATTCTCTTCTATGACCAAAGCTTAGGAAAGATTGACCAAAAATACTGATGTTTCAGATGCTTTTCCCCTTGAGTTTAGCTGAATAATGTGACAGGACGTTCGTATTTCACGTGACCTGGCGTCAAGCCCGCGTGCACACATATCAGCAACCCAGGTGAATCTGGAGGAGTTCACACAGCAGTATTTCTGCCATACTCTAGACATTCAAACAGAATGTCATCAATTGCATTAGATTTTTAAGTATTTTTCTTAACCCAGAGTAAGACAGGATAGGCCTTGTACAATTTCTCTTTGAAGTTCTTTCTTTAACTTACTGATTTGGATTTTTTCGCTCAACAGTCAAAAGTGGTATTTGTCAATTCAAAGATCCGCTAGTTGGTCACACCATTAGGTTTCCATTTTCACTCTACCCACCAAACGAACACATTGCCTTCTTGTTTTTTAGCAAAACTGGAAAATTAAGTACGATTTTATGCCAGAACGAGTTCTATCACTTCTTCCTTGCTGCTGTTGTTGAGTGTGCCAACTGAGCGGATCCCGCCTAGAGCTGACTGGCAAGCGAGACCAGTTTGTCCTGAGGCCAAATGTGACTAAGACGCTTCCTGGACTCTGCCTCTATTGTGCTGACCTATGTTAGACTGCTGAGAGTCAACCAGTGTTGGCCAACAAAAAAAATAAGAATTTCAGGTTTTTCAATATATATGCATTGGTCACATTGAGAAGTGACCCAAGAAGTCAGAGATTTGATTCCAGGTCGGTCTAGAGTGAGCCCTAACTGAAGACTCAAACTGCATTTCCATGTACACAGTGTTTTGATGTAAAAGGCCAAGAAGGTGGTACCAGTGACTCTTCAGTGAGTCAACCAGCGGAGTCCACTCACGGGGAAAAAAATAAGAAGCCCTTTTTAATCTACACTGTTTTTCCACTGCTTGTAAATTAGTCAATAACAGTTAAATATGGCAGCATTTAAGAATAGGTTTGATGTTATTAGATAATGCCTCTGTGGATTTTTTAATGGACCAAATTTAACTGGAATGTTCGAAGATTTTTGTTCCTTACTGTGAAGTGGAAAAACTAATCCTGATTTAGCCCAGAAGTTAGAAGCAAGGAAAAGCTCCTTGAGCAGTACCTAGTAAGTACTTAATGCTGTAATTAGTATTCGTAAAGTGGGTATCCACAGAAAGTACGACCACGATGAGTGGGAATTATGATTAATATAGCACAGCAAGAAGTCTGGCAGAGTTTAGAAGGTAACCACCTATTTCCATTGCTAAAGAAAAAGGAAAAAAAGCCAATTCCCATGTGCTAAGAAAATTAAAATCAAAGAAATGTATACTTTTAAAATACATTAGCTTCATTTGATATCTTTAGGAATAAACATAGGTTTAGGACAAAGCTTTTGTGGCTGTCTGGGAGGAGTACAAAGTTGGTCAGAATGGTTAAGGGTTTCTGACTAAGTGTTAGCCTTTCTCATGTCTTTCTGGAGCCTCAGTTCTACTTGATGTGCTCCTAGCTGAGTGACTTAACAATGAAAGGGTTAAAAAGTCCATTGAGTTTAATATGCACAGTGTTCGACTCTACACTTCTCTTCCAAGTGCAGCAGGTAGACAGCAGCATGGCCCTCTGGGCGCCTGAGGAAGACACGCTGTTTTGTACACACAGCCACGTAATTCCATCCCAATGTTCTCTCCAGTCACAACAGTTCATCCAACCACATTCAAATCCGATTTCTTTGAATTCCTCAAAACTTATGTATTGTTTGCTCTATATTATCTTTAAGTGAACACATTTAGCAGCATTTCTGAAAATGTGCTCTCCAGAAGTCTAGCCCTACGAGATGTCAATAAAATTATTATGACATAAAAGTTACATGTCAATGCTGCATTAAGCAAATTTGTTTATTGTGATTCTCATCAGAATTTTTGTTTGTCAATACACATTATAAATCTCTTAGGGTGTATTTCCCAAAGCTATTTCAATCATGGAAGCCATTTTGCAAAAATATCTCAACAAACTGGAACACAACTTGTGAAAGTCGGATTTAAGGGATTTCTCACAATATTTTCTTGATACAAATGTAAGCTCTGAGTTTCTTAATGATATAGCTCCTGTCCAAGCTTCTTGGATTCTAATAATGTCTATCTATTTGGGACTTTATTTATTCAATAAATACTTACCAACTGCCTGCTGTTTTCCACGTACTATTGTGAGTTTTGGAGACATAGAAGTGAACAATTTTTTAAAGGTCCCTTGCCTTATGGAACCTACATTTCGTTAAAGGAGGTATCAATTTTCACATAAGCAAATAAATGTCAAGCTTGCAGATAATGATAACTGCTAATGAAGACAAACAAAAATAAGATGATGAACTGGAGAGTTTCTTGGGGGTAAGACGAGTGACTGTGGAATTTTAGAAAGGTGATCAGCACAATTGCTTTGAGAAGGTGACATGTGAACTAAAAGAATATGAAATGAATCTTTTCCTTTACAATCTCCCTCATCCTTTACATTATTTTAAATCAAAATAATACCTGTATGTGGTAAATATATTTGCTAACAAAAAAACTGCTGTCCAAACCCTCTCCATCCTAGCTCTAATTCCAGAAGCATCCTCTTTTAATAGTTTATGATTTTTGTTTTTCCAACAATTATCGTTATATGAAAGCCATAGGTGGAGGTTGACAGAGCAACAGATGGAAAGGTCCTGGGTTCCTCAATGATCTCAAAGCCACCATCTCAGCCCTGAAATTCCCTTCTTTCATGTGGGAGAAAAAAAATCTATCTTAAGCCTCTGTGGTTTGGAGGTATCTGTTACTTGTAGCCAAATCCTAAGTGATACAGGCTCCAACGCTGTAACCCCAGCAACTCAGAGGAAAACAGTCCTAGCACCAAGGTCAAAGCCTTACGTTTTCTAACTCTACAGTAATTGCTCAGAATCATGCTGCATTTTAGTTTGCTTTCTGTTTGTATTGTGATGTCCCTGTACAGCTTTTCGTTTGTCCTTTTCTAATTTTCTTTCCTGTTATCTTAAGAGAAGAAACATTCCTGCTTCATCCTGTCATTCATGACATCAACTTTTAATCTATTCTAATTTTTGGAATCTGTTCCTTTCTTCTTTCTTTTTGAGTCATGCTTTAAGGGGAGACCCAGAAGCTTCTAGGACAACTGTCCTGCTGTAGTGTCATTTCCTTGCACTCTTGGTTGAATTCCATAGTTCCTTTTATGCCCCATTTTTCTCTTCCATGGATTTTACCCTTATTGTTCCAGGGTACAACATAAACTAATTTTCTAAGCAAAAGTGCCTGCAAGTAAATGTTCCAAGTCCTTGTATATTTGAAGAAGTTTTTTTTTCCCCTTTCCTACTTTGACTGGTTGTAACTTTTTCTCAGAATTTTGCAGCCTTTGTTTTGCTCTCTTGTCTTGAAGATCCTACACATTTGGGATGACCAAATGTCAGCCTGATTGGCGCTCCCTCCTTTTTGACCTGGATTTTTGCTCTGGGAGCTTCTCCAACATACTGCTTATTCTTGACATCTGAAGTTTCATGATGCTGTGTTTAGATGTGTCTTCTCATGCTCATTTATCTCAACATCAGGTGGGATTTTTCAGTGAGAAAGACTTGCCTTTCTCTTCAGCTCTGGATATTTTTCTTCTATTGTTTTGATCAATTTTTTCCTACTGCTCTGGCTTTCTGGTACATTGATTAGTTAAGGTTAAGTATCTGGATGGATTCACTGTATCTGAACTGAAGTTCCTCTAGAGGTTTTCCTGGCAGGTCAGTTCTTTCCATTGTTTGAGTCCCTGCTTCCTTGACTGGTATTTTCTCAATTAAAAAAGAAAAAGTCCATCAACAGGCTTCCATCTTCCACAAATTAGTTGACATGCCAGATTCACAAATGACATCCTTCTATTTTTCTTGTGTTCCCTTGTACTTCCTATATTTTCTTTTATTTCCAGACCTTCGTGTTCAGTCTGCCATCTTACCAGAACTCTTGAAGTTTCCCTTGGGTGACAGAGTTGAAATAAAACAGCCACACCCATATCTCGGCAATGCTACTTTTAAACACAAGAATATGTTGGACAACTTAAGTAACACCAAAACACAAGTGTAAATATTTCAGTATTTTACCACTGTAAAATAAGATACAAAGGGAAAAATGCATCCAGGTTTTCCTTTTCTTAAAAAATAAAAGAATGAATAGAGTGTTCTTCTTCTTCTGTTGTTATTTTTCATTTTCATGTAGAATGTAGCTCTTGAACTTACATTGCTTTAGAAACGTTTTTTAAAATTTAGGTGATATCTTAAAAGCTTCGCTGTAAAAAAAAAAAAAGCTTAAATGATTTTCAGTAGCAATTTTCCTTGTGTCCTTGGACCATTTCTGATTCTTTTAAGACATCTTACCCACTTTGATATTAACGTATTACTGTGAGAGTTGTAACAGCAGGAGACAGGCTTTCTCTTCCTCAGGAGAGCGAGAAGGGATGTGTGCCTGTACTTTGTAAGAGCGTCTCCTTGACATGTAGCTTACACTCTGGGCAGAGTAAATGCTGCAGCGACGTTTCTCCACTTTAGCGGGCTTCTAATGAACTCAGGGATATGTAAGCAAACCTATTTCTACGTGTCTATAACTCCCATTACTAGTTGTTTACAGATGACTGAAATATACTTATTCAACAGACATTTGTGCTGAGCACTACATTTTGCCCAGGGATACCACAGCGAACAAGACAGCATGCCCTAAATAAATAAACAGCCAGTTTCCAAAAAACATGATTAACACCATCATGGAATAACCATAAGAGGCCAAAAGGTCATATAAAAGAAAAAGTGAACCCCGTGGAAAAGGATGGGCAGTTTAGGTGAGAGATGGCTTCCTGGGAAGGTGACTTCTGAGCTGAAACTCAAAGGACCAGCACAAATCAGCCAGGGGAAGGAAGGTGAGGTAGAGAGGATAACAGAATATTCCGGGTGTTCGGAACAAGATGTGTGAAGACCAGGAGGCTGGACCTGTCATGAACCACAAATGAAGAGGGCAAGAGATGAAACAGAAGAAGGAAACCAAGGTCAGATTCAAAGACATTTTCAACTTACTGCGTCAAAGAAAGTGGACTTTCTCCTGAAACCAGCAGAGGGAACTATGCGCAGTATGGGAGCTAATCCTTTACACCTTCTTGGAGCAAGTTCTGATTTTTTTCTGCAGATGAAGTAATAATGTGACAAAAACTTTCATTGCAGGTTTACTGTGTGCAAGATCGCATACTTGGCAGGCAGGAAGCGAAGGCATTCAACCTCAGGAATCAGTGTGAAAATAAATCAGAATATTTGGGGCTGCTGTGTATTGTGATGAGAAGGGGACAATATAGAAGAAGCTCTGGGTGGTAGAAGATAAAACTGAAACAGTATGTCACAGCCTGACACCACAGTAAGGACTTGCATTTTTAAACAATAAATATGCTACCCAAGATTCTGAGCAGGGAAGAGACCTGACTATACGTGTGCTTTACCCAAAATGTAGATTCCTACTCTTTATTGTACTGAATACGTCAGGAAATATGTCACTTGGCTTGAAGCAACCTCAGCTCTGCTTCTCTTTCAGTTAAGGACCTGAGTTATGTAAATGAGCCGCTATGGCTTATTTTAAATATGGATTCCTAGTCGGCACTCTTTCCAAATTCAGTTCAACATTTGTTCCACTTGCCCTCAAGGAGCTCACAGTCTAAAGTCACAAGCCCTATCATATTTTTCTCTGTTATCATTCAAGGAAGGTGAAACTGAAAAGGCACCCAGTCTCATGGGAACCCCTTGATTCTTTCCACGTTTCACCAGCCCCTTCCCTGGGCTTCTCATTCAGTTGGCAAGTAAGTTAAAGGCAGTGGCTTAAGGCAACCCATGTTTCTTCTCCCACAGAAACTATTAAAATATCATTTGTCTCCTAAAAGCCCAAAAGCCCTTTCTACCTCCTTCGCATAAACATGAGCAGATTCAGGTTGTGTGGACATGGACGTGAACCTTACTCATTTAAGGGAAGGGAAGGACTCCTGAAGAAAGCAGAATACAAAATTATGCATATAGATTCCTAGCTTTGCTCCTTGGAAGAACTTACAAGCTTCCTTATAAATAAAGGGCCAAGCTTTATTAGTTTCGTGGTAAATTCTCCTCTTGTGAAGAGCAAGTGTACAAACATGCAATGTACTTTCAAGAGTTAGCACTAAAATTACACCTACATTAGCCATTTGGTTATAAAAAAAAATAACAAAAACACAGAGGACCATTCAAAGCCCCTGCTTTCTGCCATAATCACCCACATTTGCCAAAACCATCTGAATATTCAGTCAACAGGATTTCTTGCCTGGTCTGTCCTCCCTCGCGTGCTCCCTGCCTTCTCACTATTTTACTGATTCTAGATTCTAATCCCCGGCACTTGGGCAATGAACCTTTGTTTCATGTCTGTCCTTTCAGTAAGTTTAACCCAGAGAGCTGGGGCCACTTTGAGATGCTGGCACCCACAGAGCTAAGATAATAAGGAAGACGAGATGTGTTTTATCAGGTAGAAATAAAACAACAGGGAGGAAAAAAACTGTTTGGGGCAATATCCTTAGAAGTCTAGTTCTGGAGCCAGTGTTGGCTGCTGCATTTAGCTGCTTAGTTCCGTGGAAACCAGTTGTATGACTGTGCAGATGAGAGGCTGCAGACCTCTGGAATACAAGCAAGTAGCACCTCATTATACAAATAGAAGCGATTCAACTCTGCATGCCCTCAAACTGAGCTCAGCGTTCTGCTGCATTTCAAAAATATCCATCTGTTCCAAGAGAAGAAACAGGAAGTGTTGTTAATTACCTCTCACAACCCACTCGTTAGTTTCCAGAAAAATCACTAAAGCTATCTTTCCGGAATAAATGTAACAAGTAAGTTACAAGATGCAGCACAGTAGATAAACCTTACGTTACTCCTTTTAAATGAGCCACACCTATCTGTTGGCCAGTTGCACACTCGCGGCCCCTCAGCCCCTTCTCGTGTCTTTAGCACTCAGCAGACATAATTATCTTCTGTACATAACTTTTCTTCGTACGACAATATTGATTAATACAGCAATTCACACTAGATGCATGCAAAACACTAGATATTATGCAAGCACTTGAGAGATATTTTCTGATTTATTAGCATTAAGTACCATTTGCTTCAGGGTTTCATTAAAATATCTCACAAATTTTCACACTGTTAGACAAAATAAATTCATGGGAAATATTTTGTTGTTGGTTATTAGCTAATTTAAATAGGTATCTCTAAAACTTCTTGCCCAGTCTGATTATGTCTTCTTAACTAAGATCCCATGGCAGAGAACTATAATGGTATTAAGGATACACATGCCCAGCTGGCCTCCTGCCATCATTCTATAAATCATTACCAATTATGCCAATAAAGCAGCCTGGACAATGATTGATTTCTTAGTTACGCTGTCAGCTGTTCTTTGACACTTTGTCTTCCTTCAAATGTCTCAACCATGGTCTAGTTTCCTGAAACCATGAGGGTTTACGTTCCCCTCAAAGAGACATTTGTACACATCTGTTGGTGAGAAAAAGAGGTTAGAAATTAAGTGAAACCTCACTAATTCCACCTAACTCTTGGCAGGGATTACCCCAAATTGTGAAAGCTCTGAGTTGTGAAAGATTTTTTTTAAAAAATACAAACTGGTTTTTTTTTTCTACTTTAATACATCCATAACATCTCAAATCAAGCTAACAAAGAGTCACTTTTTGAATCAGAGTCTGTGAAATATATAGTATGTTTATAAAAATGTAACAAATACTTAGCATTATCATGGCAATTGACTGCCAACTAGGGCCACATCCTCACTAGCAAAGAGAAGCATAATGTGGAATCTTTGAAGCAATCAGCTCTTTTATTTTTAGTAGAATTAATTATTTGCTAAAACTTAAATGTATTTCTCATCAAATATCATGGATCAAGGCTGGATATTTGATATTTATTCAGACATTAACTACTAGACCCAGCTGGAAAACAAAGTGATAGAGTAGAAAGCCAAACCTGGGTTCGAATCCCAGCACAATCCTTCACAAGCTTTATAAGGTTTATCTATTAATTCAGTCAATAGATAAGTACTGTACCAGCTACTCTGGGCTGCAGATTACAATGGTGGTGGCAAGACTCAAATCCCTATTTCGTGAAGGTTAAATTCTCTAGATGAGGAGAAGAAAATAATCAAAGAAAGGAAGAAAACCACTTCAGATGGTGTTAAGTCTGTAAAGGATGAATGGAGTGGCTGCTGGTGTGGGATGATGTGTGATAACTCAGGGAGGGCCTCAAGGAGCAGACGATGCCCCCACTGGAGGTCCAGTGACATGGAGGGCCAGTAACACCAAGGCTGGGATGGGGCCGATTATTTAAAGCAAAGGGGAAAAGGACAGTGGTCCCAAGGTGCAGCAAGTCTGGTGTGTTTAAAGAAAAGAAGTAAGGCCATGGCACTTACTCCCTCTGAGTGGCAAATACCCTCAGGCGTGAGATGGATGTAATAATGATGCCAATTTTGCAGGACTGTTGTTAGAGATTTTGTTTGCAGAGTCCCTCCGTGATGCCCAGTACATCTTAGACGCTCAAAAAAAGCAAATGCTATTATTATCATTATAGTTGATGTTTGGGGCACTGAAATACTATAAGAAATTCAATATCCATAAAACCACTCAGAATTATGGATAATTTCCAAGTAATTCCAGCAAACTGTGCTTATCTAAAGTGTCAACACTGAGTTTTGCTTATATCACCTCGTAGAAGCAGATATTCATGTTTAATTTCAAATACCTGTAAGTATGTCTTTTAATGTTAAATACCCAGGAATATATGTCTGCCATGTTCCAAACATGTTAATAAAAACTAGCATTGAAAGGTGCTCTACAAACTTTGCAGATATGCAGTGAAAAATTGGTATTAATTAGGTGGCAATTTATCAGTAAGTTAGGTCATTTATAAACATGCATGTTCTCTGCATTATCAGCATAAAAACGTTCAAGGTTATAGACTATGTCAGAAATGTTGCACCACTGCAACTAGAATTAAGTGTTCATAATACACTTTCTAGAGTAGCAGCCTAAACCTGTTAATTGTACTAAGCATAATTAAATTCGTAAGCATCCCTCTTAACATTTACCTTTAAGTCACCCCTGGGTGGCAACCAATTCAATCATGCTATTTCATAATCGTCGCCCTAATATTTACCAAAGCCTAAGCTACTTAATTCTTCCAAATAATAAAAATGTCTACACACCAGCAAAGCTACTTGCAATACAATTCAAATCAAATAGGCAGAACCTTGGGTTGTGAAAGAGAAAAAACAAATCGTTTCTAATTCAGTAAGAAATATTACTAATTAAAAGAAGCCATCGTCTTTATTTAAAAGTGCTAGTTGTCTAGAGAGAAAAGGAAAACTTGCCGCATGCATTCCCTTCTCTCTCCAGGTTCTTTGAGATCCACAAGCCATGGAGAAAATAAATCATCTCATTCTCACTTAAACATCTGTGTCTTAAAACCAAAAATCAAAAATGAAAATAAATTTGACAACAAAATAAATAAAGTAGCATTGGATTATAATCCAGCATAGAGAGCAGGTACCCATAGAGAGCAGATACCCATATGGATGTAAATAAATGATTGATTGAATAAATAAATGGGGGGGGGGGGGAGACAAGTCTCCCCTGCAGAAGAATTCTAGATAATTTACACAGATTTTCCCTCCACAAGGAGATGAAATGTAACTCTTTACTTCTTGAGTGTGGGCTACGCAAGGTACCTCCCTCCGAAGAGTCAGTGCAGGAAGTGGACCAAAGAGTAACTTGACGATGGAGAAATCTGACCAGCACTTCCTCAGCCAGGTCAGGCAGCCAAGGTCAATGTCCAGAGTGATGAGTCCTGCGGAGAGTATGCACCTCTGAGGCGACGCCCTGAGAAGTGACGTACTGAGAATGGCACTTTACTTCTCTGGTCTTCTTTCCAAAACTCCATAATAATCTCAGCCTAATCATGAGAAGAACATGAGACACATCCCAACTGAGGGACAGTCTGCAAGATACCTGACCAGCACTCCTCAAAACTGTCAAGGTCATCAAAAACAGGGACAGTCTGAGAGACTGCCACAGCCCAGAGGAGCTCAGGGAGACATCATGACCAAATGCATGTGGTAAAATGGATGGGATCCCAGAGCGCAAAAAGGACATTGGGTAAAAAAGGGAGGAAGTTTGGTTAGAATATGGACTTTAGCTTAAAAAAAAGAAAAGTGTGCATTCACAAGTCTCCCGAATCTTTTGAAATGAGCCTAAGACTTAAATACACTGATTGATTTTCTTTTTTTCTAGCACAGATTATTGGTCAAGTTAACATTAAAGTCTATCAATAGTTGAGAAGTAGTATTTGAGAAAAGCATCAGAGTTATCAACACTGTATCCTCATAAGGTGTCTTCAAAACTTACAGATTTAAGTAGCAGTGGTAACATTTGTGAGCGATCTAGTCAGAGAAACAAGAAAAAAAGCTCAGAAATCTAAACTACCCCCTGAGAATTGCTCTCCTTCTGTGGAACTTTTCCTAATGTGAACCATTATGGAGAAATAACAATATTAAATATTGGCAGATTTTTATTTAGCACTTACTCTATGCCAGGGGCCATTATAAATTCTTTATCTCTGTATTAATTCAAGTCTGTTATCATCATCATCATTGTTCTCATCTCCACTGCACTAATGAGAAAGCTGAGGCACTGAGAGGCTAAGTTACTTACCCAGTGACCAGACCAGAAAGTCACAGAGCCAGTTTTTAACCCGGCATTTGCTTTTTCTAAATGGACTTCGTGGCACCCCCACTTCTTTCTCCTGAGGCCCCTGTCTGGGCAGCCAGCAGTCGCCCTGACGGCCTCCCTTGCCCCATTCTGAGGGCTCCCTTTGTCACCCAACACCTCACACTTCAGGGAAACAATAGGATTTCTGAGTCAGCAGATCAGTTTCTGGTCCAGGACAGCTCAGTTCTCCAGGAAGCAGATCCTGAGACAGAGTCTAGTGTGCAGGGTGTTGATTACGGAGTGTCCAAGGGACCAGAATGGCTGGAAGGGACTTGTGGGCAGAGGGAAAAGTCAAGGTGTGATGCAGACCTGGCCAACCGCAGCGGACTCCATGAGGGCTCTGGGTCTAAAATGGCCCTTAGAGTTCTCCAGGTGCGCCAGGATGGCCAGATTTCCATAAATTTGCATGATAAATTGCCTGTCACCCAACCTAAGACCCACCACAATCAACACAGAAGAAACCAACTCTGGCCCCCTTGGTCACTGTGTCTATTCTCGGGTATGTGTGCTGGGTTTCCCGGGGGCAGTCCTGCCCAAGCAGAGCCCGTTTCAACTTGTTATTTCATCTGAAAATTATCTCCCTCTCTACCTATGTGTCAAGCATGAAGTTTGAAACTCTACCATTAGAAATGCATTATTTTTTCTACTTTGAAGTTTGGGGTCATCAAAACACTTTAACTAAATTGCAAATATCCCTCCAAAAAGGCAGAATAATCCATTTTCAGCTAATCTTAGTGGACCTTAACTGATTGTAGCTGAAAGTAGAAAGGAGAACCCTTAGAAAGAGAAATGGGGCACTAAAAAAAGAAGTCAGAGGGTGCCAAAAATAAATACCACCTTACTTCACAGCTTTACTGAGAGGTAACTCTGCCCCTGAGTTCTCACAAAGGGGCTACTCTCTTCCCTTTTCCGACACGTCATTTCAGGGCCCTCAGGCCCCCAGAAAACAGCATAAAGACACGTCATGGGGCATCATGTGCTTCCTAGCTGCACTGCAGTGCATGAAACAGAGTCTCGTCTTTCTCTGAAACTGATGTCCTCCCAGCTGGGCGATGTGTTTATTCCTACCTGGATCCTCTTGATTTCTGCTGCACGATGCCAGAGAGATCTTTGACACAACTTCCTAGCCGATCATGCACTCCACAAATATAATAAAGGGTTTAACATGTGCCCTTATATTTACTGATGTCAATGCAAGTTGAAGATGTGAAATTACTGGAAACCAATTTACAACAGCTGAAGCAATTTAGGGCTTTAGGGCTCATTGCAAACTTAACAAAAAAGGAAGGAAAGAAAGTAATGGAACAACCAGCTCCAGGCAAACCATATGTGCCACCCCAAATCTTTATTAATAGAATTAAAGGGAATTTCATTCTTACTAGGGATATGCTAGACTGTAACCTTTACTTTCAAGGTGAGTTCCCCCAAAATTGTGCAGTGATTTAGAGGCAGTTTCTATACTGGCCTTACACTCACATGTTTGAAAGACCTCTACATTATTTGCTGCACCAAAAAAAAAAAAAAATCAATGTTCTTTTTTAAATTTGGGAAAATTATACATTTTATTTTGCCAGTATTGGAAAACTCAGTTACCTACAAAGAACTATTCAGAGTAGTTGGCCTATATGTCTTGACCACAACTAAGAATGTTAGCAGTTACCAAAAAGTTACCAGAGCCTGAAACGCTGGTAATAGGTCAAAAGCCACCTTCCAATATTAGTGATAATCTAATGGCATCATCATTTCTGTACATATTATGAGACTTTGTCTAGAGAATGTGGCACCTCTGAACAAAAATGAAGGCCTAAAGGAATTTTCTGCTCAGATGACACCAGAACTGACCCTTCAAATGAGGAAATCATGTAGCATCTCTTACCAGCATCCAATAACTGAAGCAGGAAAGATTCTATGCAGGCATGTCCCAAAGGTCGGCTTGACCTCACGAAGGTGTAGTGAGTTGGAGTTGACTCATGAGCCCTGCTCAACTCTTAGAACTGATCCACCCATTTCAGACTTTCTCTGTAAGATTCCCCACCCCTGAATACTCACATTTTGCAAAATCAGCTTAGTGCAAAAGAAAAAAATATGGAAATATCTCTGTGGCTTAGAACTGAGCATCTTATTAGTGTGATCGTCTTCTGACTCTTAACCTGATTCACGTGCTTAATTTCCTCTGGTTAAACTTTTTAGCTTCCAACTGGTCATTCCATATGTGAAAACAAAGCAAATTGCCAGGTTTCTCTGACACTTACCTAGCCAACGACTACACTTAAATATTCAAAAATGTTATTGACAACTACAGTTCACTTGAATTAAAATATCATTAAAATAACATTGAAGAAAGATGCAGATTACCCAGTTGCCCTGATGATTTGTTAACTATTATGAGCAAAAATTACATTATAATTCCTATAAAAATGCCCTGATTTTATCTACCACATTTGAAGTGTACTTGTTGACATTCCTTATTATCACTTATGACGTAGGATGAAACAGTATCAGAGTTTAACCCTATAATCTGCTTTCTAAAGAGGAATCAGCGGCTCTTCGATTCCTTCAACTGCCAGTGATCAAGGTTGCTCTTAAACAGTCTGAAGATACCAGCACAGAATCCACCAATCACTAATCATCCACATACATGTCTCTCTGGAACACTCCATTACCAAGGCAGTAAAAAATGATGGTGCTTTTGAGTGCAGCATCAGTATTTATATACTGTAGATAGTTTTACAGTTGAACATGTTATTATGTTTATGCCTAGCAGTTACAACAATGTTCCCTGTTTAGTGATGACATACTATAGGAGAGTTCTCATAGGAAACTGACTAGAAATCAGCCACACGCCACCATCACGAGATGGACAGCGTGACACTAAAAACCCCATTAGCTACATTAAATGATCCTTTGTATATTACTTACTCCAGGAAAAAGAGACTCTGAGGTCAACTAATTAAAAAATTAGACTGCCTCACGATTATACAAGCCCCTTTTTCCAATTTAATATGTTGAATGTCCATGTGTGGTTTTAATTATTTTGCATCATTAAATGCTTAGCATGTACTTCACGTCAGTTACACCGGCCTCGGAACTTTCGATCCATGAGGTGTGAGGTATGCTGATCACATAATTGCCTGGTCATGTAATCCCCTCAGTAGGTCTCTTGCAAATTTCTCTCAGTTTCTTCATTTCTCTCCATGTGTGTGGTACAGAATTCTTCCAACACACCGTATGCACCTATCAGAAGTTTCACTACTCTGTTTTATTAAAAGCATGGAGGGTGTGATTTCCCATCCTTTATAATTTCCGGATTTACTAATTAAATTGCTTCAATCGTGTCAAGGCACTTTTTATCACTTAGAATATTAAAATCAGTCCTTTTTGGAGAACAAAGTCAATCAGAAAAACTCTAAAAGCATGAAAAAGTGTTTCCTGTGTTCAGATGACTTAAAAGGAGCTCAAAGGAAATTCACCAAATTTAAATAAAAATTCATCATCCTCAAGAAAATAAGCCTGCAAATTAAAGCCACAAGCAGCCAGCACCCTGAAAACAAGCCCAGGTGAAAAGCAGCCCCACCTACGAGGGACACACTCTCCTACCTATTCTTACTATCATCTTTTTCCAAGTCCCTAAACCTGTTTACACACACAGTGAATTCTTTATCTGACATGGTCAGCAAAGAGTGTGTTTTGATTACCGTGTTGGACCGTGGAATTAAACATTTTCAAACACTGATACGTGGCAAGCACAGTCCAATGTATTTTATATCATTTAGTCCTCACCTCACTGCAAGGCAGGTATTGTGAGGCCCATTTTTCAGATGCCAAGACCAAGGGTGAGTGATGTCACATAACTCTTCTGAAATCACTGAGGAGCTGTGACATAAATCAAGCCGTTTGAGTCCAAAGCACCTACTTTTTCATTTGCCATGTTGAACATACGTGTCACACTGTACACAGATTACCACTTTCCAGAGAATTACACTGTGATTGAAATAAATTTGGATCATGAGAAATACAATTTATTCTCTTTGAAGTTTCAAAAGCATTTAAGAATTTTGTCATGCCTCAGGGTCATCATTATCAGTATATCAGAAGTGCTCATGAACAGCGCTTTATGGCGAATGGGATGACAAGGAATACATCTGCACATGCGCATTCCTTCTACAGGAACAGGACAAGTCTCAGGCTTCCACGACCCTGTAAGGAGCCATCTCACTCATGATCGTACACTGCGGTAGGATTTCTCGTCAAGCGTGATTGCACGGCGCTGTTCGCCCACTGCCCTCACGTGAAGCCTTTAGAATTTACTCGATGCACAGGGCGTGACAGGGCCATCGCCACACTTGCCCTTTAGCTCCATGGCACACTAGGGCCAAGCAGCACGCACATCCGAATCCCCAGGGAGCTGCTGTTTCTCAGCTCTGATTAGGCAACGATCTCAAGTAGCCCCCGACACCATACAAAGGAAAAGATGGTTCCCTTGGTTTTTCCAACGTGTCAGACCAAAGATAACCCCAACTTAGGGCCAAATACAGCTCAGCTCCTCTAGGCAGAATTTGGAATTTTTTAAAAGTTCCTAATGATTGAACATTTTCTTGACACAAAACATAGATTCTCCAGCAATAGCTTTCCGAGCCCCGGCTGTGAGGGGAGGGGCACCTTGGAAGGCAAAGAGGTCTCCTTGGGCGTCCTCAGCATTTCCTAGCATCTGGATAGCTGCCTTCTTCTCCAGGCTGAACCTCACTCCCCCCACCCTAAAACTGAACCTCAGCGGACACCCAATCTCATGCCAAACACAAAGTTTTCATCATTTTCATTTCTGTATCTTTGTATTTCTACATTCCTATGGAGTATTAGAATGGACAGGCTGATAAGGCAGAAAAAAATAATGTGCAATCTACATATATTCACAGTCTAAATGAATCTGGATCCACTGGTGTTTTCTCCCCAAGTTCCATTAAATGATGCAGACACACGCCATAGATGGGAAATCTTCCTCTCAGAGATGACTTAGCTAAAACGAGGATAAGAAACTGCTTCTGATGTATAGGGACTTCCTGAGAGATCTCCTGTATGTTGCGAAAACTAGGAAATTCACAACTACCGATGACAGAGCAGGAGGTCATCTGGGGGGAATCATGTGGTCAGATTGATGAGTGGTCTGAGGGAAGCAGAGAAAGCACGCGAACTTGGCGCGTCACGTGAAGCTTAGGATAGATTTCAAACTTTCACAGGCTAACAATATTTGGCAACAAAGAGTAACAATCTAGAAAATCAAGGGAGTTGTGTTAGTCTGCTAAGTTGTCGTAAGAAAGTACCACAAACCGGGTAGCTTCAATAACAGAAACGTGTTTTCTCACAGTCCTGGAGGCTGAGCATCCAAGATCAAGGCGTTGTCGAGCTGGTTTTGTCTGAGGCCTCTCTCTTAGCTTGCGGATGGTCATTTTCGACCTGTGTCTTCACAGGGTCTTTCATCTGTGCGTGTCTGTGTCTAAATTTCCCCTTCTTATAAGGACACCAGTCACACTGGGTTAGGGTTCACCCTAATGACCTCATTTGAACTCAACTACCTCTTTAAAGACCCTAACTCTAAATACAGCCACATTCTGAGGAACTAGGGGTTAGGATTTCAACATACGGACTTCAGGGGGACACAACTCAGCCTGTAACAGAAAGGACATAAGGAGCACAACCCCATTCCAAGGCCTCCTGTGCCCTAAAATGTTTTCGTCATAAATGATGCAGAGCAAAGTGACCCATTGTGGAATGAGAGACCAGGACCGGAGGTGTAGGTGCCAAAGCTGTTGCCATAGTTACATGAAGAAGGAAATATTAAAAGCAGTCTAAGTAGAGGGGACAATAATTTAATCATGAAAGCTTTTAATAAAATGTGAGGTTTGATATAAATTTTATAGATTTTAAAAGAAAAGAAAGTACATATGATTTTCTACTCAAAATTTGGTTCTTATGCTCAAATATACATTACAGGTTCCTTGACACTCATTTTATTCTGCCTGTGTGTAACGTTAACAGCCTACTAAGCACTGTGCTGGAACCAAAGTCCGAAGTAGAGCCAGTGTTTTGTTTTCTGGTGAACAATACCATTCAAAAGGGAGCCCCCTGGCATGTCAGTGTTGGACCAGCTTGCCTTTTGTTTTAATTATTTAGTTACTTCTAGTTTCGATCACGATGAGGCAACATAAATTTTAGCCATTTTTGTAAAATGCAACATACATAGGAAATAATTACGCATACACACTTATGCCATTGCCCTCTGTGGTCAAAAATACCACGGCTAAAGCAAAGATTTCCCAGGTGTTTCCGTTTATTTGTTTAGAATAGTCATTATTAATGGGTGCCCTTTTCTCGGGGGCAACTTTCGTGTTAGCCATGGTCACTGTCAAGATCTGGAGCCTTCACTGGTGCCATGACATTTACATTCAGATTGTGCCACTTAATGACGCAGAATTCATGCCTGGCTTTTCCCTTAGCTCTGGATTTGAATGGCATTTCTAAAGACCATTACAAAAGAATGTCTGTTAAGCAAGACATCCTCCTGAAGAAGTTTAACCTTATCCTGAAGGTAGCAGTAAACAGATACGTCATGAGCAAGGGAGGTCCTTTCAGGTACCAACTGGCTGCTGAAAATGTGATATATAGGTTTTCAAGTAGTTAAATCCAATTTTCAAAATACCATCTTCAAACACCAAAGCTTGGTAGGAAGATTGCAAAACCTATAAAGGGAGAAGTCACTATAAGGCGGGTTGTCTCTGTTTACTCTTAATGGACTCCTGTGACTCAAATAACCATGTGACTTGGAAAGTCTTTGTCTGCATTAAATTGCAGGGTGCCTTGAATATAGTACAGATGCCACGGAAAGCAATGATGGACATTTTTTCAAACTGAAAACATGCAATGGTCACCTAGTATGGAGATAAAACTGGGCCGATGAAGTAACCCAAATTGACTTGTAAAACTCTTGAAAACAAACAACTTTTCATTACACATCTCATTTCTCATCTACAAGCTTTGGCAATGAGCATTCTTTCTTTGGAGAGCTGGTCTGATGAAGAAAGCTTTTACTGCTATGCTTCAAGAAAACCATTGTTTGTGTCTCTGAGTTCAGTGAAAAGTCAAAATTAGCAAGAGAGCAGGAGGTGTTAATATGTGAGAAGGCTTCAAAGATCCTCTGGAGATTATTAATCAGTTAGATGAGAGCATTGCCTATTCTCCATGGAATCTTTTTCTGAGAAGCGAAGCAAGTCTGGCATTGCCAGCAAATGTCAATGCCATGCAGAGAGAATTAGATAAATTTAGAGCAAATGATTTCCCAGTTAAATAGGGACCAACAGTGAGTTTATAATAAAACAATTTGCACACCATTTGGAACATGACAATAGTAATTGTTCTTATGTTGAAAACAAATTTTTCCTGATGTGTGCTTGTGGCCGAGCAGGCCGTGTCCTAATACCGCCCTGGCCACATTGTACTCAGGACCAGGAAGGCCATTCAGAATGAGGAACACTCAGCCAGCTACCCAAAAGCATGACACATTGGGAGGCACAGGTTACACACACGCATTCTCAAACTCTAGTTTTGAGCTGGAAATACAGTGTTCAATACCAGCCATTTGAAAGACTGAAATGTCCTTTCATTTTCAGGTGGTGGTTTTTAGTCTCAGTAACTGAAACTTCTGAAGATGCTTCAGTCCTGCCAGCGCACTGACTTTCACCCCGGCTGCACAAAGAAACCACCTGAGGACCTTTAATAAACCTGTGACTGGGATCCACCACCCACCCCACCCCCTTCCCCCAAGATTCTGATTTAAGTGATTAAGGGTGTGGCCAGGCATTGGCATTTTTAAAAGCTCCCCAGGTGATTCTAAAGAACAGACAAGGTTCAGAAAGACTTTAAAAAAAAAAAAAAGGAAACTATCAGATGGCATTTTGTCATTTACAGCTACAAAAGTCATGTCCACCTATGCAGTTCATATCCTAGTCTTACTAGCAACATGACAATCACCCAAATCATAGAAAATGTGAAATAATAGAATATCTTAAATAGAAGGAACCCAAGCGGTCATTTAGTCCAGGGACTCCCCAACCAGGGTTCTTGGGCTCCTGGGAGTCCTTTAGGTGGCACGTCAACCCCCTGAAATTGCAGGTATGCG